>NC_064924.1:164691397-165060147 GCF_023897955.1 Schistocerca gregaria | reverse complement strand
AGCCCTCGGAAGGCCCAACGGTACCGACCGATCGCCGTCTCATCCTCAGTCGAGAGGCATCCCCAAATGCGGATATGGAGGGGCATGTGGTCAGCAAACCGATCTCCCAGCCGTTGTCAGCTTTCAAGACCGGAGCCGCCACTTCATCAGGTAGCTCCTAAATTGGCCTTACAAGAGCTGGGTGCTCCTCACTTGCCAGCAGCACTCGGCACAATCGAATGGTCACCCTTCCAAGTGGTAGCTAATCCCAACAGTGCGCCGGGAACCGGTGGAATGCGATAAGGCCAATGGCGGATCTATTTAGGAGACAACTAATTTCTGTTCTGAGTAATAATTGCGCCAGCTTTTGGAAATAAACACTCACTAAGCACATATGTCACAACAGCGATAAGACATTGCTGAGCATATTTATATAAATACGGAAAAATGACTTCCATGACTTCCCATTCAGCAAATGGGTTGCTTTTTAAACATATTATAGTGTTTCACATATAAAGAGATATTTCGTCTCTTGTTTCCCTTTCCATCTTACGGTTGCGAGCTTGCTGTCAACGACGTTCTCGAAAGTCGTATTCGCTTGGGCCTTTTTATTGCTCATAAACCGTACTTTTTGAGTTATATTATGGCTCGCCTGCAAGCAATTGGATCATGAAAATGTTGGATCCAATAGCATGTTGCATGGTCATCTAATGCAGTTAAGCCGTATCTTTTCTTCGCCTGTTTTAATAAAACGTCATTGATTTCTTTGACAGTTCCTGAGACTGGAGTGACGCTGTTATGCTCTGTAATCAATAGTATAATTTCGGGTGGTATAACATACATAAAACCGATTCGGTACAAGTACTTTGAAACGTCCCGTTAGAAAAATTAGTGAATTACTGTGCTGGTAAATCCCTTACGTTATCTGATTTTCAAACAGGTGAGCAAAACTGAACGTACACACACATTTCGCTCTTTACCTATTCTGATCAACACTAAACTGACACACAACATTTTTTAGCGCAACGCAATCTGACTTTCAATAATCCCTACAAAAGAATGGCCCTGACTAACATTAACCTATACCTTTCACAAATCAATTACCTCACAAAATCTTCGTTACTCGATCACAAAATCTTCGTTACTCGAACTACTGCAATACAGTGAGCGCCACTACTGCCAGCTAAATAAAAGATTCAAACTACTGAAGGCACTAGCTACTGATAGGCATAGTCAGCAAATGAAAGATTTTGATAGAGAACAAACAACGTATTTACCTTAATAGTGTTCAAAAGTCATAATATATATAGCAGTTCATGACATCCATTCATACAAATGTACTGTTTCTGATGGACACACGTCCAGATCATCCGCGCTCAAAAATCCGCCATCTCACTTCCCCACATCCACCAGTGCTGGCGGCTCACCTCCAACTGCGCAACGCTACGCGCTGTTAACAGCCATCAGCCCAACACTACAATAGCAAATATGACAACAATGCCACCCAGCCACAGACTGCTCACAGCACAGCCAGTGATTTTCATACAGAGTGCTACGTGGCGTTAACAATATAAAAACCTAAAAAACCTACTTACGTAGCCCCCATGCTCCCCACAAAAATTTTACAGATTGTCTTGGGCACTGGCCAATACATACTTGTTAAAATTTTTTCACATTTACAATAACAAAGAAATCAAATGCACACAATTATTGATACAATGTTGGTCAAAAGCTAAAATTTTCTCGCAGTCCTTAAAGACAGTCCTGATCGTTCATCACAGTAAAATTGCAGTGTTTTTCTCAAAGTGTGAGCAGTAAAAGAAAATGCACACGGAAGTAGTGGATTTCCATGCAGTCTTGAAGAAGTAGTGTTGTTCTTCCAACGGAAAGACAGTGCTGACTCTTGACATGCAGACAGAGCAAACCTACAGCAGAATCAGTCGAAATTTTGAAGAATATTGGTAGGTAGGCCATCACAGAGCAGATCCACTGTATTCCTGGTAGAGATTATGGTATTGGTAGGCCACCAGATGTGCAGACCCACTGCAGTCCTTGTGGAAATAATTGTATTGGTGGGTCATCAAAGATGCAGACCCACTGCAGTCCTTGTAGAGATGGCCAGCAGCCATCTGTTGCGACTGTGCGGATGCACAATCACCATTGAAGAGCCTTGTGGATAATATAGCAAGTCCATAACCACCACTTGTGCACTCACAAAGTTTTTGGAATTGTCCTCAGAACCAACAATGCTGTTAATGAGTCCCTTGCTGAATTATTAACACACATGCAAACACTATCAGTCCCTGCTTCTCACATATTGTCCATATACTATGACCAACAGAAATATGTGCAGTGAAATGTAACTTACAAGTTACTTACTTTGATGAACTGGTGTCAATTACAATTTTATAACACAAGAATACAATAACAAAGGTACAAAATACATCATGAAAGAACATAACAATACAGATAACATTTGTAGTAAAACAGGCTTTACAAAAGAATAAAAATAAACATGTACATCAGTGTTTGAAGAATTTTGACACAAGTACATACATAAAAGATCAGAATAACTTTTGAAACAACAACTTTACACGTGAGCATTAAAACAAAATTGAATAAATAATGTCTAAACAACTTTACAAAGTAAATAACACATTACTACAAAAATTCCACAACATATCTCTTATCAGATAAACACATAAAGACAGGAAGAACACAAAAACACATAGCGTAATAACACAAAAATACAGGACAGGGTTTGTTTTCACTGTGACATTTGGTACTGCAGTCCAATCCAAAGCTTCATTCCGTAGATCTTTCCTCTTATTTCAACATTTGTTTCCACCAAAAACATCCTATCCAAGCATGCTTTCGGTATTTATGTGTTCACATATTTCTTACCTCATTATTTATTTTCCATTATCTTACCTCATCCTTTATTTCCAAGAAAATCCTACCTAAACCTGTTGTCCCTAAACCCTAATTTTTTGTTCATATCCTCTTTCAAAATATTTTTTTTTGGCCAAACCATTTTCTTATAGATTCTCAATGCATTTCTTCCAATTCATCACAACTCGTTCTTCATACAGCCGACTCCATCTTAAGCTAACTTAAATCTACTGAACTCAGATATATATACTAAGGGATGAGGCACTGAAGCAGTACAAAACAATTAACACAAACAGCAATGACAAAAAATGCAAATTGGCAAAGCAAGCAGCAGTATATCTAAATTAGCAAAGCAAATGCAATTTTACAACTAATATGAGCCAATGTGCAGCAACAAGAAAAATAAATCGGTAGTAAAACTGGTTTAACAGAGTAATACAAAGTGAAATTCAGTAGCACTATGCCTGGCAAACAGCAGCAGCAAATGGAAAAACTTATATTTAAACATGACAATGCTCAAGCAGAAAAAATATTACAGTAAAGATGGCCATGTCTAATACCTATGTCACATCTTAACACTAAAGTGATGCATCACCTAGACTTACTCTATGAAACAAGTTACCCAGTCATTGGCAAAAATTATGTATGCAATTCCTATGAAGGGAAATGTCTTTTTGTGCTTCCTCATTTTTTTGGAAGTAAATCATAAAATTATTATTTACTGCATCTGTAGGCATAAAATATTTACATTTTATTTTAATCAATGCTGCAGTGCAGCTAGAAACTAGATATTAAACAAAATGAGCAATCTTTCAACTAGAAAGACAATAGATGTAAAACATTTCTCATCATTTCATTAGGAATTTTAGTAAATATCATAAATTAAGAGCTCCACAGTGCAATCATATGTTTTCAAGTTTGACAGTGTCGTATTTGCGATGCTTTCTACAAAAGAATGTCAATATTGAGGATAGTGGCCTCTTTTTTTCTCCACCTAGTGGCTTTTTTTTTCTTCAGGCAGCTGGCACAGCTGGCCGCTCACAATGTATTACGTCAAGGTCACTTGGCTTTCTTACCGAAATATTTACGATAGCAGTTTGCACTACAGTGACAGTCTCATATAAAAAATTTCACAGGTCGAGAACTTGCGTTACAAATGTGTAGAAACAAAATCCAATAAATATAACAGCGTCCAAAACATTTTCGCCGGCATTGTGATACATTCACGCATTTACACACATTTCATAACTCTTAAAGTACGATTCTTGGTTTCCAACATCATTTTTCACAAGTCAGAGTCCCTAACCACTACTCATTATACCTTACCTTACTACACATTTACATATTCGTCGACACTTCTTCAATATTTCATCATAATAAATACGTAGCATAATGAAATTCCTCACATAGCATTAGCTTATTGGTCATAAACTTACCTCAACAGCATAATACACATTGTTGTCGTAATAATAACATCATAAAAATTCAGCCAAATCTTAAAATATTTCTGCAATAATTTCAAAACCTAAACCAAATTCTCTGCTTATTTCAATAGTGACATCTACCTCAAACGTACTTTAAAAATCATGATCCCATGCCAAATACATCATTCAAAGTTCTCATAGTATCACAACGGTTAAAAAAATGGACAGTTCACAAAGTACAGACAAAATAGAATTTCATAAGTGTGAAGTTATCCAACTGTGTAGTTACGTAAACATCTGTCAATGGTGTAGGAAAATAAATGTTTGTCTCTCTCAGTAAAATGATCAGATAGCTGTGTAATTTATGTGTTAGAGAAATATGGTAGCGATGTGTTAAGTTGTATAAGCAAGTACCATTTTAGCTAGGGCTCCTTGTGCTTGCCAGACACATGGTACACAGAGTAAGCGTGTACCCTCCTGAGGATTAATGTAATTATACCCTCAGGTGTTACAGATTACAGCAATGGAATGAAATGTATCATGGAAAACTTTCTTTGTAATTCAAAACACTTTAAAAATAAATGTTTTAAGTACAAAATTAATCATTCAAGTGCGTGTCCTGTAGCGCTAAATGTGCGTCTTGCTGTATGATAATTCTGTGGAAGTGTCGTAGTTATCGTCCTCTGTAAGCAAAGTTCTGCTGAAGTCAATGTACTTACCTCATCATAAACAAAACTGAAATGCTTTTCGTATAGATATCATAGTTATTACGTAGCTTACCGTGATCAAGAAAATACTACAATGTAACGTATTGTTGTGCTAAGGAAAAGGCTGTCTCATTGTAGCTATACCACAAAAGTTACTACTAAAACATGTTTTAGTTTTCAGAATAATACAGAAAAACTGTGCAGATATAAAACAGATACACCGCAAAAGCAACAATGTAAATTTTGTCACACATTAGAAGCGTCGTAATACAACTATGTAGCTGTCAAAGACACCAAATACTAAGTCATCTTTAATCTCAAAGAAAGTACTTCAAATAAAGAATGTATTTTCAAATAAACCAAAATGTTGCATTAAAATCTCATTAGCAGTGTATGGTCTATGTATGTAAGCCTTATAGTCGTTACGTAATCGTGCAACTAACAAGCAAGAATGTACACACACAATAACACTGTGTCGACTGTTCACTATAACAATGCATTCGTAATTTCTGTTTAAATAAGGTCTCTTGGTTCTTGACTGGATATTTAACTTCAAACATCGATACATGTTAACAGTTTCTAAGTCTGACAAAGCATACTAGTAACATGAAGTGAAAAGTTTTATGGCAAAGACAAAGTTAAAAAGCAGATTATCTTTCAATAAACGGTTTTACATGTGAAATGTGGTGTAAATCTTTACCCTTTTTAGTACGCAGAGTTTCAACTTCAAAGTAATTATCATGTTGTATACGTCAATAAGAAATGTTAAAAATTTTCTCAAGGTTAGCGTCTATGTTAGTTTTCGCTGAGCCAGCCAGTGCACGTGGCTGCCTGCGGTGCTAGTCATTGTCTGTCTCTTTGTTGGCGCGCGTCGTTATTGGGACTTGAAGATCTAACTTCTAGAAATTCACCTTGTCGAGAGGGCCCTGCCCTGTTTGAATCCCGCCAGTTCCGATGAAATTCAGGCCTGTCGTTTTGTCGGTAGTTAACATAGTTTCTTTTTTGTCGGTCACGTGGTGGAGAATTTCCTCCCTGAATCGTAACTGCGCGCTGAACTGTTGCGTCTCACGTTATTCTGTCTCCCGTGATACTAATAGTTCTGGTTGCCATATTGCCTGTTTCTATGACTGTCTCTGTTATATTCATTACTACGGAAATGCGATCTTTCTGTGTAACTATTACTCTGCCAGTGGTAGTCATATGGGTGGTGTCTGTTTTGATCACGATTTGTGTTGTGAGAATAGCCTTGTCGTGTCCAGTTATTATTTCTGTCATCGCGGAATTGTGATGCATGTGACCTGTAACTGTTGTATTCTTGTTTTCGCGTCCCGCGATTGTCAGTGTCGATTTCCAATTCTTGTAACAGTCCCTGAAAAGCTTCAATGTCGTCTTTGCAACGTCCTGCCAAAATAATATGTCGTAAATGTTCAGACAATTTGATTAAGCAAATGCAGATGAGTTCTGAGGGGCTGTAAGGGTTTGACAGGTACAACATGTCTTCAAAATATTCCACAAGACTGGAAAATTCAGATTGTTCGAAATGTTTCATCATTACGATGCTATGTTTTACTCGCTCTTCTGTGGCTTGAGACCAATATGCTGAGAGGAAGGAATGGTAAAATTCTCCTTCACTGTGACAATCGTGAATGACCGATCGCATTCTTACAGCTGGTTCATTCTCTATGTAGACACACATAAATTCTAATCTATGCTCTAATGACCAGTTGGGAGGAAAACAATGAGAGAATTGATGGAGCCACGCTTGTGGATGAATGTCGTTGCCGGAATTTACGTGTAGTAATAAACAGCTTATAGTCAAAATCATCATGTCGGCGAGTCGCATGTCGGTCATTGTTATGTCGTTTCGGCGGTTCCATCTCAAAATTCGGTGTACCTTGCCAATTTCTTTCATAATTTCCGAAGTGCCCTGTGTTATTATTTTGTAGCTGTTCCGTATTTCTATGTCCTCTTCCCGTATTGGAGTGCGAGTGCCCTCTGAAATATGTAATTCTTGTATTACCTGTGTCAACTGAACTTGTACTTCCCGGATTTCTCTTTGGTGTTGCGTATTGATTTGATTTTGATTTTGTTTGAATTTCTTAATTTGTTCGTACTCTTCTTTATCATTAAAGACTACCGGTCTTGTGCCATTCAGATTATCATCTACTTTCGTAGATAAATTATTTAGCTGATCCTAAAGTTCGACTACTTTTCCTGATAATGAACTATTTTCCTCCATTTGTCTTTCTGAACCAATTTTCAGAGTATCTACTGTGTCTTTTAAGTTTTCCTGAGTTTCTGCAAGTAGCGTAACCGAATCGGTAGATGCAACTGAGTCAATTTTAGCCCACAAGGTCTCGTGATTTTAATGAACAATAGTTTGCAGGTCTTTTATGGTTGCTTTGTGATTCTGTAATGCATTTTCATGCCGCGAAAAAATAGGTTGAAAATGCTCTCAAATTTGTGTTTTAAGTCATTACAGACTTTTTGACATTTCGATTCAATTTTATGTAACTCAGTAGTTAAATTTTCACGTGTTTGTTCAAGCGTGGTGTCTAACTTTCGAGGATTTTGTTCCATTGTGTCTAACGTTTGAAGCTTTTGCTGTGTTTGTCTCTGATTTTATTTCATTTGTTGCATTAATTGCAATAATAATGTATTAGTGTCTGGAATCTGTTTCAGCAGTGCATTTGCACCGGCAACATCAACATTTTGACAAGCAGAAAATGTGTCTTGACTTATTTGAGAAAACGGTGAGGACCCAAAACGTGAGTTTACAGTATTTGCAATATTGAGTCCTGTCATTTCGGATTCCTGAGGCGAGCTGTCGCCGACCGATCGATTGATAATGCTTCCCTGTTCACCACTTGTTTCACTGTCTACACCATTATTTGCTGCCCGCTCCATTTCCCTATGCACAATTACCAAATCACCACTTTGAATGTCTGTTAATTCACTACTCAGTGGTGCTGATAAGCTACGCTCGTCGTCACTATTATTTCTCAGTTTACTTTGGACCCTACTGTTACGTTTTTCACAGGCCATTACTGTCACAATATTTCACACGATAACACAGAAAAGCACAGTTTGAAGAGCAAAATAAGAAAACACATTAACATAGCACTGAAAATAATATCTAGTTAATTGCAAGCGCAGCTGCGAAATACTTGGTGCAAATCTACATGCATGCCACAACTGTTTTACTGTACAACAATGAAAAACTACAACTACAAAGAAAATTCTCTCTACAATTACGAGCTAGCAATAAACAAAAGCTACACTAATTAAACAAACTACAAGAAAAAATCAGAAGATTCTAGTGAGGTATCCTCGGTTAAGGGTCGACATATGAAACATCGCCTTAGAAAAATTGGTGAATTATTGTGCTGGTAAATCCCTTCCGTTATTTGATTTTCAAACAGGTGAGCAAAACTGAACGTAACCACACATTTCGCTCTTTACCTATTCTGATCAACACTAAACTGACACACAATATTTTTTAGCGCAACGCAATTTGACTTTCGATAATTCCTACAAAAGAATGGCCCTGGCTAACATTAACCTATACCTTTCACAAATCACTTACCTCACAAAATCTTCGTTACTCGAACTACTGCAATACAGTGAGCGCCACTACTGCCAGCTAAATAAAAGATTCAAACTACTGAAGGCACTAACTGCTGATAGGCATAGTTAGCAAATGAAAGATTTTGATAGAGAACAAACAACGTATTTACCTTAATAGTGTTCAAAAATCATAATATATATAGCAGTTCATGACATCCATTCTTACAAATGTACTGTTTCTGATGGACACACGTCCAGATCATCCGCTCTCAAAAATCCGCCATCTCACTTCCCCACATCCACCACTGCTGGCGGCTCACCTCCAACTGCGCAACGCTACGCGCTTTTAACAGCCAACAGCCCAACACTACAATAGCGAATATGACAACAATGCCACCCAGCCACAGACTGCAAACAGCACAGCCAGTGATTTTCATACAGAGCGCTACGTGGCGTTACCAATATAAGAACCTAAACAGCTTACTTACAAATTTTCTTTCGATACCGAGTAAGTACAAAAATAATGACTGGATTCTAAAAGTACTAAAAGTACTCGGTATAGAAACAAAAGCATCGAATATTTCCTTGTACTAAGTTGTATTGGAACTACCCTAGGTGACACGGCGAAAGCATAATGTTGCGAAGGAGTAGTGACCTCCAACTCTTTGAACACGATACACTCATCGGTCAGCATTATTGTGTCACTATAGTCTTTCCTCATGTGTGTCTTTCCAGGGGTGCATTCGGGCGTGACTTCATTTTTCATTTTTCACGATGACTATGCGCCATCTCATCGAACAGCGCAGATGAGGATTTTAGGCGAATCGACTGGCCTTCCCATTCACCCCGACTTAAATCGTATGTAACAGCTTTATAGATCGTATTATTAAAATTAATACGGCAATATTAATAATAATTAAGTGGAAAGTAAATAAGTTATTAATCAATCAGCTATTTCTGAAAAATGTGTTTTGAGCTAAAAAGTAAATAAGTGGTCTTATGTGATAAACTATGGGGTAACCCAAAGTAAAATTCAAACTTAAAAAATAAAAGCCACACTATTGTAACAGGGCTGCTAGGGAAGCTTACGTGGGCAACCTTAGCAGAAATATGACGTAGTTTTCGCGAAATTGTGCAAAAGGGGACCTGTATTCGATAGAGACAGTGAAGCAGTTCTGCTGCCACAATCGTAATCATTACGGATGAGTTATGAGAATAACATAGGAGAGATTGGGAGGTATTCAGGAGCGCTTAGACGGTCTTACTCCTTTTCTATTAGTATTCGAATGGAAGAGGACAGAAAATCGTTTTAGATGAAGGACATATCTATATTTCAAAAGCCGGCTGCGGTGGTCTCGCGGTTCTAGGCGCGCAGTCCGGTCGCAGGTTCGAAATCTGCCTCGGGCGTGGATGTGTGTGATGTCCTTAGATTAGTTAGGTTTAAGTAGTTCTAAGTTCTAGGGGACTGATGACCACAGCAGTTGCGTCCCATAGTAGTCAGAGCCATTTGAACCATTTATATTTCAAAATAACTGGACATAGTTCCGCATTAACTAAAACACTAAATTGTCACTGTCATTACGGATTTATAAACAAGTAGTAGATAGTTTGAGAGATGATCTGGAGTATGGTGGCTAGTAGCAGAAAATTACAGCAATATGATGAGAACAATTAAGGCGATTGCCTTACGGATAAACCTATCACATCAAGCAGAAGAATTAGGCGGCAATGAAAATCCAGAATGGGCCAATAATTGCACTCGTGGGGGAGAGCGCTTTATCTAGAGAACGGTGTGCCAAGAAACACATTACGTTTTATGGTCGATACATCCGTCTAGTGACAGCTATTCGAATCGCGTGGAGTACAGCGCAGTAGAGACCGCCATAAACGGTTTCCGCCATTTCCTGCAGTTTTTGTTGTTGTTGAACGTCGCGTTGAGTTCTGTGCAGGGTTTGTAAATTTTACGAGTTCTACATATTTCACTGCTGTATAATACTATATCCAAGCTTTCTGGAGGTGGTTGTTAATTCTTCAGTTACAGAGTTTAATAGCGAGTAAAATTCTGTATATTTTTAAAACTAGTTAGGTAACGTGTGGACGGTTAAGCCATACCTTGTCAGTCGTGCAACATCTTACACCTTGACACAGAAGAAGGTCTTTTACCATGGAACACGTGAGATTTGTAAGTGAACTGAGTTTCTTTAACGTCTTAACAATTTTATCTGTCTTGAAAATGGAAAATTATGTTAGTTTACAATAGCTCCAATTTCAAAATGTTATCAGCGGTTTTTGATAACATTTCTGCTTCAGCTGACTTCACTTCCTGATTACTGGGGTGTAGTAGAATAATAATGTAAGAAACAGTTGATTAAATACAGTATTGTCGAGGTTTTATCCAAAGAAACGCTTTTAAATTTCAATCAAATCATACATAGCCATGTTATAACATGGAAAATGTTTCCACGTTTGCGAAAATCTTAATTTTGCGGAGTAATATTTGTAATTTCAGAAAAGTGTTGCGCCACATAAGAAGTGAATGCGATCTTTTAGAAATGGAGTCAGTAAATATATTAAACCTCTATTACTGGGATGGCTAGAGTCGGAAGTCTGAAAAGTTTTATATGGTGCAAAATTCTCACCTACTATACTTCTTGGGTGCTGTATACCAAGTTATCACCAATTGTCAGCCTAACACCGCTATCTGTTACTTCACTTCTTACAGAAAAGGTCTTGACAAAGATATTCAAATGACATCGTGGATTCAACCTCAGAGATAGTGAGACCATAGCTGAAGTTCTCCCCAAGTCAGAGGGATGGTTGTCTCAAATATTGATTGGTACGGAAAGATCTAGCGCAGTTCTCCATTTATCTTTGAGAATCGATACATAGAACGAACGCAGTTGGTGTGTCATCTCTCATTCTGTCACATCGCACACAACATGGATGATATCTGAAGGCCTCTAGTATGAGACTAAATACTTACGTGACTAATCAACAAAAGAATTATCTGTTGAATCCCAATGATTTCCAACCTTGTGATTCGACCTTTTTCACAAAAATGTTTTCAGATACACAGCTATAGAATAGCTGTAGACACAAACAGAACATTTCAACTTGAACAGGACCAGCAATATAAATACACACTTCTTAGATATGTCTCGTCAAAACATTAGACTCCTCTTAAATCGAAAGAAATAGCTTTGTTAAGAAAATGAAAGACAGGATGGAGAATCAATCACAGACCTCAGGTGTAAACACCTACGGACTGGAACACATTATCGATTTAGGTGCTACATTAGTGGACCTGGAAGCTCAAAATTGTGTACAATACACTGAGAGTAAACGTTTTCAGCTGCATTTACATCAGTTCTTGGCAGAACATGAAAATATTAAATAGGAGAACACTTCCTAATGTTCTGCAAAATTATATTTATTTGGACTCCAAACGGCTTTCTGCTTCTTAGGTCTTCTTCAGATGACAACTGAATTTCCCAAACACAGATAAAACTGATGTGCTGCTTACAGATATTATATGTACAACGTCATTCTTGTATCTTCAGTACAAATAATATTCATGTAAGTCGTGCATCATTTTTATCTGTGTTTGCGACATTCGGTTGCCGCTCGAAGATGGTCTAATAAGCCGACAGCCAGTTCGTGACCAAATAAATTTAATTTGCAGAACATTAGTAAGTTTTCTTCTAGTTAATGTTGCTATCTTGTTCTACCTTGCGCCAACGGAAAGTTCATTTTTAATGTTAAAAGTGTGCTAACGAAGTGCAGTTAACTGTAATGTGCAGGTGATTACCGGAACAGAAAATAACGACAACACAACAAATATCGTTCAACAGAGAGTGATTTCATCAAAACGTTAATCAAAAATACCACAATATTAACAAAAGGTGTACTTCCTCAGCTGCAGTGAAGGCTATCAAGATCTCCGAGGGAATGTGGATAAGAGAAAAAATGCGGAACTGCTACAGAATCCGTGATAACCTAAGTTCATATTTAAAAGTTTGTCACGTGATATTCCGACCGTCACGCATCCGTGCGTGTTTGACAGTTTTAATCGTCATGTGCGTGAATTATAGTTACAGAGTGTACGTAGTTATTCACCAAAGGTATCTGTGCCAAAAAGAAAAACTGTTGCAGTTAACAAAAGATTAACCGTCGATAACACTTGTTCACAATCAACAGTTTGCTGATCAAATCACGAACTTATCAAATATAACATTTACTACGGACGAGCTTGGAGGGTCAAATAAAGGTATTAAATATGCTCCATCCTGCGAAATCTCTGAAAAGTAGCTAGATGTCCAAAAAGTAGATCTTCAGCAAGCATTGGTTGGCGATATTTCTTCGAATCATTTGGTAACCTATGATTTAAAAACAATTGCTGTTATTAGCGGAGCATTCTCACGCAGTGAAAGTAGCACGTCAAGCAAATTTAAGAAGAAATCATCAACAATGTCATCACTACCAAAGCTGACAAATCAAGCAATTTAGTTCTTTTGAGCAAAGATAATTACGTTATCAAAGTGAACGAGTTCCTTGATGATTTGACTTAACACCAACAAAAAGTCCAACTGCAGCTTTCAATGAACAGACGAAAGCCATAATCAAGTCATGTAAATGGATTATATCTGAAACCAACAGCCATATGCTTGTTAATGTGAATCCTATGGCTCTTAGATTATGTTGCTTACAAAACTACATAAAGATTGCGTTTTTATACGCCCAGTAGTGTCATCCTTTTCTGCTCCTTGATAACTAGCGAAAATCAATTTTAAACCTAAGTTTGGCCTCGAAAACTCTTACGGCTCTTGTCGATAAAATTAAAGGTATGCAAATCCCACATAATTCTTAAGTAATAAAGTCTGACGTCACTAGCTTATTTACAAATGTTCCAGCTGGTAAATGTATAAAGATATTAACAAATCTTTTGCACAAATCCAAAGTAAATTTTATAATAGGATTACATGAAGCAATCATCGCTACTAATATGTGAGTAAAACACACTTACTTCCAGTTTCAGAGCAAGTATTATAGTCTTAATACCGTACCAACAGCCATTATTTTGGTATTGTTTTATTGGATAAACAGTTTCGACGTTCCAGTCACGTCATCTTCAGGCCTGTCGCATGACTGACAGCAAGCGCTTTTCGTGCACATATAAGACAAGGAACCAATAGTCGTATCTGGTACCGCAGATATCGGTGTCTTGTCTTGCACATGCAGGAACAGAACCAGGCGACATTCATGCCACAGACCTAAAAATGACGTGATTGGAATGTCGAAACTAGTTGCCTAATAAAAAAAAATATCAACATAACGGTTCTTGTTACGGCATTATTAGGCTTCATCGACCAGCCACTGTCTCATACTCCTGGAGACAAGATGGAGTTACATTTACTAGCACTATAATCAGTCTGACGGCCTAGCTATGGGTTCGCCTCTTAGTCCTATAATATCTGAAGTTCTTCTGGATAATTGCTATGGATAATTACGCATAAATTTCCTTTACAGAAAAAGCCACTGAACTACAACATTAAATACTGATGTAGATAAGAGGATTCTGTGTTTGTGGTTCCGTACCACTGGACAATTACATACATTACAACGTTTAAACTCCCAGCATAAGAAAAATTAGTTTACAATGGAGCTGGGAGGCTCTTCTACAAATTTCTTGGATCTTAATATAGACATCAGCACAAGAAGGACCTTAATAAGCATTTACAGAAAAAACAAAGCTACAGATACGGCAAACTCTGCATGCTCCTGACATTCATACAAACATTCAGCTTTCCATTCGTGGCGCGTCACGTCATATCTGTTTAATTATATTAATCAGCCTTTCAGACAGAATTACAGACCATCAAATATATCGCTTTCAGTAACAGCTCTGTCATGGGGTTTCACGGCCAACAATGCCATACGTTCATTTCCATTTTCTTCCTGATTAATAATATATTACGAAAAAAGAAAATTACGCCACTTCTGTACGCCGGTCAACAACTATCAATCAGTAGTTACAAAGCCTGATGCAAAATCGCGTATATTGCAAACATTTCAGATAAACCTGCAAAAATTTTAAATTTTTGCAACCACAGACCTGCACTTCGTAATACGAACACCAAATCAAAATTTCTTTTCAATAGTAGGCAAATTGCAACCCTTGGCACAGAGTGTTGTCTATAAAATCACATGCACGCAGTATGAAAAATTACACATTTGTCAGTCAGACGGATATGTGGCAATTACGTTATACGAGCAAGAGAGAAGCTGGGCATCAAGGAAGAAAGATTCAACCTTTGTTGATCATCTTTTAACAGAAAATCATTCATATGATGTAGAATATGAAGTTTTAATTCTGTTAAGAAAAGCAGAAAGATGACACTAGTGGAGGTACTGGAAATCAAGGAACACATAGCATAGAATGCCGGGCTTGTGTTAAATGATCACTATGTTAAATTAAGTTTTCGTTGCAAATACTAGATTCAAATTGTAAATTCATGTTATTTCTCATCAATTGTCACATTTATCTCCATATAAATACTTTGTTTCCCTCTCCCATTTTAAGTGCATGTAATTATTGCTACGTCACAAAAAAAAAAATTGAAGCGCTTTCCTGTGTAAAGCCTCTACCTCAGTTTTGTTTCATCTGCACGTATAATGTCTGTCTAGGTCACACTTCCTTTTATCTCTTTTTGTGACATTCAGTTGTGACCTGAAGATGGCCAAGAAGCTGAAAACCGTTTCTTGTCTAAATGGATATAATTTTTTAGAACATTGGGAAGTGTCTTCCTATTTAATTTTATAATTATGATACGGGGTGTTCAAAAATTCTCCCCGCAGTGCCGTATGATTGTTCGCCTGCCTGCGTTACTTCCCTTCAAGTGGACTCTCCCAACATCCCACTGTTTCGCTTATCTTAGCCAGCGTCAGTAGTATCATTGGTGTGTGTCGTTACGTGTTGACGTGAACGTTTTAGTTCCTTTGTCACTTTCAAAACGCTAACCATTGAAGAATGTGTATTTTTAGTCGAACAAGTGCTCAATGCTGGCGGTAAATACACAGTTTAAGTTCGTCACACTTTTAATCCATTTTTCCCGGAGACAACACTCCCACATCGCCATACTGTACTAGATTTGATTAACAAACTTGTGTTTGGAAACATGATTAAACGAATTGAATTGTGTAGTCAACGACAGGGGAACACTTTCAACATTTAATGTGTTAAATTTGTAAGTAAAAATGAATATTCAATGAATTAATAATTTGTATTTCACTGAGTTTCATTCCGGTATATTCACTGCGGCATACGGCACGCGCGGCTAACGTTCATACAGCACTGCGGAGAGACTTTTTGAACGCCCCGTATATAATGCCAGTATGCCGAATAGTACCGACTGCGTGAAACTGCAGTTATAGACGTCTCATAGCGCTCATCGGTCAAATAAGGGATAGAAGGTCATATTGCAACCGCCAGTCAGAAAGAAATTGTAATACAATATTCTATTATATGAAATATAAGACCCAAAATTTCTGGACAAACATATTCAAGTTTTCATACAATTCTCGCCTCATGCAATTCTCCCCTAATCAAAACTCAGGTAAAACTGTTTGACCGTATTTCTTTAAAATTTCATACGTATTCCAACGTAATAGAGTTGTGGCGATTCGTGAATGAGTCGTTCATTTGAACGACTCTAAATAAAGAATCGAATCGTGATACGGACGAATCGTCGCTCAAAAGAATCGTAGGAACGATTGCGTGTTTCTGAGTCGTGACGATTTCAAGTTCCAACGATTCATCGATTCTTAGTACGCTATGCTTCGAAGGCAACTTCAGAATCATGCCGAATGATTACGACCGCCAGATGGCAGTCAAGTGGGGGATGCGTGTGAACAAAGGAAGCAATTTTGAACCACCTTTCGAACAAATCGACTCCTCTTTCCTGGCATACTGAAATAAAACAATAGATGCAATCAAATCAAACGTGGCCTTTCATCAATTAAGACATTACACCTATAAATCGAGAATCACACTTCTAGCGTTATATGCATGTTTACTCATAAACTGTTTCTGGAATATCTCACCATGACACGGTCGATTCTAACCCCATCGAACATTTCAGACTTGTCCTGCCATCTTTGAGTAAGATGTAGAACTTCTTGCATTCCGTAAGAATTGTGCCATCGCAAACTAGAATGTATCAGAAATAATCGTAAACAAATCGTAGGATTCTAACGGGAAAAGAATCGTGATGCCCAACTTTACAACATAATAATGAAATGGACATTGGCAATAATATAGAGGTTTTTTGTTAAAACTGACTGTGAGAAAGAAAAAAATGTGCTGTGAAAATATGTAGTTTAGTTTCCCTTCTCTACCAGTCAGTTTTAACTACGATTATTTTTCAAAAAATCAAGTACGGTTTCAAGCCACTTAAACCACTATAAAAATTGTTTCTCCAATATATAGCATATTCTTTCCCCTTACGCATAATTTTTACAAAATGTATATACACAACAAGGTAATGTTCCGTTTTATTCGTCGCAGCTGGTTTGAACAGAAAACAGGAAAGTTGTGTTTTGACTTAAAAGCTTATGATTAGAACACTGCTGTGGAATATGAATCGTCTAAAACTCTGTAACCACACCAGTTCACAGATTAAAATCATACGAATTATTGTCATTGAAGGAACTGTATTCACCGATCTGTCAGCTGGAGGGCTCTCTCTCATACTCAGTACACAAATGATACTAACAGATTTACTCATTTCTTTTTAGAGACTTCAGTTTCCAGCCAGAGTTTCCTTTGCAACACCAATAAACAAGGCTCAAAGAGAGAGGGTAAGAGGAGTTGGACAGAGAGGGAGGAAGAAATAGAAACAGAGAAGCGGATGGACGATATGGACAGAGAGGGCGGGGGGGGGGGGGGGGGAGAAAGGCAGAGAGAGGGAGGAGGGAGGAGGAGGAGGAGGAGGTGACAAAGAGAGAAGGGGAGGAAAGGAAGGAGGTGGACAAAAGGAGGAGGAGGAGGAGGTGGAGGAGGAGATGGACTGGACAGAGAGAGGAGGAGTAGGAGATTAGTTCGTACATCCAATTCCCATACATATTTAGCAATTGCGAAGCAGTGTCAGGTTCGCTATAAGAATGTTACTCTCTTATGTTGTTCTGGTATATCTTTGGAAACTAAAAGTTACGCTAATCAATGTAAACTGGAAAAAGTTAAATGTTCGTCTGTGGAGCACGGCAGGACAAAGCAGAGCCTGAATAAGGAAAACATCTACAGATACGTATGTACTAAATCTCAAATTCATATCATAAATATTTCGATAATCTGAGGTTTTCTTTAGGCAATCCCATTAAATCTCATTATTTTAGAGTCTCGAACAACGTCGTGTTTGTGAGAGCTGTACTCAAGGTCCAAGATTGTCACCTGAAGACGGATCTAAGTTTAGAAACCACAGGGTGACTAATAAACACCAAGTTTAATGCCTGGTAATAGAGCAGATTCGTGGCAGCTCAAAACCGTAACTTAGACCGGACATCGAACCCAGAATCTTGCTATCTGGGGTGAACGTGCTAATCTTCCACCCTTGCCCAGTAAAGTATGCAGGAGAGTTTTCGGATGTTTGGAAAGTAGGCGAGAGACTCTGGCAAACCTGAAGCTGAGCGCATCTTGAGTCGCGCCCGGATAGCTCATCCGTTGAGAACATAGTGAGCAAAAGATAAGACTCTGATTTTTTAGTCCCGGTCCGTCATACAATGTCAGTCTGTCAGGAAGTCTTAAAACATACTCTCCACCGCTGCAGAGTGAAACACTCATCCTGGTCGATTCTATCTGAGTCTACAACATTTTCCTTTAAATATCTTGAGCTACACTTGTCCCGATTTCGCAGGCGTATATTTAATTTTTCACTAAGGTTTTTAACTCATGTTCTACCTCCAACTGAAATATCAGCTTCAATGTGGAGTAGCAAAACTAATTTTCCTCAAAATTGTTAATTAATCATTACAGTATCGCAACATGTTTACTTACGCGGAAATTTACACCTTCTGGTAAATTAATTTAATAATGTTTTCTGTGTTTAATTATTATGCAGTAGCTCGTCGTTCTCTCGAGCTGCTAATGATTTTCATCGATGATGTGGGCCATACCGTGACAAAACGACGAAAAAAGTAAGCAGTTCTTTTATTTACAAGTAAATTGCTTACAAGATTTTATAAATGTATAGTTCTCAAGTTATACATTTTGGAATTGAAAATTAATAATCGAATAATAGTTTTATTTGATGTTATGTAAACCAATAACCATATTTTTTTAAAAAAATGAGAGAAAACATAAATTGTAAGTAACAAAAAATTAATAGGGGTGCTTTGCAGTGGAAAAATAGGCTCACGGAAATGGAAAGCGCTACTCCACGAATCATCAGTCCGCTATTTATAAAGCTTTCTGGACATCGTAACGGGTATTGAATGATTAAACTCTGATTTCATTCGGTACTATTGCCCACGACCAACATCAGTATGGCATGGAAGCAAACATCCTCTGAATCGCATCTTTACGAATTTCTTGCCGTGAGTCAGACACACGTTGTGTCAGTTCATGAAATTGCTGGCCTCAGACAGGTATGAACGTATATGTCTTCAGAGGGCCTCCCTACATTCCCTGTGAGTGACAAATCAGGAGACCTGGCAAAGGATCTGTACATTCTTGGGGGCATATATGGTATAACTCCAGTCTGCGATATTGCAATATCCTGCTACACTTTGCTATTTGGTGCCATGTTCATGAAGGATAGACAAATAGCTTTACCATTCTTGATAAATACTGGTGAGCACTCAACCTCTCTTCAGTAATTACCAAACAGTGCTGTTACATTCAATAGGTGCCCACAGCATGATTTCAAGAGATGGACAGGTATGAGTTTCGGAGATCGCTGTTCTTTGTGACCTTTCACACGTCGTCTGCGGACATGTTGGCCTCGATACGACCAACAACACAGAATGGAGACAAGTCGCTAAGCAACACTCTGACTCTGAACTAGTTCCTGTTGTGTGAACTGATAAAGTACCTCGTTCATAAATTTTATAAATTTTCAAAGAAAAGGATCCGCTACAAAGGCAGTAAGAAAGGGGAAGTGCAGTTATCTCATTTGCGATTGGGACTGCTGTAAATCCTGATTGTCTTTACTTCAAATGGAATCGAGTTCACTGGCTTTAACATATTTAATGAAAATTAAAAATAGGCCAAAACGTCATTCTTAATTAAAGACACGTCTGGTGACGAATGCCTGTGTATATATTTCTTTTTACAAAGGATGTTATTTCGTAAAAAGATACTTTATGACAATACAATAATTAACGATAGAGTGCTTAAGGCGCTCGATCGTTGTATCATCAGACAAGAGGCTTACAACTTAATATAAATAGCCGGAAGTTAATTACATGGTTTGATTAAACCATAACAGAGGTATATCGTTACAAAAGTTGAAACATGTTTTAAATGTAATACTCGAATTATTATCAGCAAAAGACACTGCGAGTACACTTGTATTGTTTGGAACCGGGGACCCAGAAACGACGGAGAAGCTTTGTCCCCGCCGTAGTCCTCAGTGGTTCACAATCCCACAAAGGGCTACAGCAGTCCACTCACCCCACCGACGCCCCACACCGAACCCTGGGTTATTGTGTTATTCGGCCCCCAGTGAACCCACCCGGAAACGTCTCACACCAGACGAGTGTAACACCAATGTTTGCGTGGTAGAGTAATGGTGGTGTAAGGGTACGTGTGCTCCCTATAACCGTTGGATAAGCAGCTGCCAGCAGAAAGTCGTATACTCCTATCTCACTTATTTGTTACATACTTTAATTCTTAATTTCTTTGCGTGTTTTTGGTACTTGCATTATTTAACTGAAAAATTTCGGGCGTATTATAGTATTTGAGAGTTGTAGCATCGCGTTTTAGCACCTGAATTGTGTAAAATCGTGTAGTCTCCTTCCGCCGCCGAGCAGTGTGTCAGCAGTGCGCAAGTAGCAGCATTACTGCATTTACTAGGCAATCTTGTATTTTAAAAACCGTTTAAATTTTGTGTCGATTTGTTTGTGCTGTAGATTGATTCAGACGTTCTTTGCACAACAGTTTTTAGCATGGATAGGGACTGCAACTGCTGTGTTAGGATGCAGGCTGAGTTGGCATCCCTTCGCTCCCAGCTTCAGGCAGTGTTGGCTTCGGTCACACAGCTTGAGGCTGTTGCCAATGGCCATCACTGTGGGGGTCCGCATGGGGGTTTGTCGGGGACGGCCAGCTCGTCCCACGCATCCCCCGATCGACCTACGACTGTGGCTGCCCGGGATACTGCCCAAATTGAGGCTGATCCCTCATCTGTGGTAGAGTGGGAGGTAGTCTCTAGGTGTGGCAGGGGGCGAAAGACATTCCGGATTGCTGGACGGAAGGCCTCTCCGGTTTCTCTGACGAACCGGTTTCAGGCTCTGACTCAGGCTGATACTGATCTTGGGCTGTTCCAGAGGTTGCCCCTCAGTCTGCAAGATCCGGGCGCTTGCAGAGGGTGGGCTTACTGATAGTTGGGAGCTCCAGCGTCAGGCGAGTAATGGGGCCCCTTAGGGATATGGCAGCAAGAGAGGGGAAGAAAACCAATGTGCACTCCGTGTGCATACCGGGGGGGGGGGGGGGGGGGGGGAGTCATTTCAGATGTGGAAAGGGTCCTTCCGGATGCCATGAAGGGTTCAGGGTGCACCCATCTGCAGGTGGTCGCTCATGTCAGCACCAATGATGCGTGTCGCTACGGATCGAAGAAAATCCTCTCTGGCTTCCGGCGGCTATCTGATTTGGTGAAGACTGCCAGTCTCGCTGGCGGGATGAAAGCAGAGCTCGCTATCTGCAGCATTGTCCACAGGACTGACTGCGTACCTTTGGTATAGAGCCGAGTGGAGGGTCTGAATCAGAGGCTGAGACGGTTCTGCGACCGTGTGGGCTGCAGATTCCTCGACTTGCGCCATAGGGTGGTGGGGTTTAGGGTTCCGCTGGATAGGTCAGGAGTCCAGTACACGCAGCAAGCGGCTACACGGGTAGCAGGGGTTGTATGGCGTGGACTGGGCAGTTTTTTTTAGGTTAGATGGCCTCGGGCAAGTACAGAAAGGGCAACAGCCTCAAAGGGTGCGGGGCTAAGTCAGGACATGCGGGGGCCAAGCAGCAATCGGCACTGTAATTGTAAACTGTCGAAGCTGCATTGGTAAAGCGCTGATAGAAAGCACCGAAGCTGAAATCGTTATAGGTACAGAAAGCTGGCTGAAGCCAGAGAGAAATTCTGCCGAAATTTTTACACAGGCACAGACGGTGTTTAGAAAGGATAGATTGCATGCAACCGGTGGTGGCGTGTTTGTCGCTGTTGGTAGTAGTTTATCCTGTAGTGAAGTAGAAGTGGATAGTTCCTGTGAATTATTATGGGTTACGTTAATAATTGGCTCCTTTTACCGACCTCCCGACTCAGCCGCATTAGTGGCAGAACAACCGAGAGAAAATTTGGAATACGTTTCACATAAATTTTCTCAGCATGTTATAGTCTTAGGTGCAGATTTCAATTTACCATATAGACTGGGACACTCAGATGATTAGGACGGGTGGTAGGGACAGAGCATCGAGTGACATTATACTGAGTGTACTATCCGAAAATTACCTCGAACAATTAAACAGATAACCGACTCGTGGAGATAACATCTTGGACCTACTGGTAGCAAACAGACCCGAACTTTTCGACTCTGTAAGTGCATAACAGGGAATCAGTGATCATAAGGCCATTGCAGCATCCCTGAATATGGAAGATAATAGGAATATAAAAAAAGGGAGGAAGGTTTATCTGTTTAGCAAGAGTAATAGAAGGCAGATTTCAGAATACCTAACAGATCAAAACGAAAATTTCTGTTCCGACACTGACAATGTTGAGTGTTTATGGAAAACGTTTAAGGCTATTGTAAAATGCGTTTTAGACAGGTACGTGCCGAGTAAAACTGCGAGGGACGGGAAAAACCCACCGTGGTTCAACAACAAAGTTAGGAAACTACTGCGAAAGCAAAGAGAGCTTCACTCCAAATTTAAACGCAGCCAAAACCTCTCAGACAAACAGAACCTAAACGATGTCAAAGTTAGCGTAAGGAGGGCTATGCGTGAAGCGTTCAGTGAATTTGAAAGTAAGATTCTATGTACCGACTTGACAGAAAATCCTAGGAAGTTCTGGTCTTACGTTAAATCAGTAAGTGGCTTGAAACAGCATACCAGACACTCCGGGATGATGATATTGAAACAGAGGATGACACGCGTAAAGCTGAAATACTAAACACCTTTCTCCAAAGCTGTTTCACAGAGGAAGACCGCCTTGCAGTACCTTCTCTAAATCCTCGCACAAACGAAAAAATGACTGACATCGAAATAAGTGTCAAAGGAATAGAAAAGCAACTGGAATCACTCAACAGAGGAAAGTCCACTGGACCTGACGGGATACCAATTCGATTCTACACAGAGTACGCGAAAGAACTTGCCCCCTTCTAACAGCCGTGTACCGCAAGTCTCTAGAGGAACGGAAGGTTCCAAATGATTGGAAAAGAGCACAGGTAGTCCCATTCTTCAAGAAGGATCGTTGAGCAGATGCGCAAAACTATAGACCTGTATCTCTGACGTCGATCTGTTGTAGAATTTTAGAACATGTTTTTTGCTCGAGTATCATGTCGTCTTTGGAAACCCAGAATCTACTCTGTAGGAATCAACATGGATTCCGGAAACAGCGACCGTGTGAGACCCAACTCGCTTTATTTGTTCATGAGACCCAGAAAATATTAGATACAGGCTCCCAGGTAAATGCTATTTTCCTTGACTTCCGGAAGGCGTTCGATACAGTTCCGCACTGTCGCCTGATAAACAAAGTAAGAGCCTACGGAATATCAGACCTGCTGTGTGGCTGGATTGAAGGGTTTTTAGCAAACAGAATACAGCATGTTGTTATCAATGGCGAGACGTCTACAGACGTTAAGGTAACCTCTGGCGTGCCACAGGGGAGTGTTATGGGACCATTGCTTTTCACAATATACATATATAAATGACCTAGTAGATAGTGTCGGAAGTTCCATGCTGCTTTTCGCGGATGATGCTGTAGTATACAGAGAAGTTGCAGCACTAGAAAATTGTAGCGAAATGCAGGAAGATCTGCAGCGGATAGGCACTTCATACAGGGAGTGGCAACTGACTGTTAACTTAGACAAATGTAATGTATTGCGAATACATAGAAAGAAGGATCCTTTATGGTATGATTATATGATAGCGGAACAAACACTGGTAGCAGTTACTTCTGTAAAATATCTGGGAGTATGCGTGCGGAACGATTTGAAGTGGAATGATCATATCAAATTAATTGTTGGTAAGGCGAGTACCAGGTTGAGATTCATTGGCAGAGTCCTTAGAAAATGTAGTCCGTGACAAAGGAGGTGGCTTACAAAAGACTCGTTCGACCTATACTTGAGTATTGCTCATCAGTGTGGGATCCGTACCAGATCGGGTTGACAGAGGAGACAGAGAACATCCAAAGAAGAGCGGCGCGTTTCGTCACAGGGTTATTTGGTAACCGTGATAGCGTTACGGAGATATTTAGCAAACTCAAGTTGCAGACTCTGCAAAGGAGGCGCTCTGCATCGCGGTGTAGCTTGCTCGCCAGGTTTCGAGAGGATGCGTTTCTGGATGAGGTATCGAATATATTGCATCCCCCTACTTATACCTCCCGAGGAGATCACGAATGTAAAATTAGAGAGATTGGAGCGCTCACGGAGGCTTTCAGACAGTCGTTCTTCCCGCGAACCATACTGGAAGAGAAAAGTGAGGTAATGACAGTGGCACGCAAAGTGCCCTCCGCCACACACAGTTGGGTGGCTTGCGGAGTATAAATGTAGATGTAGATTTAGAGAAAGTGTTTGCGCAGCAATCGACGACATAGTGTAACTGAGGCGGAATAAGGGAAACCAGCCCGCATTCGCCGAGGCAAATGGAAAACTGCCTTAAAAACCATCCACAGGCTGGCCGGCACACCGGACTTCGACACTAACCAGCCAGGTGGATTCGAGCCGGCGACCGGCACGCCTTCCCGCCCGGAAAGCAGTGCGTTAGACCGCACAGCTTTATTTACAGGGCGGGCGCGAATACACTTACATCCATATTGTGGCGATGCTAGAAAGTGAGGAAGGAAACAATCTAATGTCGTTCATTTCATAGCAGCAATATCACTTGAGTTTATTACCAATACAGTGAGATGACGAAAGTCATGGGATAACTCCTAATATCGTGTCGAACCTCCTTTTGCCCGGCTTAGTGCAGTTTCCTTTAATTTACGGCTATGTCCTCATGCACTGCAGCCATGAGACAGATCTGATGATGGTCATTAAAGACCGAAACCGGTGATCCGTTAAACAGAAAAGACTGTGACCGTAGACGTAAATTAAAGGAAACTTATTACATATACGGGTCACTGTGTTTTTTCGCGGCGATTTCGCAGCTTGTGAAATTAGTGCAGTTTATTTAAATTCTTTAATCGTGTGGCTAGGGCCCCCCGTCGGACAGACCGTACGCCGGGTGCCGGTCTTCCAATCTGACGCCATTTCGGCTACATGCAGTCGATGAGGATGATAGGATGGTGATGACAGCACAACACCCAGTCCCTGGGTGGAGAAAATTCCCCGACCCAGCCGGGCATCGAACCCGGGCCAAAGAGGATTGACAATCCGTCACGCTGACCATTCAGCTACCGGGGGCGGACAAGGCTTAGTGAAGTAACCCGACGTGAGATTGACTCAACAAGTCGTTGCAAACCCTTGCAGAAATAGTGAGCCATGTTGCGTCAGTAGCCGCCCATAATTACGAAGGTGTTGCCGGTGCAGAATTTTGTGCACGAACTGAGCTCTTATGCCCCATAAATGTTCCATGGGATTCATGTCGGGTGATCTGGGTGGCCAAATCATTCGCTCAAATTGTCCAGAATGTTCTTCAATTCTTTTGCAAATAGTTGTGTCCCGGTAACGTGTTTGGGGACATGAAGTCCATGAACGACTGCAAGTGGTCACCAAGTAGCCGAACATAACCACTTCCAGTCAACGATTGATTCAATTGAACCACAGGATCCAGTGAATGCCATGTACATGTAAACGCAACCCACAGCACTATGGAGCCACCACCGGCTTACACAGTGCCTTGTTGACAACTCGGGTTCATGACAATCTAGAATCCTACAAACATCTCTTTCTAGTTCAAATCGGGACTCATCTGACAAGGCCACGGTTTTCCTGTTATCTAGAGTCCAACAGATGTGGTCACGAGCCCAGGAGAAGCCCTTCAGGCCATGTCGCGCTGTTATCAAAGCCACCCGCGTCGGTCGTCTGCTGTCATTGCCCATTAATGCCAAATTTTGGCTCGCTATCGTGACGGATATGTTCGTCGTACATCCCATCGTAATATCTGTGGTTATTTCACACAGTGTTGCTTGTATGTTAGCACTGACTACTCTAAGCTCCTTAGACTTCAGACAGTATGTTGCATCTAATCGAATAAGTATAATTATTTAGTAGCATGTTTTGATGACTTAACAACTACTTTCATACGACGTGTGAAAGCTGTGGAGTACACTTTTAAAGTAGTTTTCTGTTGGACATCTTTCACGGCAAGTGCTCATGTACACATCGATAAGCACTTGTCTTTCTCAAAGAACCTTAATCATTATCCTTCTGCGAAGGTAGCTATTCTTTTGGTGCATAGTAGGGGATGTCTTAGCAAGTCGCTTAAACTTAGAGGCAAAGGCTTGGCAAGAGAGTCGGTTCACGAAACTGCATGGTTAGCGGACACCACAATGGGTTTTTCCGTCTGATGTTGTGAGGTTGTGCTGATCTGTTTAGTACCGACGCTTTGTCCTTTGTTAATTAAATGGGAGTGCCGGCCGCTGTGGCCGAGCAGTTCTAGACGCTTCAGTCCGGAGCCACGTTGCTGCTACGGTCGCAGGTTCGAATCCTGCCTCGGGCATGGATGTGTGTGATGTCCTTTGGTTAGTTAGGTTTAAGTACACGCCTGGAAATTGAAATAAGAACACCGTGAATTCATTGTCCCAGGAAGGGGAAACTTTATTGACACATTCCTGGGGTCAGATACATCACATGATCACACTGACAGAACCACAGGCACATGGACACAGGCAACAGAGCATGCACAATGTCGGCGCTAGTACAGTGTATATCCACCTTTCGCAGCAATGCAGGCTGCTATTCTCCCATGGAGACGATCGTAGAGATGCTGGATGTAGTCCTATGGAACGGCTTGCCATCCCATTTCCACCTGGCGCCTCAGTTGGACCAGCGTTCGTGCTGGACGTGCAGACCGCGTGAGACGACGCTTCATCCAGTCCCAAACATGCTCAATGGGGGACAGATCCGGAGATCTTTGCTGGCCAGGGTAGTTGACTTACACCTTCTAGAGCACGTTGGGTGGCACGGGATACATGCGGACGTGCATTGTCCTGTTGGAACAGCAAGTTCCCTTGCCGGTCTAGGAATGGTAGAACGATGGGTTCGATGACGGTTTGGATGTACCGTGCACTATTCAGTGTCCCCTCGACGATCACCAGAGGTGTACGGCCAGTGTAGGAGATCGCTCCCCACACCATGATGCCGGGTGTTGGCCCTGTGTGCCTCGGTCGTATGCAGTCCTGATTGAGGCGCTCACCTGCACGGCCCCAAACACGCATACGACCATCATTGGCACCAAGGCAGAAGCGACTCTCATCGCTGAAGACGACACGTCTCCATTCGTCCCTCCATTCACGCCTGTCGCGACACCACTGGAGGCGGGCTGCACGGTGTTGGGGCGTGAGCGGAAGACGGCCTAACGGTGTGCGGGACCGTAGCCCAGCTTCATGGAGACGGTTGCGAATGGTCCTCGCCGATACCCCAGGAGCAACAGTGTCCCTAATTTGCTGGCAAGTGGCGGTGCGGTCCCCTACGGCACTGCGTAGGATCCTACGGTCTTGGCGTGCATCCGTGCGTCGCTGCGGTCCGGTCCCAGGTCGACGGGCACGTGCACCTTCCGCCGACCACTGGCGTAACATCGATGTACTGTGGAGAACTCACGCCCTACGTGTTGAGCAATTTCGCGGTACGTCCACCCGGCCTCCCGCATGCCCACTATACGCCCTCGCTCAAAGTCCGTCAACTGCACATACGGTTCACGTCCACGCTGTCGCGGCATGCTACCAGTGTTAAAGACTGCGATGGAGCTCCGTATGCCACGGAAACTGGCTGACACTGACGGCGGCGGTGCACAAATGCTGCGCAGCTAGCGCCATTCGACGGCCAACACCGCGGTTCCTGGTGTGTCCGCTGTGCCGTGCGTGTGATCATTGCTTGTACAGCCCTCTCGCAGTGTCCAGCGATTAGGAAACAATTCGTGTGGACATGCTGTGACACTTCGTGCAGTGTCGGCTGGAAAGCTATCACGTTTGTATCACAGGTACCTACCAATCTGCAGAGGAACGTCTTCTAATATCCGTAGAATATTTTCCGTTGGGAGGCAGTGATATCTATGCGCGTTCAGTGTTCTGTCTGTGATAAACGGGACTATGAGCTGATGGTTCACTGTCCCATACCGCACGTTTACACTACATGGACTCTGATGTTCTACCTGACGAAGCCAGCGGGGACTGTTAACAGACAAGTAGTGCATTTTTCCACGGTTTACCTGACCATGATTGGTAATTGTGGCTTCATCACAGAACAAGGTACGTGGTACATCTGGAGCTTCCTGTTATTGCTCACGTACAGAACTTAACACGATTCTCATAATATTATCCACGAAGCTCTTGATGGATAGGAATTTGATTGGGATGGAACCTGTGTCCAAGGAGAATGTCTAGGACGTTTGCCTAACGCATGTCACTTCTTCGTATGATCCCGCGGGAACTAACGTGCGGATCAACTGCAGCAGCAGTAAGAAAATTAATTTCACGCTTTTCTGTCGTCATTTGTTTCCTTCTGTTAAGCTGTCTAGTTGTTAGACTACCACTTTCACGCAACTGGCTGAAGAAGTTGATAAATAACTGCCGAGACAGGTGATACCTATTGGGGTATCTTGCCGCACACAGGGAAAACCGCATTATTCCTATACTCTTCATACATCATGAGCACGTAGTCTTTTTCTGCATTGGTAAATCCCACAGTCCATGCACAACCTACTGCTTCGCTGTCATACAGTAACTGAATAGCAACATGCAGGGCACTCAAGGAACACAGAAGCACACTGTAAGCAAACGTCGTGCCAAGTAACTATGCAGGTTGACTGGTACAAAGCGTCAGTGTGGAAACTTTCCAAAATATGATATCTCGTAAACACCACCGACATTCTAATTTACCTTACTTTTAGACTGTTAATGTCAATAAGCACTGTTCCATTAAAAAAAACTGTATGTTTGCACAAAAAATACACGTTCAAAGTATTATTACAACCTGTTTATTGGGTACCAATACGAGCCCCTGCCTACCAACCCATTCTGTGAAAACCTCACATCAATTGCATTTTCCAATTCCGCATATTTGCCGTGCAAGTTTTAGGTTATTTACCCTCTATATTAAATACTAATGTAATTTCGGATTATAACGAACTTGTTTTTTACTTTTATGATCTCTATTCCATATATCCACATATGTGGCTTAAGACGTACATTTTCGAACGCACTTGGTTCGCTTTAACTATATTTAAGAGGAGGTTTACTATTTTTTGGTTCAAGAAACCGATTTTATTAAAATTGCATTTTTTTGATCCATAAAAGTGTTTAGAATCCAGACTTGAAACGGTTTTTACGAATACGAAACGGAAATGTTTGTTATTCGCGGTTGAACAAAAAAATGCACCTGCCTGAAGTCGGCCTTTTTCACTACCCATTTTTTTTCTTTCGGAGAACGAGTTATTGTACCGGTGCTTGGGAGGAAACACACAAAATCCAAACAAAAGTTTGAACGCGTGTGTTTGGAAGTTAACCCCCAAGCATTTGCATTCTGGTGCTAAGACTTTGAAGATTGCAACTTTCCTGGCAGTGAGCAGCTTCAACGAAGGGTATTCAGCAATTCTGAAGGCCATGACAACGATGGACGTCACCCTGGGACTCTATTCGACGCAGTTCGCCAAGCATTCGGACGACCACCGGATTCAAGCGGCCGAAAACCGCTTGTCACCGGCCGTACGAGCGGCTCTGGAGCAGCGCAGGATGGCCCAGATCGAGCAGAACGCCCTCTGTGAGGAAGAGGAAGGACTAGTTTATGGACCCGGAATAGCAGACTGAACGTCCGTTGCATAATATTGCATTTATATGTAGGCAAAACTTCAAACGCGTTTTTCTCTAACTGACGTTTTTTTTTTAACCACGCGGTATGGTAACTTCAAATCTACTGAACCGATTGGCATGATTCTTTGTTTCCGACGAAGTTAACTGAATTGTCCAGGAGTTGTACCACTTTTATTCCTATACATCGACTATAAATATTTTTATTTGGCCGACGAAGTCGAAAAATCGATGAAAAACCCCTATTTTTTCAAATGGCCGCCATTTTGTTTCCTATGGTCCAAATAACTTAAGCGAGGAACAATCTTATATACTTCGCCAACGTCAACTCAATTTTGATTTCACACTAACCGGCTGACCTGTGACATACCGCGCTTGTACATCGAAATTTTGTTTCGTTCCGACGGCACTTCCGCCTTTGCTCTTCGACATTACCGGTCGAATAAATTCCAGTTTGCAGAGGAAATATCAATAAAAAATTTGACCAAATTTGATATTGATATTTATAACACATTTCGAGAAAAAAATTCTCAAAGAACGTGCTTGCCTTCAGCACCTGTCATTCAAACACACTATCGTGAATACCTACCTGAGGTCCGTTGCGTGGCTTAAGTTCGCTACTTTGTGTTGGCTTATCTCCTGTTTAGCACCTGTTTAATTATCACATTACGCTATGAGAAACTTCTTGCCACTTACTTACTACTTACTACGTTGGCCAGACAAACCGCAGTCGCTGTTTGGCCTCGCCAGTCAGCCTTCTCCATCTCATTCGGTCAATGTATTCTTAGCCAGCTAGTCCCATCGTACTCATGTTCTCTATGATCCGGTTAATCCACCTCAGCAGTGGTCTTCCCCACAGTGTATTACCTCTGATATCTTCTTCTTCTAGGCGCTTCAGTCTGCAACCGCGCGACCGCTGCGGTCGCAGGTTCGAATCCTGCCTCGGGCATGGATGTGTGTGATGTCCTTTTGTTCGGTTTAAGTGGTTCTCAGCTCTAGGGGACTAATGACCTCAGATGTTAAGTCCCATAGTGGTCAGAGCCATCTTCTTCTCCCACACCCCTTGTGATCTGGACTTCTCGGCGCATTACGTGCACATACCACTGCAATCTCCTTTCTTTAATCAGAGTCACAAATGTCCAGCGATTCGTACAACTAATGCAGTTCGCGCTGTTTCCTTTTTCTCCAATAATCTCCATACTTCAATGGTCCAAAAATCGGTCTCAGAACAGTACTGTTTCCACTATGAAATTTAAAAACAAAGTTAGGCGTATTGCATTTATTCAAAGGGGCAATGTTTCAAGGCAGTAAAAACCAGTGTCGTAGTCTCTTATGAACTGACAAGTTACAGTATAAAGTAGAGCAAGGCTTTAAGACTTTCAATTTAAAGAAAATTTTAAGAACCAACTTTCCCTTCTCTGTCTCCTTAGCTATAACAGAAAATGTCTTCACGTAAAAAAAAAAAAACAAAAACAAAAAAAAAAACCTGCGTTATGAGGAGGAGGAGGAGATGATATTGTGATATTGCTTAACGTCCAGTAGGCGGCGAGGTCATTAGACCTCAAACTCGGATTAGGGAACAACGGAGAAGGAAATCGGTCGTTTAAAAGGAACCATCCCAGCATTTTCCCTAAGCGATTTAAGGAAAAAACGGAAAGAAAAATCAGAGTGGCCGAACGCGGGTTTGAACCGTCTTCCTCCCGGCTGCAAGTCCAGTGTGCTAACACGCACTACCTCGCTCGGCCTACTTTTTCAGTTCCTTAGAAGGCTAACCATCTTCTACGCCAAACATCGCTCCGCTGCGTTTATCTCAGAAAATGAATGTAGTTACGCAATTAAAAAAGCTAGTAGAATGTAAAGTCCTCTGTTACAGACGGTCCCTCGCATTCTGTCTTACGGTTTGCTCCACTACTCGAGAGCACTCAGACAAGAACTGAATAAAATATCACTTATTTCTCTGGAACCTGATGTTTGCAGGACCCAGAGAAGAAAATTTCATTAAACTTGCCCCGACCGTAACTGAAAGAAGGAACAAAGACGACTGAAAGGGTAAACGTTTTCCTTTCCCCATTCAACCTGCAGAGAAGTCTCGAGTAAACACAAACGCAGGCAGATTCGCTCGTCCTACGCTACCACCACTTAATCGAGTCCGTTTCTCCTAAAGTAAGGCGAGCTCGGCGCGTCACTTTGAGGCAGGTATGCCGGGCATTAGTTCTGCCAGCTTGCGCGGCCGCCGATGCTCTTAAACGAGGAACGGAAGTCGTTACGGCAGGCAAGAGCTCTGGTGGCGGGCGCCCTGCTTTGTAATTCAGAGCCGCAGTCGCGATACGGAAAGAAGGCGCTGGCGGAACGGCCCCCTCCCCCCAACGCACGAGCTGGTCACGTGCTGGGATCCCACCTGGAGGGTGGGGGGCGATTCGTGAACCACACAGCGAGTCCTAACGAAATGGCATTTTTCATACTAGTGCTGCTAGTTTTCAATGAAAACGTCACAGGCCTTACAATTCGTGGTACACGCGAAAGTGCGAACACACACACACACACACACACACACACATGCGAACACACAATGCTAGGATACGACAATAAAGAATGAAAATCACAACAAGAATAAAATAATTAATGCAGGCCATTAAAATTGCTATACCAAGAAGAAATGCCGATGATAAACGGATATTCATTGTACAAATATATTATACCAGAACTGACATTTGATTAAATTTTCACGCAATTTGGGTGCATAGATCCTGAGAAATCAGTACCCAGAACAACCACCTCTGGCCGTAATAACGGCCTTGATACGGCTGGGCATTGAGTCAGAGCTTGGATGGCGTGTGCAGATACAGTTGCCCATGCAGATTCAACACGATTCCACAGTTAATCAAGAGTAGTGACTGGCGTATAGTGACGAGCCAGTTGCTCGGCCACCATTGACCAGACGTTTTCAATTGGTGAGAGATCTAGAGAATGTGCTGGCCAGGTCAGCAGACCAACATTTTCTGTATCCAGAAAGGCCTCTACAAGACCTGCAACATGCGCTCGTTCATTATCCTGTTGAATTGTAGGGTTTAGCAGGGATCGAATGAAGGGTGGAGCCAAGGACATATGTGAAATGTAACGTCCACTGTTCAAAGTGCCGTCAATGCGAACAAGTGCTGACCGAGACGTGTAACCAATGGCACCCCATACCATCACACCGGGTGATACGCCAGTATGGCGATGACGAATACACGCTTCCAATGCGCGTTCACCACGATGTCGATAAACATGACTGCGACCATCATGATGCTGTGAACAGAACATGGATTCATCCGAAAAAATGACGTTTTGCCATTCGTGCACCCAGGTTCGTCGTTCAGTACACCATCGCAGGCGGTTCTGTCTGTGATGCACCGTCAAGGGTAATCGCAGCCATGGTCTCCGAGCTGATAGTCCATGCTGCTGCAAACGTCTTCGAACTGTTCGTGCAGATGATTGTTGTTTTACAAACGTCCTCTCTGTTGACTCAGGGATCGAGACGTGGCTGCACGATCCGTTACAGCCATGCGGGTAAGATGCCTGTCATCTCGACTGCTAGTGATACGAGGCCGTTGGGATCCTGCACGGCTTTCCGAATTACCCTCCATATTCTGCTAACAGTCATTGGATCTTGACCAACGCGAGCAGCAATGTCGCGATACGATAAACCGCAGTCGCGATAGGCTACAATCCGACCTTTATCAAAGTCGGAAACGTGATGGTACGCACTTCTCCTCCTTACACGAGGCATCACAACAACGCTTCACCAGGCAACGCCGGTCAACTGCTGGCTGTGTAGGAGAAATCGGTTGGAAACTGTCCTCATGTCAGCACGTTGTAGGTGTCGCCACCGGCGCCAACCTTGTGTGAATGGTGTGAAAAGCTAATTACACTCCTGGAAATTGAAATAAGAACACCATGAATTCATTGTCCCAGGAAGGGGAAACTTTATTGACACATTCCTGGGGTCAGATACATCACATGATCACACTGACAGAACCACAGGAACATAGACACAGGCAACAGAGCATGCACAATGTCGGCACTAGTACAGTGTATATCCACCTTTCGCAGCAATGCAGGCTGCTATTCTCCCATGGAGACGATCGTAGAGATGCTGGATGTAGTCCTGTGGAACGGCTTGCCATGCCATTTCCACCTGGCGCCTCAGTTGGACCAGCGTTCGTGCTGGACGTGCAGACCGCGTGAGACGACGCTTCATCCAGTCCCAAACATGCTCAATGGGGGACAGATCCGGAGATCTTGCTGGCCAGGGTAGTTGACTTACACCTTCTAGAGCACGTTGGGTGGCACGGGATACATGCGGACGTGCATTGTCCTGTTGGAACAGCAAGTTCCCTTGCCGGTCTAGGAATGGTAGAACGATGGGTATGTACCGTGCACTATTCAGTGTCCCCTCGACGATCACCAGAGGTGTACGACCAGTGTAGGAGATCGCTCCCCACACCATGATGCCGGGTGTAGGCCCTGTGTGCCTCGGTCGTATGCAGTCCTGATTGTGGCGCTCACCTGTACGGCGCCAAACACGCATACGACCATCATTGGCACCAAGGCAGAAGCGACTCTCATCGCTGAAGACGACACGTCTCCATTCGTCCCTCCATTCACGCCTGTCGCGACACCACTGGAGGCGGGCTGCACGATGTTGGGGCGTGAGCGGAAGACGGCCTAACGGTGTGCGGGAGCGTAGCGCAGCTTCATGGAGACGATTGCGAATGGTGCTCGCCGATACCCCAGGAGCAACAGTGTCAATAATTTGCTGGGAAGTGGCGGTGCGGTCCCGTACGGCACTGCGTAGGATCCTACGGTCTTGGCGTGCATCCGTGCGTCGCTGCGGTCCGGTCCCAGGTCGACGGGCACGTGCACCTTCCGCCGACCACTGGCGACAACATCGATGTACTGTGGAGACCTCACGCCCCACGTGTTGAGCAATTCGGCGGTACGTCCACCCGGCCTCCCGCATGCTCACTATACGCCCTCGCTCAAAGTCCGTCAACTGCACATACGGTTCACGTCCACGCTGTAGCGGCATGCTACCAGTGTTAAAGACTGCGATGGAGCTCCGTATGCCACGGCAAACTGGCTGACACTGACGGCGGCGGTGCACAAATGCTGCGCAGCTAGCGCAATTCGACGGCCAACACCGCGGTTCCTGGTGCGTCCGCTGTGCCGTGCGTGTGATCATTGCTTGTACAGCCCTCTCGCAGTGTCCGGAGCAAGTATGGTGGGTCTGACACACCGGTGTCAATGTGTTCTTTTTTCCATTTCCAGGAGTGTATTTGCATCTCACAGCATCTTCGTCTTGTCGGTTAAATCTCGCGTCTGTAGCACCTCATGTTTGTGGTGTAGCAGTTTTAATGGCCAAAAGTGTATTTAAGTGATTAACATTGCAAGATTGCAGGTTAATGTAATCGCGAGATAAGCCATTGCAAATGTGAAATGCTGGTACATTAATAACCTGTGTAACTCAAATGGTTCAAATGGCTCTGAGTACTATGGGACTTAACTTCTGAGGTCATCAGCCCCCTAGACTTAGAACTACTTAAACCTAACTAACCTAAGGACATCACACACATTCATGCCCGAGGCAGGATTCGAATCTGCGACCGTAGCAGCAACGCAGTTCCAGACTGAAGCGCCTAGAACCGCTCGGCCACAGCGGCCGGCCCTGTGTAATTGCCAGAATGTTGAATGGAAGCATGAAGATGTGCTTGTAATGTGTTGTGCATGTGCCAAATGCCAGTTTGTGGGATTGATTTCCATGGCTGTTACACTTGGTCGGTCAATATAGGGACGGTTAATGCTTTTCGTGCATGGTGCTGGAGTTGTTATCCGATGATGTCCCACATGCACTCGACTAGAGACAGATCTGGTGACCAAGCAGACCAATGCAGCTTGTCGACAATCTGTAAAGCTTACAGCAGTACACAGGTGAGCGTTATCCTGTTAGATACGAGGCGTGTATTTTAAGTAAGTACCGTTTTGCCACACCGCGGCCGCAGCGCTGCGGTTGGCATTCTGCGCATGCGCACTGGGTACCTACATCTGTTGTCTACGCACTGACGCCATTACAGTTTGATTCTTCCTTGTTTACGCTGTGTACTGAGTGTTTGAGATGCCTCCAATAATCGTGAGTCCCGCCGACTGTGAAGTATGGCATGTTATACGATTTCTTAGTGCTAAAGGCCTAAAATCGTGTGCAGTTTACAGAGAAATATTATGAGTGATGGAATGGTAAGAAAGTGGGTGAGACCATTTAAAGATGGCGTCACAAATCTGCATGATGAATAATGGATGGCGTCCTTCAGTTGTTAATGAAAGTTTGGTGCAGGAAGTGAACAATAAGGTCAGAGATAACAGACGCTTTACGATATTCTCCTTGTGGGAATACTTTCCTAATGTTTCTAGTAGTGTTTTGTATGGCACTGTGACTGGACACTTGAATTACCGAAAATTGTGCGCACATTGGGTACCAAAAATATTGACGGATGTGCACAAAACCAAACGTTAGACAGTGCATTGACTTTCCTTGAACGGCATCACAACGACAATGATGAGTTCTTAAGCCAAACTGTTACGGGCGATGAAACGTGGGTGACCTACGTCACACCAGAATCAAAGCAACAGTCCGTAGAATGGCGGTATTCAGAATCACCCAGAAAAGTGAAGTTTAAGCAAATAATTTTTGCCCAGAAAAATCATGTGCACAACTTTTTGGGACAGAAAAGGAGTATTTCTGGCATTTAATGAGTCAATCAATGCAGCAGCTTACTGTAAGCCATTGCACAATCTGCGCCGTTCAATTCAGAAAAAAAGACGTGACAAGTAGTGCTAGGGCATCATTTTACTGCAAGACAATGCCTGTCCGCATGAGGTGAATCAGACCAAAGATCTCATGACATCTTTTCGATGGGAAACTTTAGATCATCCTCTGTACAGCCCAGAACTTGCGCCCAGTGACTACCATCTGTTCCTGCACTTGAAGAAACACCTGGGTTGTCAGCGTCTTCAAGGCGATGACGAACTCAAAACAGTGGTGATGCAGTGGTTAAGAAGTCGGGCGGCAGACTTCTATGAGGAGGGTATTCAGAAACTGGTACAAAGTTATGACAAGTGCCTCAATATTGACGGAAATTATTTAGAAAAGTATATTAAGGTACAGGCTGTCTTGTAAAAATAAAATTATTGAGATATCTTAGCATGTCTAGTTTTTAATTTCAAACCGGCACTTACTTAAAAAAAATGCGCCTCGTAACACTCCCTGGAATGCTGTTCATGAATTGCAGCACAACAGCTCGAATATCCAGATTGATATACAATTTTGTAGTTAATGTGTATGGGATAACCCCCATAGTGTTCCTCTCCTCATACGAAATCATACCCCAGATCTAAACTCCAGGTGTAGCACACAGCAAGGTTAGTTACAGGCCCTCAATCAGCCTCTTTCTAACCAACACACGGCCATCACTAGCACCGAGGCAAAACCAACCTTCATCAGAATACATTACACACCTGGACCCTGCCCTGCAATGAGCTTTCTCTCGATACCATTGAAGTCGCAAATGGCGGTGGTTTCGAGTCAGTGGGACCACGCTACAGAGCTATCGTTGAAGTAACCGATTTGTAACAGTTCACTGTGTCACTGTGGTGGAAATTGCTCCTGCAGATGCAGTCTGATGCACCAAAGCCATACACTGAACACGATGGTCTTCCCTTTCGGAAATGCCACGTGACCGTCCGGTGCCTGGCTTTCTTGCGACTATACATTCTCATGACCACCACACCGGCTATCATGCACATTGGCTAACTTTCTGTCAAGTCTTTCCACAATATCGTAGAAGGAACATCTAGCTTCACCTAGCCCTATTACACGAGTTTGTTGAAACTCGGTGAGGTGTTGATAACAGCCGTCTTTGTCGCCTTAAAGGCATTCTTGACTAACACTAACTCATCATGTCCAAACTCAAACGTAACTAGCGCCAGTGACCGTTGCGGCGAATATTTAAAACAAACCTGATCTGCATCCACTGGCACCACTCTTATGCAAATGACATCATATTTGAACAGACATCATTTTTCAGATGTAGAAACACGCCTACCAACTGGCGTTCTCGTCGCACAACTCTTTCTTAGTGTAGCGATTGTTTTCGGTCTGTGTATTATTGATACTCTCCGGTGGATCCAGTATCTCTGATGTTCTAGGCGTTACAGTTACGTGTCAACAGTTAGAGAATCCATGTACTTTCAACTCACTTGAGTTAAGCTGTTGGTGGCTAATGGTCAAGGATAACAAGCGAGATAATGCCTGGATATGGGGACGAAAGTTAACTTTTAACTGTAAGTAGTTTGAAAGTGAGAAGGATGAGTACTTGAGTCGTGATATCGTTACGTAGTAGTTCACTCTCAAACTGCCACACAACCTGTTTTAGAATTTAGGGTACCAAGAGCTGGTAAAGTCAAATCATTAATGCTGCATGAAAAAGTCTAGCATTACTAATTACTGCCAATTAATGCATCGCTAATTACTACTTTATCATCTTTTCTCTTGGTACGATAAGGGAGTTTTGTTCATCAGCAGCGTTTCAGAGGCTTTTAGCTGTCTCGGAGAAGGGAAATGAACAGAAGAGTCATAAAGTTGTTTGGCGCTGAAATCCATTCTTTATGCAGATACAGAACAAGGGAAAACAGTCTGCCATATTCGCGCAGATACAGCATTCAGAGGACTGAGTTGCCCGCTATAAAAACTACTATGTGTGACAAACAAAAAGGAATTCTTTTTAATAGATAAGAATCTGAAGGACATATAAAAAAAATGGGCCTTCATAGTATGGGAGCAGCAGTTGAGCTCTGACACGCCTTTCTGGAATGTTTGTTGAAGCTTTATCAAGGTATCCATCATTTTGATTTGCAGCTCCTTGTATTGCCCGTGTCTGTAGTTAACATTTTTGGATGTGAAGTCCGCCAGTTACGCAAAACACCGTTTTTCTCAAAACGGTGTTTTGCGTAACTGGCAGACCTCATATCCAACAATTCTATCAAGGTATTTTCTGATTGGCTCACTGTAACTACTGCAGAAAGGGCGAGTTCCCTCATGTGTGACCATGTACGACTGAAAATCTATCAGAGGGAGAGATTTTCTGCCTTCCTCCCTGCACCATACCTTATCGATTAACTGACAGAATCCTAGATTAGGAAATTATTAAGTTTGTTTGTAAAATTATCATTGGTAAGATCTCACACGGTCTACTGCAACAGGATGGCTAGATTCCAACACTGGAAGAATTGGCTATGTTTTGGAGACTAAAATCTGAAAACACTTCGCTTAGGGATGCCATTGAGAACACACTTGCTCCAGGTCTTTGCAGGGTGCCGCAGAGAGTGATGACTCCGACTTAGAGCAGAATACTGAGGCCGAGATGAATTAGTATTTTCAGCCACCACTGCGCTGTCTTCAATACTCACACAGCTTAAGAATGGTGAACATGCACTGTCATTGCAGCCACCAAGATGAGGGGAATGCAAAGTTAGTTAACTTGCGTCAGTGTTTCATTTCACGGATCTCATTATTACAGCTACCTACTTGCACCCATCTTGAACTTTGGCAAAGCTATTGGTGTTTGCTTGTGTTTTTTCAGGATCTGTCTTTTAAACCACTAACCTTTTTCTCAATTTTTAGCCATAATTATGATATAGTTCCATTTTGTTCATTTACATGTCCACCCACCAGAGCCAAGGCTATAGTTCATTTTTTCCTTGTCTATTCATTAAATGTTTATGCACTTGATTCAGTGCATAAATCATTGTGTTAGACGCCTCGTGCCAATAAACCAAATTGTTATAGTGACCATCTGTGTCCTTTCGTATTCTGATGCCTCCTCTCATTAATGAGTCCATGTAAGATGTGGTATCCATACTTTCAAACTTGTTAATTAGATCTCCCACAGTAAATTCCACTCAATAAGACGTTATCTGTTTAATGTCCTTATGTCTTGTAAACTTGCATGATCTTACGTGGAGCTGGCTGACTGTAGCATCAACTCAATCGCCACCTCATGATATGTATGGTTCCGACTGATAATACTTTGAATTTTTTTTCATCCACGTTGAAATACGTCTTCACATTTATTAATTGTTTATCAGTTTGTAGGATCGTGTCCTTTAGACAGAATAGTGTTGCTAACATATTAAGTCCTTGTTAGAAATTTTGCATTATAGTTATATTATAGTTGTTGATTGCCATGTTGTGTACACAGCCAACAATTAAGTTGAATAGAGCACTAACCGAAACACATTGGGTGTCCATATTTGACACAATCAGTCAAAATGAAATTCTGTGATTTCTACTTTAATGTTCTTATGGGAAACTTTCAAGGAGAATCGTAGTATAACATCTTCAATCACTGTTTCATTACTAGCTCTCTTCAACCTTCAAAACACCAAATACTGTTGTGGAAATGTACCTCAGCGAAATATTTCGAATCGGAGATATTCCGTTTCAGTTTCTCTGCTACTCCCAGTAAAGATTTTTTTAAATCTAGATATTAAATTCCTCCAAAGTTAATAAAAACACATCATTATATAATTCTTTTATATACACTCCTCGAAATGGAAAAAAGAACACATTGCCACCGGTGTGTCAGACCCACCATACTTGCTCCGGACACTGCGAGAGGGCTGTACAAGCAATGATCACACGCACGGCACAGCGGACACACCAGGAACCGCGGTGTTGGCCGTCGAATGGCGCTTGCTGCGCACCATTTGCGCACCGCCGCCGTCAGTGTCAGCCAGTTTGCCGTGGCATACGGAGCTCCATCGCAGTCTTTAACACTGGTAGCATGCCGCGACAGCGTGGACGTGAACCGTATGTGCAGTTGACGGACTTTGAGCGAGGGCGTATAGTGGGCATGCGGGAGGCCGGGTGGACGTACCGCCGAATTGCTCAACACGTGGGGCGTGAGGTCTCCACAGCACATCGATGTTGTCGCCAGTGGTCGGCGGAAGGTGCACGTGCCCGTCGACCTGGGACCGGACCGCAGCGACGCACGGATGCACGCCAAGACCGTAGGATCCTACGCAGTGCCGTAGGGGACCGCACCACCACTTCCCAGCAAATTAGGGTCACTGTTGCTCCTGGGGTATCGGCGAGGACCATTCGCAACCGTCTCCATGAAGCTGGGCTACGGTCCCGCACACCGTTAGGCCGTCTTCCGCTCACGCCCCAACATCGTGCAGCCCGCCTCCAGTGGTGTCGCGACAGGCGTGAATGGAGGGACGAATGGAGACGTGTCGTCTTCAGCGATGAGAGTCGCTTCTGCCTTGGTGCCAATGATGGTCGTATGCGTATTTGGCGCCGTGTAGGTGAGCGCCACAATCAGGACTGCATACGACCGAGGCACACAGGGCCAACACCCGGCATCATGATGTGGGGAGCGATCTCCTACACTGGCCGTACACCTCTGGTGATCGTCGAGGGGACACTGAATAGTGCACGGTACATCCAAACCGTCATCGAACCCATCGTTCTACCATTCCTAGTCCGGCAAGGGAACTTGCTGTTCCAACAGGACAATGCACGTCCGCATGTATCCCGTGCCACCCAACGTGCTCTAGAAGGTGTAAGTCAACTACCCTGGCCGGCAAGATCTCCGGATGTGTCCCCCATTGAGCATGTTTGGGACTGGATGAAGCGTCGTCTCACGCTGTCTGCACGTCCAGCACGAACGCTGGTCCAACTGAGGCGCCAGGTGGAAATGGCATGGCAAGCCGTTCCACAGGACTACATCCAGCATCTCTACGATCGTCTCCATGGGAGAATAGCAGCCTGCATTGCTGCGAAAGGTGGATATACACTGTACTAGTGCCGACATTGTGCATGCTCTGTTGCCTGTGTCCATGTGCCTGTGGTTGTGTCAGTGTGGTCATGTGATGTATCTGACCCCAGGAATGTGTCAATAAAGTTTCCCCTTCCTGGGACAATGAATTCACGGTGTTCTTATTTCAATTTCCAGGAGTGTATGAAGAATAAAAAAAGGAAAACACTGTTATTCCTGTTTATCTACAAATCCCATTAACTTGATCTATTAAACACCAAAACGAACATGACAGTACCAAGTATTTAAAATTTAAGTTTAATTTTCTTTTATTATTACTAGTAGTATATCTATGCTAGCACCAGCGCACAGCTCAAGTTTCTCCCACTAACCAGCAATGCTGTTGCAGTGCTTCTGAGAGGGCAGCAGTAACGCCTCTACCTATCATGTGACAAGCCACATCCCCCTTATCTATTACATGACATGCTACGAGCCACTGCTCCTCCAACCCCATTCCCCTACCCCTCCCTCCTCACTCTCCAACCAATATCACCACAGTATTAAAACGAACTACTTAATCACAGCTTAGTACTTTAGTTGGCGTTAAAACTAAATCACAACGTAGCCTCTAAGCAGGCATCTTGGCTGTGATCAGAAGTATCCAAAGGATATGATATTTTTGAAACACACACACACACACACACACACACACAAACACAAACACACACACACATGCAGGTTGCTTATCGTAATACACAGTTACGGATCTCTGACTGCAAACAAAAACTCAAACTCTGCATGCATGTCTTGACCAGGCAGAGAAATCTGAAGTGGCTGATCATTGTCTCAGTACGAGGCGCAATATGCACTATAAGAATACAAAAATTCTCTATGGTGCATTTGTAGTGCGAGAGCGTTATCAAAGTAGTTGCGAAAAATTTCAGCTTGACAAATCTGCTGAACAGACACAAGATACAAATTAGACATAGCATGGGATCCAGCACTAGCCATATTAAAATCGCAAGAGCAACAGAAGGAAACGTTGGTCATACTAGTGATGCATGCACAGAAGCCCTTCGTTTATCGCCTTACTTTTTTTTGTCATCAGTCTACTGACTGGTTTGATGCGGCCCGCCACGAAGTCCTTTCCTGTGCTAACCTCTTCATCTCAGAGTAGCACTTGCAACGTATGTCCTCAATTATTTGCTTGACGTATTCCAGTCTCTGTCTTCCTCTACAGTTTTTGCCCTCTACAGCTCCCTCTAGTACCAAGGAAGTCATTCCCTCATGTCTTAGCAGATGTCCTATTATCCTGTCCCTTCTCCTTACCAGTGTTTTCCACATATTCCTTTCCTCTCCGATTCTGCGTAGAACCTCCTCATTCCTTACCTTATCAGTCCACATAATTTTCAACATTCGTCTATAGCACCACATCTCAAATGCTTCGATTCTCTTCTGTTCCGGTTTTCCCACAGTCCATGTTTCACTACCATACAATGCTGTACTCCAGACGTACATCCTCAGAAATTTCTTCCTCAAATTAAGGCCGGTATTTGATATTAGTAGACTTCTCTTGGCCAGAAATGCCTTTTTTGCCATAGCGAGTCTGCCTTTGATGTCCTCCTAGCTCCGTCCGTCATTGGTTATTTTACTGCCTAGGTAGCAGAATTCCTTAACTTCATTGACTTTGTGACCATGAATCCTGATGTTAAGTTTCTCGCTGTTCTCATTTCTACTACTTCTCCGATTTACTCTCAAACCATACTGTGTACTCATTAGACTGTTCATTCCGTTCAGCAGATCATTTAATTCTTCTTCACTTTCACTCAGGATAGCAATGTCATCAGCGAATCGTATCATTGATATTCTTTCACCTTGTATTTTAATTCCACTCCTGAACCTTTCTTTTATTTCCATCATTGCTTCCTCGATATACAGATTGAAGAGTAGGGGCGAAAGGCTACAGCCTCGTCTTACACCCTTCTTTAATACGAGCACTTCGTTCTTGATCGTCCACTCTTATTATTCCCTCTTGGTTGTTGTACATATTGTATATGACCCGTCTCTCCCTATAGCTTACCCCTACTTTTTTCAGAATCTCGAACAGCTTGCACCATTTTATATTGTCGAACGCTTTTTCCAGGTCGACAAATCCTATGAACGTGTCTTGATTTTTCTTTAGCCTTGCTTCATTAGCCGTAACGTCAGAATTGCCTCTCTCGTGCCTTTACTTTTTCTAAAGCCAAACTGATCGTCACCTAGCGCATTCTCAATTTTATTTTCCATTCTTCTGTATATTATTCTTGTAAGCAGCTTCGATGCATGAGCTGTTAAGCTGATTGTGCGATAATTCTCGCACTTGTCAGCTCTTCCCGTCTTCGGAATTGTGTGGATTATGCTTTTCCGTAAGTCAGATGGTATGTCGCCAGACTCATATATTCTACAAACCAAGGTGAATAGTCGTTTTCTTGCCACTTCCCCTAATGATTTTAGAAATTCTGATGTAATGTTCTCTATCCCTTCTGCCTTATTTGACCGTAAGTCCTCCAAAGCTCTTTTAAATTCCGATTCTAATACTGGATCCCCTATCTCTTCTACATCGACTCCTGTTTCTTCTTCTATCACATCAGACAAATCTTCATCCTCATAGAGGCTTTCAATGTATTCTTTCCACCTATGTGCTCTCTCCTCTGCATTTAACAGTGGAATTCCCGTTGCGCTCTTTATGTTACCACCGTTGCTTTTAATGTCACCAAAGGTTGTTTTGACTTTCCTGTATGCTAGGTCTGTCCTTCCGACAGTCATATCTTTTTCGATGTCTTCACATTTTTCCTGCAGCCATTTCGTCTTAGCTTCCCTGTACTTCCTATTTATTTCATTCCTCAGCGACTTGTATTTCTGTATTCCTGATTTTCCCGGATCATGTTTGTACTTCCTCCTTTCATCAGTCAACTGAAGTATTTCTTCAGTTACCCATGGTTTCTTCGCAGCTACCTTCCTTGTACCTATGTTTTCCTTCCCAACTTCTGTGATGGCCCTTTTTAGAGATGTCCATTCCTCTTCAACTGTGCTGTCTACTGCGCTATTCCTTATTGCTGTATCTGTAGCGTTTGAGAACTTCAAACGTATCTCATCATTCCTTAGAACTTCCATATCCCACTTCTTTGCGTATTGATTCTTCCTGACTAATGTCTTGAACTTCAGCCTACTCTTCATCACTACTATATTGTGATTACAATAGTCTATATTACTAAAATTGGAAGAAGAGTTATAGTTAAAATACATCGTAGAGTTGCTATGAAACAGCTATTTGTCACAAAATATAAACTGTAGTTAATTATTAGCTAAAAAGAAACTAGTCTAGGCTGCCCTCTGTTATCCATTCCGTAAAATACGTGCTGTTGGCAAAGGTATATGGAATAGCTGTCAAACGTTTCTATAGCGATAGAGAGAAGCTACTAGCAAAGATAATTTATATAGGCGTTGAAGTTTGCCGTAGAAACACCGTCCTCTGTCGATGCGCCATTTTGAAAAGCTGGCACAGAGTGCTGTAATGAGAGCAAAGACGATCTATGTTGACGTTAAGCATTGTCGTAAAGGCGGCGTCCTCTATCAATGTGATACGTCAAAAAGATAGAAAATATAGTAGTGAATATAATAGTCGTCAAAGATTATTCATAGTAATCTGAATGGCAGAAAAGTGGAACATGGGGCGTTGGTTAACCTTTTCATGGCTAAATTCATTTTTTTACAGATTTTTAAAATATTAAGGTGTAAACGTTTTCTTTTCAGTCCCATTATTATATTTTCACCAACAAAATATTTTTTAAGTTCTCTATTTTTTCACAACAGGAAGTGGGACACATGTCGCATGAACCAACGCGAGATACCTTTTCTGTCGACTGACTGATTTTGTAATTATTTTTTTTAGCCATAATCTGGATTTTGTGGAGAATAAAATAACTACAAATTATACATGCATGTAATCTTTTTATTTGTGTAGAGCCAGTGTAAAAAATATTCATTACATTTCAGTTTTCATGATACATGGCCAATACGTACAAAACTTTACATTCCATGAAACTTGGGAAAACATGATGTGGCACAAAGTGGTGCACCACAAGCACTGCAAACAACTTCTGTTCTCAGAATGAGATTTTCACTCTGCAGCGGAGTGTGCGCTGATATGAAACTTCCTGGCAGATTAAAACTGTGTGCCGGACTGAGACTCGAACTCGGGACCTTTGCCTTTCGCAGGCAAGTGCTCTACCAACTGAGCTACCCAAGCACGGCTCACGCCCCGTCCCCACAGCATTACTTCTGCCAGTTTCTCGTCTCCTACCTTCCAAACTTTACAGAAGCTGTTCCGCGAACCTTGCAGAACTAGCACTTCTGCCTTCGCAAGGCAGTCCCGATTTTTTTCTTAGGTTCAGTACAGTCGTCTCTAGATGGCAGCACCGTGCAGAGCTGGGTAAGATATATCCCGACACTCGAACTGGCGCTCAGAGTTAGTGGGACATTTATGAACCATCAACAACGAAAGGGTTAACAAGCAATTTTGCGTAATTTGTAGGAAGCAAACATAGATACAAAGGCCAGCATAAGGTTTTAGATATACAGAGCTCCGGTACATCTTGTGTTAAACACGAAATGGTTACAAATTCATATAATAGATAATATTATGTAAAGTAATGGTGATGAGAAATAACCCATGCAACATTAAAGGATACAGAATCCGTTAAAAAGGAGACTGGTATGAAAAAAAATAGTTTGTGAAGAACAAGGGAGGAGGGCGGGGGTGTGTGAACAGAGCATTAAGAACAACAGCAGTGTTAAATATGAAGACGTTATAACGTCTTTAATCATATAAAAATGCTAATGATGAAATCACGAGCCAGTATTATTTGTACAAAAAGAAGGTAAACAAAAACATAGACTGGAGAAGAAACGAAAGAGCAGTCAAAATTGTAACAAGTCTTGAAAAAGATCAAAGAAATATTTTTCTCTAAAATGAAGCTCCTCGTTCAATAAAGCTAGAGGCTTGTTTTTGTGAAGAGCGTAAATTTCTTTTTCTGCTAGTGAATTTAATAAAGGTCCTTTAGGGGCAATGTGGAGAATTTTAAATTATTTTGGATTGACCCTTCAGAGTGATCACAGTCTTTTAAATGTTCGCCCAATAAAGATTTACCTCTACTAGTACCTGAGGTGTGTTCTTTAAAACCTACGGCAAAATTTCGACCTGTCCGCTCAATATATTGTTTTTCACAATCATTACATAAGATTATATAAACGCCAAAATATTGATACTTGATGTCATGTGGACAAACGGTATATGTAAGTCTGTTCTGAAGTAAGTTGTTGGTGGTAAACATTTTTTTCCCGGTGTAGTGCAGCAACTCGACGTGACATAGACTCAACAAGTCATTGTAAGTTCTCTGCAGAAATATTAAGCAATACTGCCTCTACAGCCGTCCACAACTGCGGAAGTGTTGCCGATGCGGGATTTTGTGCACGAATTGACCTCTCGAATACGCCCATAAATGGTCGATGGGATTGATGTCGGGCGATATGAGTGGCCAAATCATTCTTTTGAACTGTCAAGGATGCTCTCCAAACCAATCGCGAACAAATATGCACCAGTGACATGCCGCATGGTTCAAATGGCTCTGAGCACGATGGGACTTCACATCTGAGCTCATCAGTCCCCTAGAAATTAGAACTACTTATACCTGACTAACTTAAGGACATCACAAACATCCAAGCCCGAGGCAGGATTCGAACTGTGACCGTAGCAGCTGCGCGGTTCCGGACTGAAGCGTCTAGAACCGCTCGGCCACCACGGCCGGCTGCCACATTGTGATCCATGAAAATTTCATCGTTGTTTCGGAACATGAAGTCTGAAAATTGTCTCCAGGTAGCCGAACATAACCATTTCCAGCGAATGATCGGTTCAGCCCACACCATTATGGAGCCACCACCAACTTGCACAGTGCTTGGGACATGCACTGAGTGGTCTGTGCCACGCTCAAACCCTACCGTCAGCTCTTACCAGCTGAAATCGTGACTCATCCGACCAGGCCACGCTTTTCCAGTCGTCTACGACCTAGTCGATATGGTCACGAACCTAGGAGAAGCGTTGCAGGCGATGTCGTGGTGTTAGCAAAGGCAGGCCCCTCGGTCGTCTGCTGCCATAGCCCATTAATGCCAAACTTAGCCGCACTGTCCTAACGGATACGTTGATTTCTGTCGCTATTTCACGCAGAGTTGCTTGTCTGTTAGCACTGACAACTCTACCAGAAGCTCCGCTGCCCTTGGTCGTTAAGTGAAGGCTGTCAGTCGCTTCGTTGTCTGTGGTTAGAAGTAATTTGGTATTCTCGGATAGTCTTGACACTGTGGATTCCGGTATATGGAATACGCTAGCGATTTCTGGAATGGAATGTCCTGTGCGTCTAGCTGCGACTAACATTCCACATTCAAGGTATGTTAATTCATGTTGCACTGCCGTAATGATGCCGGAAACCTTTCCACATGAATCACCTGAAATGACACTCCGTCTTCAGACCACGAGTGGCCTACCGGAACCAACCGACCGCCGTGTCATCCTCAGAGGAGGATGCGGATAGGAGGGGCGTGGGGACAGCACACCGCTCTCCCGCTCGTTATGATGATATTCTTGACCGCTACTATTCGGTCGAGTAGCTCCTCAATTGGCATCACGAGGCTGAGTGCACCCCGAAAAATGCCAACAGCGGATGGCGGCTGCATGGTCAGCCATCCAAGTGCCAGCCACGCCCAACTGCGCTTAACTTCGGTAATCTCACGGGAACCGGTGTATCCAATGCGGCAAACCTGAAGTGACAGGTCTGCCAATTCATTTCCCTTTTAGACTGTATACGCGATACTAACGACATTTGCATATGTGCGTATCGCAATCCCGTGAGTTTTTGTGACTTCACTGTACACCCTGTATGGTTTCATCGAGATATGTTATGCATTACATGCACTTGTTTTTCGCCCTCAAGCTTTGCACACAAGTTTACATTAATTGTGAGCGTCGTGCAGCGGCAGACAGCCTGACGGCTTTAACGCTCCGCACTCTCGCGCAGTACAGTGTGCGGCGCCCTGCTGTACCGATAAGAGCTGCCGGCGGCGTGGCGGGCGGCTCGGCAGCGCGCTGTCAGCTGCAGAGACAACTCATTAAACTCGGCCAGAAGCAGACTGCCCGCTAATTCCTCTGCCAGACTGGCAGAGCTCGTGCGCGCGCGCCTAAATTAGCTGCTCTGCTTGGCGTGTGGTCCTAGTCCGTTCTGCAGCTGGCGCAGGGGTCGGCGGGTACGCTCTGGTAGTTGGTGATATCTACACCCATGCTAAAAAATTAACGATAGTGCTGATACATGGTGAAACAACGCTCTGATGGGCTGTTTGATGATTTAAATAACCTCGGGGTATGACCATGCGTTGCAATGTGGCAGCAGTCCACATGCGCAGAGGCGTGTTAGTGCATGCCAGAGTACGGTGCACCGCCGCGCACATTGTGGAGGGTTGAACCCTCTGCTGTGAACGAAGTTCTAGCGCCATTAAGGCGCTTCTCATTCTGGCATGATGTTGTCGAGAGATAGGATGTCGTGGTTTGTTGTTATTGCTTTTGACAGTTGTGCACTTTTTTTTTTTTTTTTTTTTTTTTGAGTAAGTGTTGTACGTAGGCTGTTCAGGTTTTCTTATTGGTAACGCCGCTTAGCGCTCGGTATGAAAAATCACTGGCTGTGCTGTGCGCAGTCTGTGTTTAGTTTGCATTGTTGTCTGCCATTGTAGTGTTCAGCAGCGGCAGCTGGATGCTGACAGCGCGTAGCGTTGCGCAGTTGGAGGTGAGCCGCCAGCAGTGGTGGACGTGGGGAGAGAGATGGCGGAGTTTTGAAATTTGTAAGAATTGGTGTCATGAACTGATATATCTATTATGACTATAAAGGTAAATACATTGTTTGTTCTCTATTAAAATCTTTCATTTGCTAACTGTGCCTATCAGTAGTTCGAGACTTCCATAGTTTGAATCTTTTATTTAGCTGGCAGTAGTGGCGCTCGCTGTATTGCAGTAGTTCGAGTAACGAAGATTTTTGGTGAGTTAAGTGATTTGTGAAAGGTATAGGTTAATGTTAGTCAGGGCCATTCTTTCGTAGGGATTTTTGAAAGTCAGATTGCGTTGCGCTAAAAATATTGTGTGTCAGTTTAAGCACAGTCATGTATAATTTTTCTAAGGGGACGTTTCAGTGTGCAGTCGTTTTCAGACTGCTAATCGTGAATGTGTGTTGAAAATGGCCCAAAGAACACACACTGATGACGTTATGAGGGGTAGAATACTAGGGCCACTGGAGGCTGGTCAAACTCAGCAGGTGGTAGCAAGGGCCCTCCGTGTGCCATTAAGTGTGATCTCAAGATTACAGCAACGATTCCAGCAGACAGTAACCGTGTCCACACGCTACAGTACGGGACGCTCACAGTGTGCAACACCACAGGAGGACCGATATATCACCAGTGCCCAAAGATGGCCACGGAGTACTACAGGTAGCCTTGCCCAGGACCTTACCGTATCCACTGGAACAGTTGTCTCCAGACACACAGTGTACAGACGAGTGAACAGACATGGTTTATTCGCCCGGAGACCTGCAAGGTGCATTTCACTGCTTCCTGGTCACAGCAGAGCCCGTAAAGGCTGGTGTCAGGTACACAGTAAATGGTCATTGGAACAGTGGTCCAAGGTTATGTTCACGGACGAGTCCAGGCATAGTTTGAACAGTGATTCTCGCCGGGTGTTCATCTGGCGTGAACCAGGAACCAGATACCAACCCCACGATATCCTTGAAAGGGACCTGTATGGAGGTCGTTGTTTGATGGTGTAGGGTGTGATGACGATTGGCGCATGTACACCCCTGCATGTCTTTGACAGTGGAACTGTGACAGGTCAGGTGTATAGGGACGACATTTTGCACCAGTATGTCCGTCTTTTAGAGGTGCAGTGGGTCACACCTTCCTCCTGATGGATGATAACGCACGGCCTCGCCGAGCTGCCATGGTGGAGCATGGTGGAGGAGTACCTTGAAACAGAAGAAGTCAGGCGAATGGAGTGGTCTTCCTGTTCTCCAGACCTAAACCCCATCGAGCTCGTTTGGGATGCTCTCGGTCGACGTATCGCTGCACGTCTTCAAACCCATACGAAACTTCAGGAGCTCCGACAGGCACTGGTGCAAGAATGGGAGGCTATGCCCCAGCAGCTGCTCGACCACATGATTCAGAGTATGCTAACCCGTTGTGCGGCCTGTGTACGTGTGCATGGTGATCATATCACATGTTGATGTCGGGGTACTTGCACAGGAAACAGTGGCGTTTCGGGACGGTTTTCTCAACTTATCACCAATACCGTGGATTTACAGATCTGTGTCGTGTGTGTTCCCTATGTCCCTATACTATTAGAGCCAGTGTTGTGTAGTGCCATGTTGTGTGGTATTACATTCTGAAATCATAATTAAATGGACACTCCCGCTGCAAAAAGGCTTTCATATACACTCCTGGAAATTGAAAACAGAACACCGTGAATTCATTGTCCCAGGAAGGGGAAACTTTATTGACACATTCCTGGTATCAGATACATCACATAACCACACTGACAGAACCACAGGCACATAGACACAGGCAACAGAGCATGCACAATGTCGGCACTAGTACAGCGTATATCCACCTTTCGCAGCAATGCAGGCTGCTATTCTCCCATGCAGACGATCGTAGAGATGCTGGATGTAGTCCTGTGGAACGGCTTGCCATGCCATTTCCACCTGGCGCCTCAGTTGGACCATCGTTCGTGCTGGACGTGCAGACCGCGTGAGACGACGCTTCATCCAGTCCCAAACATGCTCAATGGGGGACACATCCGGAGATCTTGCTGGCCAGGGTAGTTGACTTACACCTTCTAGAGCACGTTGGGTGGCACGGGATACATGCGGACGTGCATTGTCCTGTTGGAACAGCAAGTTCCCTTGCCGGTCTAGGAATGGTAGAACGATGGGTTCGATGACGGTTTGGATGTACCGTGCACTATTCAGTGTCCCCTCGACGATCACCAGAGGTGTACGGCCAGTGTAGGAGATCGCTCCCCACACCATGATGCCGGGTGTTGGCCCTGTGTGCCTCGGTCGTATGCAGTCCTGATTGTGGCGCTCACCTGCACGCCGCCAAACACGCATACGACCATCATTGGCACCAAGGCAGAAGCGACTCTCATCGCTGAAGACGACACGTCTCCATTCGTCCCTCCATTCACGCCTGTCGGGACACCACTGGAGGCGGGCTGCACGATGTTGGGGCGTGAGCGGAAGACGGCCTAACGGTGTGCGGGACCGTAGCCCAGCTTCATGGAGACAGTTGCGAATGGTCCTCGCCGATACCCCAGGAGCAACAGTGTCCCTAATTTGCTGGGAAGTGGCGGTGCGGTCCCCTACGGCACTGCGTAGGATCCTACGGTCTTGGCGTGCATCCGTGCGTCGCTGCGGTCCGGTCCCAGGTCGACGGGCACGTGCACCTTCCGCCGACCACTGGCGACAACATCGATGTACAGTGGAGACCTCACGCCCCACGTGTTGAGCAATTCGGCGGTACGTCCACCCGGCCTCCCGCATGCCCACTATACGCCCTCGCTCAAAGTCCGTCAACTGCACATACGGTTCACGTCCACGCTGTCGCGGCATGCTACCAGTGTTAAAGACTGCGATGGAGCTCCGTATGCCACGGCAAACTGGCTGACACTGACGGCGGCGGTGCACAAATGCTGCGCAGCAAGCGCCATTCGACGGCCAACACCGCGGTTCCTGGTGTGTCCGCTGTGCCGTGCGTGTGATCATTGCTTGTACATCCCTCTCGCAGTGTCCGGAGCAAGTATGGTGGGTCTGACACACCGGTGTCAATGTGTTCTTTTTTCCATTTCCAGGAGTGTACTTCATTGAGGACATGTTGAAAATGTGTTCCCTAACCGGGACTCGAACCCGGGATCTCCTGCTTACATGGCATACGCTCTATCCATTTTTTTAAATCTCATTTTGTTCTCTTTTGTTCGTTGAATCTCCTCGGGGCGGACGTCGTAAGACATCCGTTTAAGTTCGTTGTTGATCGATTAACTCAGTTTTTTGTTACAGAGGGCTGCTAACCCTCTGACCGAATACGCTGAGCTACCGTGCCGGCTATCTGAGCCACCGACGGCACAGAGTATAGTGCGCTTGCAGGGACTTATCCCTTGCACGATTCCCGTGAGACCCACATTCCCAACACGACCACACCACTACATTCGTAGTGCGCGTAATAGATGTTACATTCTGCAATTATCCTTAATTTAAGAGCACGAGTGTAGATATGTATCTAGCGGAAGAAAGCGAGTGGCGACATTGGTCGCGTTCAAAATGCCGTGCAAGATGTAGAAACCTGATCCATGTATGTTCACATGTGCGGATTCTAGCCACCAAAGTCGTCATGCGCTGTGCAACGTCAGAGGGTGTCGATATCAGAGGGCGTCTTATTCTGTACACACAAAAATGGTCTGACGGGCCATGTGAACACCGGTCTGTGGCAGTTTGCTGATGACGCTTTAGTATAATTAAACACACAATTGAAAACCTCGAGAGTCTCAGAAGTTTAGACGTCCATCAAAGACATTTCACCAAGGATACATGCGCCCATTAGAAAACAAGTAAAACACTATACACTGAAGCGCCAAAGAAACTGGTGTAGGCATGCGTATTCAAATACTGAGATATGTAAACAGGCAGAATACGGCGCTGCGGTCGGCAACGCCTGTATAAGACAACAAGTATCTGGCGCAGTAGTTACATCCTTTACTGCTGTTACGAAGGCCGGTTATCAAGATTTAAGTGAGTTTGAACGTGGTGTTATAGTCGGTGCAGGAACGATGGGACACAGCACCTCCGACTTGACCGCCTGTAAAGGATGCAAGCTTTTTTATCCCAACACTTCCACCAGAAGCTAATGTTTAGGGCTACTAACATGATGGACGTCAGCTTCAAGTTTGTGACATCATGACAACCCCCTCCCCGTATTATGCCTCAATGGGTCTCGCAAACAACTCAACAGAGATCACAAATGGCACCGATCCAGAGGCTGCGAACAGTGGACTGTGACACGTAGTAACGTCCGTGGTACGTACAGGGAATGATGCGTGGGTAATTTCGTCAAATAATGCGCAGTTCTCATGCACGGAGGAGGGATAAAGAGAATTGCACAACACGAACGACACGAAATGTTAATCATCACTGCAGATAACGCACAATCAACACTACGGCATTTATTACGAATAGATACACGGGATCGCTGCATTAATCACAAGATAGACACGAAAAAGACACATGTGCTTAACAGGGTGGGTCAACCGCACACATACAACAACAGGGCGGGAGCTAAGTCAAACACTGACATTACAGCAGCAAGTGTAAAAATCTGTCAAAATGGTTCAAATGGCTCTGAGCACTATGGGACTCAACTGCTGTGGTCATCAGTCCCCTAGAACTTAGAACTACTTAAACCTAACTAACATAAGGACATCACACACATCCATGCCCGAGGCAGGATTCGAACCTGCGACCGTAGCAGTCCCACGGTTCTGGACTGCGCGCCTAGAACCGCGAGACCACCGCGGCCGGCTAAAAATCTGTCGGGCTCATTACATTATGGTAGGTAAACGACGGGGATACACACAGTGATCACAATGTCATATTCACAAATATTTCCACGCACAAGACACAATGAACAAAGAACAAGTGGTTTCATTTTAGTAATCAAGTTGGCGGAAATTTTATGGCTTTGCAGCTATGCACAACCCTTGACAGATTAAAGATGACCGTACGATATTTAGATTGACGAATATCATGCGAAAGGCACAATATAAAGCAGTTCCAACAGTAAAAGTAAAATTCTCTGTTCGAAGGGATTTAGTAGACTCAAAAGGGATCCAGAACCAAACGCAAATACTACCATAGGGCGGTAATTGCTGGAGAGAAACAAATGCGACTAGAACAATTTACGGAAGCAAAGCGACGATACTAGGACCTGCTACTGCAAACGGAGACACCATTGGTACGGGTGTGTAGAAACGTATCCATTAGATCTCCCTCACGGCATTTATCGTTTCTGCCCCTCGCTACCAGGTTGTGTTAGTAGCAGCAGATTTAGATGAAGGAGGAATGTGTTTGTTGTTCATTTCACTGACATAGAAAGGTTCAACATCATTCCTATGCTCCCCATCTTGTGTGCATTATAGACTGAATGACTGTACCTTCATTCCTACTTTCCGCCTCTTTTGTGCCTGCAGTGAAGAACATGCTTCAAAGTGAATTTGAGCGTGTTTTCTAGGCATTAAGGGAAGCATGTTCTGTTAACGCAGATTTTCCAATCCTAGAACTTTAGCGCATAGATAGGGAGGCTACCTGTGTAACTTGTTGAAGGATGTAGACAATCGGTGTTTTCGCGAAGCTGGCCAAGTTGTACAAGTCACATATTTAGCGGCACTTTTGGTTCTTTCGCGCAATCTATTTGTCTAATGGACAATTGAGTCGCATATAGTGATTGTACAAAGGCCGTGGGCATTTAGATAACTCTTACTGCAGTAAACCAACTCTCGGTTCCTAAGAATACTTAACGCAAACTAATGCGCTTCACACGATTTCGTAATTCATAGTCCCTTCTGTGCCACTGAACTTAGAAACGTGTATCACAGTCCGGATTACACTGTACGATGATAAATTATTAGAAAATCTTCCGGGTATTCAAATTATACGTACAGTACGAGCTGTTGTGTACTTTCTGTCGGAGCTTTAGGTGGTTTTCTTGTGATAGTGCTGAGATAAACAGTCACGTGTCCCTCAGGCAATCCGTTAGCATCCGCAATACTAACGGTGGAATAGTATCGTGATTATCAATTAATCGTATGCAATAGTGGAAGATGCAAACTCACGGTTTTCTGAGACATAAGTTTTCGGGAGTTTAGAACATTCTTTTGTTGATGTGGTATTGCCTCTCTGTCCTTGTGCCATAGTACTGCATGCCGAAGAACTATAATAGAATAATTGTGCCAAATGATTCACTGAATGTGTGTGACTGTGTCTATTTTTTCGTATGTTTCCTTTCCGCAGTGGACCGACAATGCTCGGGGTACACGCCGAGCTCGTATATAAAAGAGATAACGCATCCGTTTCACATATGCAACTTTGTGTCCCAGTAAATTAATAGCAGGAACCACTTTTATCTTGCTTAATGCGTATATTAATGTTCTAATGCATCGTATCGCTTTAAGAATGTGTAAGGCCCAGGTGTGGATTCATGATAATTCACAATTCTCCGATCGTGCCACAATCACAGTTTGGTGATTTAAATATTGAATACCAAGTTATTTGAATATGTTTTACTTTGGTACAGTGGTCTATGCACGCCGATGATCGTCGAAGTAAATTATCAGATAGCTATCTTTGGAAGTTATGAGCCACTGAAAGCCAAGTTGTTTCCATTGTAGGCCATCAATCAAATTCCGATCCTTGATAGCTTCAAGTAGCCCTCTCTTTCATATTTAACAGATGATGAGGTCCCATACTCCGAGGAGCGTAGGGGAAGACGCGGGAGACCCGCGCAACTGACTAGGCAAGGTCCTAGCGGAGGTGGTTTGCCATTGCCTTCCTCCGACCGTAATGGTGATGAGTGATGATGATGATGAAGACGACTCAACGACATCCAGTCATCTCGAGGCAGGGAAAAGCCCTGACCCTTCCGGGAATCGAACCCGGGACTCCGTGCGCGGGAAGCGAGAACGCTACCGCAAGACCAAGAGTTGCGGACCATATTTAACAGAAAGCAATGTAAATGACACTGAAGTTCAAGTGCAGCCACAGTTCCTGTCCCTCTCATTTATTAATGACCTACATGGAACGTATTCGCAGTCGCAAATATGGACTGCCATCAACAGTCTAATGGAATGACGACAATTAAAATTTGGGTCGGATCAGGACTCGAACAGGGATTTTCCTCTTTTCGCCAGCGTTCGCGTTACCACTGGACTATCCGAGCACGACTCACGGCCGTACCTTTCTCTATCATGTACAAAAAAAAAAAAAAAAAAAAAAAAAAAAAAAAAAATGGTTCAAATGGCTCTGACCACTATGGGACTTAACATCTGAGGTCATCAGTCCCCTAGAACTTAAAACTACCTAAACCTAAGTAACCTAAGGACATCACACACATCCATGCACGAGGCAGGATTAGAACCTGCGACCGTTGAGGTCGCGCGGTTCCAGACTGTAGCGCCTAGAACCGCTCGGCCACCTTACAGGAGAAACATTTCACTTCAAAGTCGCTTGCCCGGTGTCGGCGGATAAATACAATATTGCAGTGCCTGCGTAAATCCGAATTACGATGTGAAGTTCGGTCATGCATGCATGCAGACCCAGGCAAACAGCAAGACCGCAACAGAGCAGCTGACACTACATCACGTAAAGTGGAGGCCGAAAACACAGAAACAAGACCGTACAGACTAACCGGATAGGCAGTTATCCGAAATGAACCTGTCGCACGGGACGTATCCGATACAGAACAGAATGAAGACAATGATTCTGACAATGACGCTTTATAACTAATGAGCCATGTAGTGTAAGCAAAATCTGGCACACAACACAGATGTACAGCTAACAGCTCCAGACCCAGTAAACATCATGAAGCAACAAGTGTGTTCAAGTGTGTGTGAAATCTTATGGGACTTAACTGCTAAGGTCATCAGTCCCTAAGCTTACACACTACTTAACCTAAATATCCTAAGGACATGCCCGAGGGAGTACTCGAACCTCCGCCGGGACCAGCCGCACAGTCCATGACTGCAGCGCCTCAGACCGCATGAAGCAACATCTTTAGAGCATAACTACCGACAATTGCGCCAGAGCGTGGCATAAGTAGGCACGTTAAAACTGTAATAGCTGCTAAAATTGTAACAGAAGTAGTACCACTAGACCACTAGCTCGTATATAAGTGAAATACGCTAACCACACACATAGAACGACACAAAGACATAGACTAAATTAGAATAGAATAGAACTTATGATGAAAGATCAGGAAAACAGACTTAAGGCAGCGAATCTAGGTTCATTCGGAGATTTTTCCCTTCAGTCAGCCAATCACTAGCATTATAAATCACTATGTCATCCAGAGGCGTGTGTCTCAAAGTGTATTACCGATGTCATTATATTTGAAATTGAACTGGCCGTGGAATCTCACACACTCCATCTTATCTCCTGTTTTTACTCCCTAATCAAATAATCTTGAGTTAAATTCATTTAATTTCTCTATCTGACGTATCTTCTATTTAATTGTATAATCGTAAGTATATACTAAGGTTACAATAAAAATGTCTTCTGTACAACTTGTAAAACATGTACCGCAAAAATGTTTCATTTAGGTGACGGACCATCAATATAGATCAATTTAAATTTGAATTTGACTCCAATACGCTACGGGCACATCATCCAAGGCGACTCTTGCCTATCCATGGATTCACTACAGATTTTTGTGACGGCCAGCTTGTCGCTTGCTGTTTATAGGCAACTCCTCTGGACTTGGCTTTGCGTGTAGAACGTTTGATTTACGTAATCTATTCTTGTACTTCAGCTTTCCAGAGAAGAAGTGTATTATAATAGCTCAAGCTAGTAAACACTACTTCATAGTTGTTGGTGATAAGTATGGATGTAGTAACCGCCCCAAATTCAGTCCTTACGCTGCTTGGACTGTAAGAGTATGAGTTCTGCCACTGGCACGCCACTCGCAGTAGAGTGGATGGGCATGTTGCAAACCAGCCTTTTTTCAAGGTAAATAGAGTCCTTGCGGCTAAACAATGTGATAATTTGGCTACCCCAAATCGCCCACTTGCTACAGTCTCCAACTAATCTAGCTTAATCAAACTATCTTTCAATTGCGTACGAATTTCATCCAGTCCATTACAAGTTTGAAGCTAATGTTCTAGAAAGAGTTCCCTTCTACCCAAAATCTATGCTCTTATAAACATCATAGTTTTACTACACAAGATGAAAATTAGTTGCCATTTGTAATGATAAAGTGGACATGCTTTAGTCCTTGCGGAAATTAAATACAAAATGTGCAAAATGTTCCTACTCGGGACGCAAGGCACAACTAACATGAATACTGACACGATTAACAGACCTGCAAGAGGTCAAAATAATGCTCAATAGCTTGGGCACTGCTATAAAAACCTGTAAGGGTCTGACGCTCGGTACCACCTCTGCATTTCTTATATCTTTAAAAATGGTGATCCGCCACTGCGCTCAACAGAAAGTCCTCACAGTTAAGGAAATGTCCTAAAATGAAAAAAATGTCTCTGAGCACTATGGGACTTAACATCTGAGGTCATCAGTCCCCTAGAACTTAGAACTACTTAAACCTAACTAACCTAAGGACATCACTCACATCAAAGCTCGAGGCAGAATTCGAACCTGCGACCGTAGCGGTCGCTCGGTTCCAGACTGAAGCGCCTAGAACCGCTCGGTCACAGCGGACGGCCTTAAAATGCAGCTTGTTATATTTATTATTGAAAGGTTGTCTAACCCAGAGAAGTTATAGGACATTAGAGATCTCAAAATGTCAGATTGAGGATAAAAATCTTTTGTTTAATCTAATCAAGTGAAAGTTTCACAATGAAAAAAATAGGTCAATGTTCTGAAAACTAAAGTAAAAAGACTAAACTCCCTGAGACTCAGTAATATCACAAATTAAGTCCGCCTTGATGCAAAACACCTTGTTATTCATTTATTTCTTTATTATCCCAAACTAGTTTCTGTGACAAATATCACCACCATCAGTGCGGTTTTTTATTCTTATATATTGTATGCTACAGCATGTTTTAAGCAATTATTGGCGTTTTTTGTGACATATTTTCTGTGTTCTTTTTTCTGTTGCCGTCTTTTTAGTTAGCGAACATAATGTCATATTCGTTGGATGGTGTGTGGCTGCTTTTTACACAGAAAAACAAAACTTTTGCACTTAAATCACAAACATCGCCAATAATTGCTTAAAACATGCTGTAGCATACAATATATAAGACTAAAAAACCCCACTGATGATGGTGATATGGCTCTGAGCACTATGGGACTTAACATCTGTAGTCATCAGTCCCCTAGAACTTAGAACTACCTGAACCTAACTAACCTAAGGACATCACACACATCCATGCCCGAGGCAAGATTCGTACCTGCGACCGTAGCAGTCGCGCGGTTCCGGACTGAGCGCCTAGAACCGCGAGACCACCGCGGCCGCCGATGATGGTGATATTTGTCGCAGAAACTAGTTTGGGATAGTAAAGAAATAACCGAATAACAAGGTGTTTTGCATCAGGGCGGACTCAATTTGTGATATTACTGTTTTTCTATGCAAACACAGACCAAATGAAAGAGTTCCAAGACAATATTGTTGTCCCTGGGACTCGCATTTAATTGGAAGAGTAGAGGACGTAAAATCATTGCCATATCTGTTAACAAAAATAAGATAAATGAGACTAATATATGTAGCCTATCTCAGAATTATAGAAGCATAAATAAATGAGTTAAATGTGAGGAGTTCAGAAGTAAAATATAATGTTCTCGGAGAGAAACATACATTCTCCACGTGCAGCGGGAGGTCAGACGTCAGCACCAAACGAGCACCGGAAAGCGAATCTATTCATGAAAACCAATTTCTCTCCAGAACCTCCCACAAAACCCGAGTTCCCTTGCAGGGGAGATACACTGCTGCTGACTATCTGACGAACCAATATGTGGACTTTACTCTGCAAAAAGAGAGGAAAGCAATAGAAACTAACTACTCGAACATTGTAAAAACCATCGTTACGATTCGTGAGTTTGGAACTGGTTTTGAACAGCCTCTTCCCATTGGTCAACAAAGACTGCACAGCGTCTTGTGGCAGGGGCGTTACTTTGGATTGAACGGTCCGTAATTTTAGAGGGAAGCAACGAACTTCCTCCCGTCAGACAAGCACCGATTGGCGGCTACCCTTTGATGTGCAGATAAAAAGGCAAACTTCACCCTCAAGCACCCTCGGGGAAGAGCTATAGCGAAGGGTAGCATCCGTACCTGTGACAAGCGGGTTTGTGCCAGTAACTCACTACAATAAGCATTTCGGGAAACAGCACCATTTGCGAAAACAAGTGGCTCTCGTTCCCTGCAGTTTAGATATTATCAAAAGCCTTCTTCCGATCTTATGAGACTTCCAAGCCCTTCGGAACCTCTCATTTCTGCAGAGAAATCGAATGCATGTGACTCCCAATAAAATGTACCAAGCTCACACATTTAATTTAAATCGTAAAAAATCTCAAAAGGAATGTGACAGTCATTCCTTTTTGCGATTTTTTCCCATCTTTGTCACAAATACGTGATAATAAAACGTGGGAGCTTGGTATATTTTGTTGGAAGTGGGATGTATTCGATTTCTCGGCAGAATGGAGAGGGACCGGAGGGCATGGCAGTCCAATAAGGTCGGCAGAAGGCTTGACAATATCTGAACCGCAGGGAACGAGAGCCACTTACGTGGCAGTCATGCCACAAAGGAACTTCGCATATAAGCGCTGGCAGATAAAATAGAAAGTCTACAACAACAACAAATAAAGCATCGTAATATCCACTATGTAGAAAAAGGAAACGAGGGCCACTCTAGACTGTATCCCACGGTGCACAGATGCTGCACGCAGTACATCATCGCCATTTGGGTTGCCTACACAACAGGCGTTAAGCGGCGAGACGGTGTACAATTGAAGTCGCAATTCCAGTCTTGTCTATAAGGGCGGCACCTTTCACCCTCTACTTTTCATCGCCTGTCACTTAAAGAAAGCTATTTGCAACTTTGACTTGAATACACGTTTTGAAATTTGTCAGGGTGTGCATCCACATAAAAACCAGCCGGGCATAATGATAAGTCTGTTTCTACAGAGTGTTGCTCCGTATTATTCCGCCCGGCTGGTGTTTACGTGGATGCACAGTCAGCGAAGACAGTTGGCAGGAGAGTCAATCGGTGGACGTAATTCATGAGGCGACATCCGGTCTTCCAGATACGACGAGCGCCAGCGGAAAAAAGCCTACACCCAAACTTTCAAGGTGCCGTTAGTCCACCAGTTCATTACTTCGCGACTGGACGTAGAAAAATTTCTTGAAAGTGTGTGCTACGCGGCTTAGGTCTCTGAGTCAGAGAGATACGTTTCAAATATTGTACTTGACGTCGGATCCTTTCCAAACTGCCTGTCGAAGTGGCCGAGCGGTTCTAGGCACTACAGTCTGGAATCGCGCGACCGCTACGGTCGCAGGCTCGAGTCCTGCCGTGGGTATGGATGTGTGTGATGTCCTTAGGGTGGTTAGGTTTAAGTAGTTCTAAGTTCTAGAGGCCTGATGACCTCAGAAGTTAAGTCCCATAGTGCTCTGAACCATTTGAACCTTTCTAAACCTGATTCAAGTATTGTACGTAACGTATTCCGTAATAAATATGGTGAACTTTGACTCCGAGCAATCTCTTAGTAGTTGACTTAGTTGTAGCCTCAGCGGTAGAAATGATATCATTTTTACGCGTTTTATTTGATGTAGTTAAATTTATGAAAGAAGAAAATATAAAAATGCAGTATCGTAATTGAAGCATTCTAAAGGGAATAGAGGCGTCTAAAAATGAGATTGACAGAATGTTCTAGATGGTTAAGCATAAATGGCAAGATGATATATACTGTATGTAAGGTTTTTTAAATTACCTCTACCAGTCACAAACTTTGTTAACTACAATGTTATTTATTTAGCGACGTGCTTCGAGGGAATACCTCATCTTCAGGCCAAATGGCATTACAAAAACAATTTTAAAATAAGCTCATACTGATGTTACATAATCTTTTTATGATTGCTGTGGCTATTCTGTGGGAGAAGAGAAAACTTAGCAAGAGGCGATGTCACTTTGGAACCCGGACTGACGTTTGCATGAAAATGTTTGGTAATGGTCACTCACTTTGTTCTTCTGGCGTGGCAGTCTCGTTGTGATGCGCTGAGGTGTTTTCATTTCCGTGGCTCTCTTGGCTTTCTTGGTCACTGTTAACAAATTTTCACTAACGTAACAGTAACTTGGAAAACACGATCACAAAAACAAATCTGTAGTGCAGCTGGACAAGATGTCGGTCGAAATACAGCTGGTTTCGATTTGTTGATCTATGTTGTGTCAGATGTGTACGTGTGTTCTACACGACTTGTTATCGTATTAGAGATATAGGATGACGAAATACATTACAAATGGAGCACCTGTTACAATATTATTGTACACATCATGATATAAAATATTTATCTTATATATTGCTAAGCTATTGTTCCGGCTAGAGTCAGACGGCTGCCCTGGTCTGTACCTTTCATTCTAAGAGTACTGTAGTGAAATTGGAAAATAAATGTGAATTTTTGAAGTCTGTCATTTCATTCAGGGTCTCGTTATTCCCCATGGGGCAATGGATGAATATTTCCACCTCAGCGCATCACAACGAGACCACCACGCCAGAAGAACAAAGTGAGTGACCGTTACAAAACATTTTCATGCAAACATCAGTCCAGCTTCCAAAGTGTCATCGCCTCTTACTAAGTTTTCTCTTCTTCCACAGGATAACCACAGCAGTAATGAAAAGACTATGTAACATCAATATGACCTAATTGTAAAATTGTTTTTGTAATGCCATTTAGCCTGAAGATAAGGTATTCCTTCGAAACATGTCGCTAAATAAATAAGTAACGCAGTAGTTAACAAAGTTTGTGACTGGTAGAGGTAATTTAAAAAACCTTTACATATTTCTTGAGCCAGTCACGGTCTAAAAATAGTCAGAATGGCTTCGAACACAGAACTGTCATTTTCGTTGCAGTGATGAGCAGCGCACTGTATCAACGAAGATCTTAGAATAATTATACGCATTTGAAATCCTTTGCCTTGAGAATACGATGGAGCACATTGTAGGGAAACTACTACCACTTAGTTCCTGAAAAAGGAGATTTTTTATCTCGAACGCGGAGACAACTTTCGTTTAGCTTCCGTTGCCGCTGAATGTAGGACACGAGAGTAGAATTGCAAAGCACGTACAGATAGGAATGGAACGTTCCTGAACTTTTCTCCTTCCCAGCAGTCGTTAGTGGGTAACTTGCTACCTCTATGTTCCTGTGGGTTCGGTTCCTCAGAACCTTACAGCTTCGGGGAAGCCGTGCCTCGCTGTTCGTAAACTCTACGAAGTTTTACGGATTGTGGGACACAGAATATCTCTAGCAGTAGGGCAGCTCGGTGAAGAATAGAGAATCAGCTATAAAGGAGAAATAGCGATAGCTCTCCCGAAGTCAACACCGTTGTACACTTTCTAGGAGCTACAGTTGGGTTCGGGAAGACTGTTGACTTTTCGAAGTCAAGGAAGAGATTCGCTCATTATGCGCATGTCAAACAAGCGCCGGAGATAGGTCGATACGGGAGTTTACACAAAGGGAATCGTGGCGTAATGTCGGACCAAGAGAAACACTGCATCAATAGAACTGCCATGAAAGGCACAGACTTAATAATACACGATAGCTCCTTTTACCCTGGTGAGGTAACGTTACATATTAATCAAGAATGCTTACTTTTAACCTCAGTTTCAGGAAATAGAAACATTATTCTCAATGGTTTCTTTCTGAGAACGAATACCTGCAACTACATTGATGAGAAACTGATTTAGGGATCTACGTGATGCCGAGTGTTATGCAGCCATCCTGTTCATTGACTAATTTTAAATGTTACGTTTGTCGCTAATATCGTTACTGATACTTTTCAATAGTTTGGTCTTTCTTCGGGTTACTGTCAGTTTTTATTCTAGACTTGGTGATCCATACCGTCCAGCAGGATCTGTGATATTTCCTCAGTTTCTCACATGATAACACTGTCATCATCGCATTTTATCATAGGGTCCTTTGAATTTGAGTTTTAATTCCACTCATGGACGTTCATTTTATTTCCTTCATTGCCTCTTCTGTGTAATGACAAAACAGTAGTGGAGAACGAGTGCCTTAGGGCCTTTTAATTACAGTTCTTCCGTCCTAGCCGTCAATTCTTATTTTCCCTCTTGGATGCTGTATATATTACCCATCATTACTAATTGCATAACCTATTTTTCTGAGAGTCTCAAACATTTTGTACAGCTTTGGATTGTCAAACACTTCTAGATCGACGGGTCCTACTAAAGCGTGTTCATTTCTCTTACACCTTGCGCCCATTATCAAGCGTAAATCAGAACTGTGTAACACATAATTGTGTTTCGACGATATTGGCGTAAGAATATATTTCGGACTACGAACTTTAGTCCGATGTCTTAATTATCTATGAAAGTTCTGATTTCATTGTGTTAAAAATAAGAGAACAGATAGTCAATCTTCCTATTTCTCGTTCGAACCTCGCTAGAAGGTTGTATCATTCATTATACGATAAATTCCATTGTGAAATAGTAATATCTCTAAGTCATTCAGGATTTTATTTTAGTAGTTGAATGCACAACATTTACACTTGAGGTGGTGAAATTATTTATCTATTTTTTTTTTTGTCTTTTAAATTAATTGCAAACCGTCAGTTTGTTGACGCAATGATCGAGTGCTGTCGTATTCACATTTCAACAATCGTATGTCGAACCTGCAGTGTATGTGATTGTATTTATTATCATTATGTAAAGTGTTTCTTTGGAATTAACAATAACACGATTTTGTATCTCCAAGTTTACTGATTTCAACGAGGACTTGTGGGCTTGTAGCAAAACACACTTGAGTAATGAAATATTCTATTGCAGAAATATTTTATGCTGGAAGAACAGTGTAAAGTTCAATGTTTTCCTATATTAATCACAACTATATATTTTCTTTTCTTGCTGGCAATGTGATGTTTCCTTCCTTCGCCAAAGTTTATTTCAAATTATTATTTAAATTTAAAATCACAGAAATTAACACCCTAGGACGGAGAAACATTTCACTGCCAACCGTCTTACAGTACAACTTCACAAATATTCTGTGTATGAAATTTTAGTGTCATTATGTTATTACAAATTCCTTTTTCTGCTTATTGTACTCAACAAAAATCGCTAATGTACTGACAAAGAACTGTGTGAAGCTGAAAACAAATAAAATATATGCAAAGAAACAATATAACAGAAAAATTGCCAGAAATCAATGGGCGAATAAAACAATAAAATTTTTGGAAATTAAATATTAATGATCTCCATTACTACGCAACATATAAGGTAAGGACAACATTACTAATTTTTCTTTCCCATGCAGTCACAATTGTCGACATTCGAATTAATCGTTCACAGCCCATTTGATTCAAAATTTGGTTATTTTCAAATTTTGGCAACTATCCATAATTAATACGAAAGGAAATTGCACAAGGTCGTTGACTTTGTGTTACATGTGCCCAGAATGGTGAGGCACTGTTATATTGCTTCAGAAAAATTAGTATCGCCCTTCTGAAATGTTCATGTTAGGTATTATTATTATTATTATTATTATTAATTCTTCTGGGTTATATGGCTGTGGTCCATGGAATACTTCTATTCCTAACGTTTCGTCCAATACTACGTTGGACATCCTCAGAGGTATGGCTGGTCCTGTTGAGTCCTGCCGACTGACGAGTCGAGCGTCGGAAAGCGGCCCAAATACTGAGGAAAGTGGGCGTGGTCTAACTTGCACATAGCAGCAGAGACAAAACTAGCAGTCGAGTTCGCGATGCCGACGAGCGAGGCCAACTCGCGCGCGGCCGGGGCAGCCGCCTCGGACGCGCCGGAGTCGGCCGCTGGTCGGTCGGTTGGGCCTGGCCGCCGCTCCACACAGGACGGATCCCAGGTTGACGACCCAGGCTACGGCACCGGTTCACGGCAGGATAGGTCAAGAACGACGATCGACAGGCGCTATTCGACCGCAGAAGACTACACACCACATGGCGAAACCGTATTCGGACGTCGGCCATACGTCACATCACGACGGACGCAGCAATGAAGACGACCGCCAGGACCACGCCAGAAGACTCGATATACACTCCTGGAAATTGAAATAAGAACACCGTGAATTCATTGTCCCAGGAAGGGGAAACTTTATTGACACATTCCTGGGGTCAGATACATCACATGATCACACTGACTGAACCACAGGCACATAGACACAGGCAACAGAGCATGCACAATGTCGGCGCTAGTACAGTGTATATCCACCTTTCGCAGCAATGCAGGCTGCTATTCTCCCATGGAGACGATCGCAGAGATGCTGGATGTAGTCCTGTGGAACGGCTTGCCATGCCATTTCCACCTGGCGCCTCAGTTGGACCAGCGTTCGTGCTGGACGTGCAGACCGCGTGAGACGACGCTTCATCCAGTCCCAAACATGCTCAATGGGGGACAGATCTGGAGAACTTGCTGGCCAGGGTAGTTGACTTACACATTCTAGAGCACGTTGGGTGGCACGGGATACATGCGGACGTGCATTGTCCTGTTGGAACACTAAGTTCCCTTGCCGGTCTAGGAATGGTAGAACGATGGGTTCGATGACGGTTTGGATGTACCGTGCACTATTCAGTGTCCCCTCGACGATCACCAGAGGTGTACCGCCAGTGTAGGAGAACGCTCCCCACACCATGATGCCGGGTGTTGGCCCTGTGTGCCTCGGTCGTATGCAGTCCTGATTGTGGCGCTCACCTGCACGGCGCCAAACACGCACACGACCATCGTTGGCACCAAGGCAGAAGCGACTCTCATCGCTGAAGACGACACGTCTCCATTCGTCCCTCCATTCACGCCTGTCGCGACACCACTGGAGGCGGGCTGCACGATGTTGGGGCGTGAGCGGAAGACGGCCTAACGGTGTGCGGGACCGTAGCCCAGCTTCATGGAGACGGTTGCGAATGGTCCTCGCCGATACCCCAGGAGCAACAGTGTCCCTAATTTCCTGGGAAGTGGCGGTGCGGTCCCCTACGGCACTGCGTAGGATCCTACGGTCTTGGCGTGCATCCGTGCGTCGCTGCGGTCCAGTCCCAGGTCGACGGGCACGTGCACCTTCCGCCGACCACTGGCGACAACATCGATGTACTGTGGAGACCTCACGCCCCACGTTTTGAGCAATTCGGCGGTACGTCCACCCCGCCTCCCGCATGCCCACTATACGCCCTCGCTCAAAGTCCGTCAACTGCACATACGGTTCACGTCCACGCTGTCGCGGCATGCTACCAGTGTTAAAGACTGCGATGGCGCTCCGTATGCCACGGCAAACTGGCTGACACTGACGGCGGCGGTGCACAAATGCTGCGCAGCTAGCGCCATTCGACGGCCAACACCGCGGTTCTTGGTGTGTCCGCTGTGCCGTGCGTGTGATCATTGCTTGTACAGCCCTCTCGCAGTGTCCTGAGCAAGTATGGTGGGTCTGACACACCGGTGTCAATGTGTTCTTTTTTCCATTTCCAGGAGTGTATGTCTGGAGGAGGACAAAGAAACGCCGAGGGACACACAACGCCTTATCCGCTATTCACGGGAAACACAAGAGCAGGATAACGACACCTGTCTGGCATTTCCATCTGTGGACTCCGATGTCGAATCACAGCACTCCCACCAAACGTTCGACGACTCGGAGATGGCAGCGGCCTTTCCAGCAGAAAACGACAACGACTCCCCACACGCAGATGGGGACTTTACGCTCGTACACAACAAACGGCGCAGAAGCAACGCATTAGCCAAGGACTGAGCCAACCCGGCTAAGAGACGTACGGAGACCATCCCCACAACGAACCGATTCGTCCCACTGGCACCTCAAGCTGCGCCTCCATCAACCGCCGACAAACCACAGGCACAAACTTCTAATGCCACCGAAGCCGTGGACAGAGACAAGAATGTGCTTCGCAAAGTGCCCCCACTCACAATTTATTACACAAAGGATTACGTTCACCTCAATGAAACGCTCAACGGACTTCTGGAGGGCAACATTAAAGCTATATACCAAAAGGACCGCATCAAATACCACTTTGAGTCCTTCGAAGACCAAAGACGTGCAATAAAATTCTTCACGAACCACAGCTTCTCCTATTTTACGCATCAAGCACCAGACGACAGGGAACTGAAAGTAGTTGTCAAACGCCTTCCGGCGGACGTTACCGAAGAACAACTTTACTATGCCCTCAAGGAAAAAGGCTTCAACGTGCTACAAGTCTACCAATTTAAGGAACGCGACGAGAAGATGAAACAATTAATACCGCAACCTGTGTACCGAGTCACCCTCCCATCCGGAAAAGACAGTGACAAGATATATGACGTCAAATACCTGATCTACACACGAGTGATAATACAAACCTATGATAGTAAAGAAGGACCAGTCCAGTGCCGACATTGCCAACGTTTCGAGCATTCAGCAAACTACTGCAGCATCCGCTGCGTCCGCTGCGGTGGATCCCATAAATCATCGAATTGTACCCATCCTAGGACGGCGCCCCCAAAGTGCGCCAATTGTGAACAAGAACATCTAGCGACTTTCCGTGGCTGCCCCAAATTTCAAGAACTCCTACGGAAGGACACTAAAGAAGTCGACCCCACAACGGCCTATAATTGTTAAGAACTCGGTCATGGCAGCGATTCCGGCCACCCAACAACAAGCGGCACCTCTCCCTGTGGAAACAATCGCCTCTCGACCACAACCAGCACCCAGAGTGACTCTACGACAGACAACACAACAGCGCTCTGACTCCGAAGCAACACACGCCCATCCACCGACGCCAAAACCAGCGGAGACATCATCTGCCTGGTCGACCACCTTTACACCACCTCTGATTGTTGCCAGCATCATATTTAAAGTATCGGGGAAGCAGGTTGCTAGCCTTACTTGCCCCGAGTCCCATTGAGTTTTACCCCTAACGGTTGAGGGACTAACCGGTGGATTTGGTAGTCTTTGCCGTATGAACACAAAGGTGACCACGACTCAGAATATGCCCGAGATGCCCAGCCTTATTCCAAAGTAACTGGTATATCGACTGTCGGGACCACTTAGTTGGCCACTCATACGTTGCCCGTGGTTCATGAACTAGGACATGACTACAGGAACCCACTCCATGAACCACCTTTACACCACCGTTAACAGATACTCTTCAACTACTCACCGCCCTCCAGCAGAAGCTGACGTCTATCCTCTCGCTTGTAGAAAGCGTACTGACAGCTTTTCAAACACCCGAAATGGATAGACGGCATCACACGAGGAATCTTAACTTCTGCATTTGGAATGCCAACGGCCTGAAACTGAAGAAAATAGAATTCACAGATTTCTTACATCGCCACAATATACACGTAGCATTTGTCTCCGAAACACATCTCCGCGAGGCAACCGACCTCCGTTTGAGGAACATGCACATCCACCGGACGGACAGACGGGACCAACGGGGTGGAGGGATCGCAGTTCTGATCAAAAAATGTATTCGTCACCACCAAGAACGTTTACCCCAACTCCAGACTTTAGAGGCCACGGCAGTAACGATCCACACGACGCTCGGAAACATTAGCTGTATTGCGGCATACCTTAGCCCAAAGAAGCTTCTCCACCTAGAAGATCTTTACGCCGTTACAGAGGGTTACGACAAGATCCTCCTTGGAGGGGATCTTAATAGTAAACATGTTGCCTGCAATTCCCTTAAGACTAATCCAAAAGGACATATGCTGTTTGCACTGGCTGAGAATTTACATGTTTCCGTCCATGGACCACGGGAACCGACGAGGATACCTTACGTCCAGACACAAGACCATGATGTTCTAGACATCGCCATAATCAAGAACATCAACCCGAATCTCCATCTGCGGACGCTGGATGATCTTTCGTCGGACCACAGACCGGTGTTAGGACTCATAGAGAGCGCTACTTTGCAACTCCCACTGCCGACGACAAGAACTTACGACTGGCAGCAGTTTCAAACGTACCTCAACAACAATGTGCGTCCAACCCAGGTTGTTACTACCAGAGAAGCGATTGATGTGGCAGTCGCAGTACTGAGGAAGAAGATTAACACTGTGAAACAACGAGCACTCACGGAGCACCTGCAACCAGAAGTAAATTATGACGAGTTTCCACCACCACTGCAGGAACTTAAGACAAGGCGCAATCGATTTCGGAAACGATGGGTCCGTTACCGCCATCCGGACGATAGACGAGAGACTCCCAGACTAACCCGAGAACTCCGGCGGAAGGTTCAGGACTGGAAGCAACACACGTGGGAACTCCGAATGGACAACTTTCTACTACGCACTAAAGATGAATGGCGAATAGTTAAAAGTCTCAGACAGCAACAGCCCCCAAAAAAGGGCAATCCGAGGACCCCATGGCCTCTTGTAGGACTCACTGTCGCAGGCGGAGCTGTATGCGGATACATACCAACAACAGGTGACTACGTCCCCTACGGAGGATGGAGATGATGCACTCCACCGTGCAGAGGAGCACACAGCTGCGGAATAGGAAGCTATTCGGGACGCCCCGACTAACACTATGCCCCTGCTGAGAACGCCGGAGGAAATTCGGAGGACTATCAAGTATAGCAAACACACCTCACCTGGAACGGATAGAACCAACAATACGGAATTGAAACACCTACCGAGAAAGCCTGTTGTGCTTCTCACCCGGATAGTGAACAGCTGCCTCAGGACTGGATACTTCCCAGAGGCATGGAAGATTGCCAGAATAGTGCCAATACCAAAACCGGGCAAGGATCTCTCACACTCTGACATCTACAGACCTATAAGTTTACTGCCGACACTGGGTAAGGTACTGGAACGTGTCCTACTGAAACGCATTCTGGACATCCTTGCGGCACACAACATCATCCGTCGGAGCAGTTTGGATTCCAGGCGAAGCTATCGGCTGAGTTACAACTACTGCACATCACGGAATCTATCCAAGACAATTTCAACAAGAAACGACATACTATTGGAGTCTTTCTCGATATAGAGAAGGCTTACGATAAAGTATGGCGACGCAACTTGATCGTCAAGCTCAGACGTACCACTCCCCTACCAGACTGCTATTTAAAACTTCTCGACAATTTTCTTCAGGATCGCAGATTATATGTTCGCATTGATGACAAGAATTCAACAACACGGCCTGTCCTTGAAGGACTTCCACAAGGATCGGTCATATCTTCACTGCTGTTTAATTTATATATTAACGACCTCCCGACGGTGCCACACGTTACTACCAGTTTCTATGCCGACGACACAGCGCTCCTGACTGCAGGCACCAGAATGGACCACCTCGACACACGGATGCCGTTCCAACTAGATTTAGTGGACCACTGGACCCACATGAACAAAATAACGGTCGATGCAGAGAAAACCAAAGTTATTGTCTTCACAAGTCGGAGACCCATCGTCAATGAACGCCTACAGATATCAGACCAGCCACTCCCCTGGGCAACAACTTTAAAATACCTGGGAGTGCATCTGGACGCCAAACTGCTGTATAGTCACCACATTATGGAGAAGAAGACGTCTGGCCTCAAAATTCTGGGAGCTCTCCTCCCATTTCTGAAGAGTTCATACCTCAGCCAACGCACGAAACTCCAGTTGTACCATGCCACAGTCGAACCATCTATTTTGTATGGATCGACCTCTTGGGTTACTACGTGTGCCACTAACTACAGGTTGTACGAAGCAGATGCCTACGATGGATCACTGGCACCCAATGGTTGATCAGAAATCATGACATTCATCGAGCCGCAAGCGAATCTTACCTCTCAGACAAGGTCAAGGAGAAGACACGAACCTTATTTCGGAAGTTGGACATGATACGTGACAGTACACCACAACTCACCACAGTACCTACGATAGAACCCTTACGCAACCACAAATATAAAGTACCGAAGGCGATAGTATTTGAGCCTCCGTAAATGATATCCCTACGTAATTCTCCATAAATTAAGGACATATAGTCCTTTAGCACTTCTACACACATGTTTTCAAACACACACCAAAAACAGCGAGTTAAAGGACCCTTCTGTGTGCCCAAACTAAAGCTGAAAGAAGAACAAATAAATAAAGAGAAAAATTTTACCCCTTCCATTCCCTTCAGAAGCAAAAATCAACAAAGTTGATCAGACTTCAGCACCACCACAAAAAAAAGGAAACTAGTCAAAGATAAAATGTAGCTATCGATAATAGTCCGTCATAGATCAAAATCCTTATCGATTCCGTAACGCCACTGTCCATATCTCGCTTAATTAGACCTCCTGTTTTCTGTTAAAATTATCTTCATAATTATAAATTTCAATAGCCTCCCTATACAGTTGTGGATAATAGTTCGTGGTAGCACTTAAAACTGTAGTTTCAGAAAACTTGACTACATGGTCATCAAACTGAAGCGCATGTTCCGCAACGGCCGATTTATCTATTTTTCCCAGTCGACAAAGACGTTTATGCTCCTTTACGCTCGTATTCACACTTCTTTTCGTAGTACCAATATAGACCTTGCCACAGGTACACGGAATTTTATACACACCGCTAGATGATAATGGTGGCCTTCTATCTTTAACAGAACGAAGTACTTGTCCTATTTTTCTGGTTGGTTTGAATACCGGTTTCACTTTACGTTTCAGCAAAATTTTGCCGATTCGATCTGTAACTTCACTAATGAAAGGTAAAGACACCGTGTTCTTCCATTGTTGTGTACCATCCTTGTCCTTTGGCCTGCTGTAGTTAGGTCTTAAAACTCTATTCATTTCCTTGTTTGAGTACACATTCTTTTCGAAGGCCTGTTGCAGATGATTCAGTTCCGTATCCAGATGTTCTGGCGTACAAATTCGTTTTGCCCTGTCCACTAAATTTTTGATTACACCTCGTTTTTGTTGTGGGTGATGACTGGAGTTCTTATGTATGTATGTATCAGTATGTGTGCTCTTCCGAAGCACTTTATGTTTTAGACTGCCATCGGTCTGTCTCATGACTAACACGTCGAGAAACGAAATAGCCTGGTCTTTCTCCACTTCAATGGTAAACTGAATTTTAGGTTTTATGCTATTAAGATAGTCAAAAAATTCGTCTAAGGCTCTTTACCGTGTGTCCAAACCACGAATGTGTCGTCTACATAACGACACCAACAACATGGTTTCTTATTTGCTTTATTCAACGCTAATTGTTCAAATTTTTCCATGTAAAAATTGGCAATCGCAGGGCTCAACGGGTTACCCTTGGCAACACCATCCACTTGCTCATAAAACATCCCACTGAAACTGGCTAGATGTGAGACAGTGTCTAAACAGAGCGGTCAAATCTTCAGGGAAAACTTCCGTTATGTAAACCATAACGTCATTGACTGGATCATAGTAAACAGAAATACAATATCAAAACTGACCAAAATGTCTTCAGGAGCCGAGGTTAGACCTTCAATTTTCTCAATAAAATGACGTGGATCCCTCACATAAGAATCAGTCTTACCAATGTAGAAGAGTAGCTAGATACCTAGATATCTGATAAGTAGGGGAATCAATCGCACTAACAATGGGTCACAGGAGGAGATTTATTTTGTGAACTGTAGGTAAACCATCCTCCCCCCATGAACCATGGTGGGGAGGCTTGCGTGCCTCAGCGATACAGATGGCCGTACCGTAGGTGCAACCACAACGGAGGGGTATCTGTTGAGAGGCCAGACAAACGTGTGGTTCCTGAAGAGGGGCAGCAGCCTTTTCAGTAGTTGCAGGGGCAACAGTCTGGATGATTGACTTATCTGGCCTTGCAACATTAACCAAAACGGCCTTGCTGTGCTGGTACTGCGAACGGCTGAAAGCAAGGGGAAACTACAGCCGTAATTTTTCCCGAGGACATGCAGCTTTACTGTATGATTAAATGATGATGGCATCCTCTTGGGTAAAATATTCCGGAGGTAAAATAGTCCCCCATTCGGATCTCCGGGCGGGGACTACTCAGGAGGATGTCGTTATCAGGAGAAAGAAAACTGGCGTTCTACGGATCGGAGCGTGGAATGTCAGATCCCTTAATCGGGCAGGTAGGTTAGAAAATTTAAAAAGGGAAATAGATAGGTTAAAGTTAGATATAGTGGGAATTAGTGAAGTTCGGTGGCAGGAGGAACAAGACTTCTGGTCAGGTGACTACAGGGTTATAAACACAAAATCAAATAGGGGTAATGCAGGAGTGGGTTTAATAATGAATAGCAAAATAGGAATGCGGGTAAGCTACTACAAACAGCATAGTGAACGCATTATTGTGGCCAAGATAGATACGAAGCCCACACCTACTACAGTAGTACAAGTTTATATGCCAACTAGCTCTGCAGATGATGAAGAAATTGAAGAAATGTATGATGAAATAAAAGAAATTATTCAGATAGTGAAGGGAGACGAAAATTTAATAGTAATGGGTGACTGGAATTCGAGTGTAGGAAAAGGGAGAGAAGGAAACATAGTAGGTGAATATGGATTGGGGCTAAGAAATGAAAGAGGAAGCCGCCTAGTAGAATTTTGCACAGAGCACAACTTAATCATAGCTAACACTTGGTTTAAGAATCATGAAAGAAGGTTGTATACGTGGAAGAACCCTGGAGATACCAAAAGGTATCAGATAGATTATATAATGGTAAGAAAGAGATTTAGGAACCAGGTTTTAAGTTGTAAGACATTTCCAGGGGCAGATGTGGACTCCGACCACAATCTATTGGTTATGACCTGTAGATTAAAACTGAAGAAACTGCAAAAATGTGGGAAATTAAGGAGATGGGACCTGGATAAACTGAAAGAACCAGAGGTTGTACAGAGTTTCAGGGAGAGCATAAGGGAACAATTGACAGGAATAGGGGAAATAAATACAGTAGAAGAAGAATGGGTAGCTCTGAGGGATGTAGTAGTGAAGGCAGCAGAGGATAAAGTAGGTACAAAGACGAGGGCTGCTAGAAATCCTTGGGTAACAGAAGAAATATTGAATTTAATTGATGAAAGGAGAAAATATAAAAATGCAGTAAATGAAGCAGGCAAATAGGAATACAAACGTCTCAAAAATGAGATCGACAGGAAGTGCAAAATGGCTAAACAGGGATGGCTAGAGGACAAATGTAAGGATGTAGAAGCTTATCTCACTAGGGGTAAGATAATACTGCCTACAGGAAAATTAAAGAGACCTTTGGAGAGAAGAGAACCACGTGTATGAATATCAAGAGCTCAGATGGCAGCCCAGTTCTAAGCAAAGAAGGGAAGGCAGAAAGGTGGAAGGAGTATATAGAAGGTTTATACAAGGGCGATGTACTTGAGGACAATATTATGGAAATGGAAGAGGATGTAGATGAAGACGAAATGGGAGATACGATACTGCGTGAAGAGTTTGACAGAGCACTGAAAGACCTGAGTCGAAACAAGGCCCCCGGAGTAGACAACATTCCATTAGAACTACTGACGGCCTTGGGACAACCAGTCCTGACAAAACTCTACCAGCTGGTGAGCAAGATGTATGAGACAGGCGAAATACCCTCAGACTTCAAGAAGAATATAATAATTCCAATCCCAAAGAAAGCAGGTGCTGACAGATGTGAAAATTACCGAACTATCAGTTTAATAAGCCACGGCTGCAAAATACTAACGCGAATTCTTTACAGACGAATGGAAAAACTGGTAGATGCAGACCTCGGGGAGGATCAGTTTGGATTCCGTCGAAATGTTGGAACACGTGAGGCAATACTGACCTTACGACTTATCTTAGAAGAAAGATTAAGAAAAGGCAAACCTACGTTTCTAGCATTTGTAGACTTAGAGAAAGCTTTTGACAATGTTGACTGGAATACTCTTTTTCAAATTCTAAAGGTGGCAGGGGTAAGATACAGGGAGCGAAAGGCTATTTATAATTTGTACAGAAACCAGATGGCAGTCATAAGAGTCGAGGGGCATGAAAGGGAAGCAGTGGTTGGGAAAGGAGTGAGACAGGGTTGTAGACTCTCCCCGATGTTATTCAATCTGTATATTGAGCAAGCAGTAAAGGAAACAAAAGAAAAATTTGGAGTAGGTATTAAAATTCATGGAGACGAAGTAAAAACTTTGAGGTTCGCCGATGACATTGTAATTCTGTCAGAGACGGCAAAGGACTTGGAAGTGCAGTTGAACGGAATGGACAGTGTCTTGAAAGGAGGATATAAGATGAACATTAACAAAAGCAAAACGAGGATAATGGAATGTAGTCAAATTAAATCGGGTGATGCTGAGGGAATTAGATTAGGAAATGAGACACTTAAAGTAGTAAAGGAGTTTTGCTATTTAGGAAGTAAAATAACTGATGATGGTCGAAGTAGAGAGGATATAAAATGTAGACTGGCAATGGCAAGGAAAGCGTTTCTGAAGAAGAGAAATTTGTTAACATCGAATATAGATTTATGTATCAGGAAGTCGTTTCTGAAAGTATTTGTTTGGAGTGTAGCCATGTATGGAAGTGAAACATGGACGATAACTAGTTTGGACAAGAAGAGAATAGAAGCTTTCGAAATGTGGTGCTACAGAAGAATACTGAAGATAAGGTGGATAGAGCACGTAACTAATGAGGAGGTATTGAATAGGATTGGGGAGAAGAGAAGTTTGTGGCACAACTTGACTAGAGGAAGGGATCGGTTGGTAGGACATGTTTTGAGGCATCAAGGGATCACAAATTTAGCATTGGAGGGCAGCGTGGAGGGTAAAAATCGTAGAGGGAGACCGAGAGATGAGTACACTAAGCAGATTCAGAAGGATGTAGGTTGCAGTAGGTACTGGGAGATGAAGCAGCTTGCACAGGATAGAGTAGCATGGATAGCTGCATCAAACCAGTCACAGGACTGAAGACAACAACAACAACAGGTAAACCATAAAGTCTGGGACACTTAGCTTCACTCATTAGCAATTTTTTTTTATCTTTCTGTGGAATGGAAGTAGAAGACTTTATCAACGTATTAGTTTTCCTCAAAATAACAGCCGTCGGGTCTCTTCTAAGTTTATTGTAATGTCCCGTCACTAATAGATCCAAAATCTTACCTCTGTAGTCCTCTTTGTTCATCACCACAGTGGCATTGCCTTTATCAGATGGAAGAACAACTATCCCTTCGTCCGCATTTAAATCCCTTAAGGCCTTTCTCTCCCCTTTAGTTAAACCACTCTCCAATGGCTTATTATGGTATAAGACCCTTGTGATTTCAATACGAATTGCATTAGCAGTTGCCTTAGGGAGGGTTCGAATCCCTGCTTCCACATTCGCAATAATCACTTCCACTGGTACATGAGTAGGAGTAACAGCATAAACGTCTTTGCCGACTGGGTAAAACAGATAAATCGGCCGTTGCGGAACATGCACTTCAGCCCGGTGACCATGTAGTCAAGTTTTCTGAAACTACAGTTTTAAGTGCTACCACGAACTATTATCCACAACTGTATAGGGAGACTATTGAAATTTATAAACATGAAGATAATTTTAATAGAAAAGAAGAGGCCTAATTAAGCGAGATATGGACAGTGGTGTTACAGAATCGATAAGTGATTTTTATCTATGACGGACTATTATCGATAGCTACATTTTATCTTTGACTAGTTTTCTCTCTGCTACTATGTGCAAGCTAGACCATGTCCACTTTCCTCAGTATTTAGGCCGCTCTCCGACGCCCGACTCGTCAGTCGACAGGACTCAACAGGACCAGCCATACCTCTGAGGATGTCCGACGTAGTATTGCACGAAACGTTAGGAATAGAAGTATTCCATGGACCACGGCCATATAACCCAGAAGAATTATCAACAACAATAAAAATAATAAAAACACCGAACATGAACATTTCAGAAGGGCGGTACTAATTTTTCTGAAGTAATATAACAGTGCCTCACCATTCTGTGCACATGTAACACAAAGCCTTCATTGTATGATTATTATTGATATTATTATTTGTGTGCTCTTCTGAAGTTAAAATACGTAATTTTACCCACATGATTTGAGCCACCTCTGTGTTATAATAAAGACAGGAAAATCGGAAGCACACAATCAAGTAGAATCATACGTCGAAGGTAGCGAATTCGTTGATACGGCTATCGAAAATGTCGACGATTCATTCTTTAAAATGGAAAAGCAGACTGAGATCAAAGAAATTATTCCACCAACTAGTCCTACTAAAGACCCATTTATAACATTACGTCAAACTTTAGAGGCATGATAAAAACCAATTTTCAGCTCTTATCATTATGCTAAATGAAATATCACCTGAGTATAACGAAATGTCGTAAAAACTGACAAACTTGTCATCGCAACAGGGTGCCATAACAGCCGAAATTTCGAAACTGAAAACAGCATACCAGGGCATTCCTGAAACAATACGAAAATTTATTGATGAATAAACTCAAATAATAGAATCTGTTCGTAAGACGTGAGCAGTAGAGAGTTTCACTGTTGAACAACAGATTAAGATAAGGGAACAGTCTGAACAAAGAGGAAAAGCTTATCAAAGGATTGTTGAAAGTTAATTTCGCATAAGGACATCCAGAACAGTACAATATAGATTCACCTCTCTGAGGTGAATGTATGTGCAAGTAATGCAATTAGGGGAAGGTTACTGTGGTGGGCAGTAGATTTAGAAACAAGCTGTGAAAAACGCAATAAAATCGGTGAAGTCCAATGTCCACGAATTTGGATACACAAATAGCTGTTCGTTTTACTTAGTGACTTGAAAATTATTCCATTAACGAACCTGCTCGGAGGAAAAAAGCGTTATACTCAACATACACATGGACACATGGTAATTGATATTACACAGATGTGCAGTTCAACCTGAATAGTCACACATGAAACAGTACCACGATTAGAAAGATCAAAATTTAAAAAAAGCAGAAGTTACTGACAATTCGCTTAAGGCGATCAATAAACTGAGTCACTTATGAAATTTACTCAATGGTAACTCAGTATATCGGTCAAATCCGTAGTTTGTGAGAACAAGAGATATTTATTCAAATATTCACTTCACACAATCCAAGGACGCATCAATCAATTATTAACCACAGAAGCAGTCTCTGAAGTCCACTAATGGTTGTGCTAAAGGCAGAGCTCAGCATAAGAGCTGTCATAAAAAACGAATACCAAAGACCGCATTAAACTGAGAAACGTTTTATAACAAAATTATAGCCTCTTTGAAATGAATCTTTTGACAGTTAATCCAAATAAACGCAATGATTACCCACATTTCATAACGAAAATTTAACAAATTCATACCACACTGAAACTCATGATAAGCGTGATCCGAGGAGCATGAGACATCCACGGTAGCGTCCCCAGGAAGATTCCCCAGAAAACTTTTTTAATTGGCGGCCGTTAGTCATATGGATCTGCCTCTTTTTTTTACCAGGTAACAGAGTGTTGGTCCAATTGAAAAACTGCCAAAAGAGGCTGCTGGTCTCTGACCAATCGAAAGAGGCTAAAAAAAGATGACATGACCATTGCTCTACGCCACGTCATGTTACAGGACATATTTGAACAGAACTCGCTGGAAAATTTCCACAACTTTACATAGAAAAGAATGAAACTACTCTGATTTCTACCGGTACATATGTAGACTCATTTACCCACACGCGCACAGTCCACATGGCTTATTCATAATGTGCATTAATAGAAATGAAAAAGGTTGCTAATGTGGGACACAGATAAAATAAATTGCTCCTTATTAATTCAGTCTCCAAACACAGGATAGATGTACTATAAAAGGTAGCAGAAAACTAAGCTGTTAGGTTGATTACAAACTAGACATTTTTGTGAAAGGGGTGTGAGACACGCCCCTTTTATTACACCTTTTCTTGGAAGAAAAAATTATCCCGGTGCAGTAGTTACAATAAAACAATAGGAACTAGTATACTTGTTTCCCCTCATCAGTGAACTTTAGCTCCCGTAGCAATTACGGATTATTACAGTTTACATTCACAGAAAAATTTTTTATATAATCTCTTAGGGATTGAAACAAAACACCGACAATTAATAACTAATATTCCAAAGAAAGAAAGCTAATAAAATTTATACATGACAATTAAAATGAAACTTTAGTAAATTATTTTTGCCTTCATTTGAGCCGTACACCAGTTGTGAACCATCTTACATACAATGGGAAGACTTATTTGCTTCATAACTACATCAAAATCCAATCTTCTAGTACGCCAGACCAATAAAAACGACTTCGAAGTACAATTGATTTCAATTAACATGTCATATGGGGACCCATGTTTTTATCTCTGTGTGCCTACAATAAAACTAGCATGTGTCAATTAAAACGTGTTTAATCGCCATTTCGATTAACTAACCCATCGCTGCCACAGAAACAAAATAATTTACAAACGTTGTGTTAAAGATAACTCAAGTATGGAAATCAATAGTTTGATCAAGCCTATAGTGTTAAATTTACGAGGATACAAGTGACAAAAAGAGCCGAAGTGATCAAAATTCATATGGATATCAACAAATATGTTAAATAATAACGTAATTTCCTAAACTTTCAATTGAACAGAAAAGTGTCGTGGCCTGGACGATATCAAAACACATAAAGAAAGGGAAGTCACGTATGAAAGTGTAAAGTGTATGGATTTTCCAGAAAATAAAACGTGAAATATTTACTACACTTTAATCTGAAGCACACTGAATTTTTGAATTTTGCGTTACAACACTTTGCACACGAACACAACAGTGCCAAAAATGAAACAGAGGTGGTACTGAACGGATTCATCAAGGTGGACATCTCTTCTTAAGTCAAATTAAATAGTGGTCACAATGGGAAGAAAATGTGTTACTGACGTGGCTTTCTTGGGAGTCCCACGAAGAGTCACTCCGAGACACAAGTAACTGGGCTGCCTCTCCACTGACTTCACCTCGTTATCCTCAATTACTCCCTGTTCTTAAATGCGCTCATCTCATTTAGTCAGGGTCCAATTAAAGTTTACATAGGTCTGTATGGGTTAGTACCCATCTACTCCAGCAAGAAATGTTCTCAAGTGCCCCCAAAAATATCGCTCTTTAGATGGCTTATACATGAATAGTTTTTTTTATTTTTTATCGGCGCTGCGGTGTCATATGTTATCGATACCAGGGGACTTCCATTCCACGTCAAGTTGCTGCATTACACCGGGTAAAAGGAGGTCCGACACGGTATTAAGAGGTATCCCATGACCTTTTTCACCTCAGTGTATACAGGGTGGTCCACTGATCGTGACCGGGCCAAATATCTCACGAAATAAGCGTCAAGCGAAAAAACTACAAAGGACGAAACTTGTCTAGCTTGAAGGGGGAAACCAGATGGCGCTATGGTTGGCCCGCTATATGGCGCTGCCATAGGTCAAACGGATATCAACTCCGTATTTTTAAATAGGAACCCACATTTTTTATTACATATTCGTATAGTACGTAAAGAAATATGAATGTTTCAGTTGGACCAGTTTTTTAGCTTTGTGATAGAAGGCGCTGTAATATTCACAAACATATGGCTCAGCCAGCCGCGGTGGTCTCGCGGTTCTAGGCGCGCAGTCCGGAACCGTGCGACTGCTACGGTCGCAGGTTCGAATCCTGCCTCGGGCATGGATGTGTGTGATGTCCTTAGGTTAGTTAGGTTTAAGTAGTTCTAAGTTCTAGGGGACTAATGACCACAGCAGTTGAGTCCCATAGTGCTCAGAGCCATTTTTCACATATGGATCACAATTTTAGATGAACAGTTGGTAACAAGCAGGTGTTTTAAATTTAAAACACAGAACGTAGGTACGTTTGAACATTTTATTTCGGTTGTTACAATGTGATACATATACCTTTGTGAACTTATCGTTTCTGAGAACGCATGCTGTTACAGAGTGATTACCTGTAAATACCACATTAATGCAATAAATGCTCAAAATGATGTCCGTCATCCTTAATGCATTTGGCAATACGTATAACGACCTTCCTCTCAACAGCGAGTAGTTCGCCTCCCGTAATGTTCGCACATGCATTGACAATGCGCTGACGCATGTTGTCAGGCGTTGTCGGTGGATCACGATAGAAAATATACTTCAACTTTCCCCACAGAGAGAAATCCGGGGACGTCAGATCAGGTCAACCTGCGGGCCACGGTATGGTGCTTCTACGACCAATCCACCTGTCATGAAATGTGCTATTCAATACCGCTTCAACCGCACGCGAGCTATGTGCCGGACATCTATCATGTTGGAAGTACATCGCCATTCTGTCACGCAATGCAACGTCTTGTAGTAACATCGGTAGAACATTACGTAGAAAATCAGCATACATTGCACCATTTAGATTGCCATCGATAAAATGGGGGCCAATTACCCTTCCTCCCATAAAGCCGCACCATACATTAACCCGCCAAGGTCGCTGATGTTCCACTTGTCGCAGACAGCGTGGATTTTCCGTTGCCCAATAGTGCATATTATGCCGGTTTACGTTACCGCTGTTGGTGAATGACGCTTCGTTGCTAAATACAACACGTGCAAAAAATCTGTCATCATCCCGTAATTTCTCTCGTGCCCAGTGGCAGAACTGTACACGACGTTCAAAGTCGTCATCGTGCAATTCCTGGTGCATTGAAATATGATACGGATGCAATCGATGTTGATGTAGCATTCTCAACACCGACGTTTTTGAGAGTCCCGATTGTCGCGCAATTTGTCTGCTACTGATGTGCGGATTAGGCTCGACAGCAGCTAAAACACCTACTTGGGCATCATCATTTGTTGCAGGTCCTGGTTGACGTTTCACATGTGGCTGAACACTTCCTGTTCTATTAAATAACGTAATATCCGGCGAACTGTCCGAACACTTGGATGATGTCGTCCAGGATACCGAGCAGCATACATTTTGATCACAATAGCCATACATCAACACGACATCGACTTTTTCTGCAGTTGGTAAACGGTCCATTTTAATACGGGTAAGGTATCACGAAGCAAATACCGTCCGGACTGGCGGAGTGTTACGTGATACCACGTACTTATTCGTTTGTGACTATCACAAAGCGAAAAAAGTGGTCCAACTAAAACATTCATATTTCTTTACGTGCTACACGAGTATGTAATAAAAATGGAGGTTCCTATTTTAAAAAAAAACGCAATTGATATCCGTTTGACCTATGGAAGCGCCATGTAGCGGGCCAACCATAGCGCCATCTGGTTTCCCTCTTCAAGCTAGACGAATTTCGTTCTTTGTAGTTTTTTCGTTTGATTCTTATTTCGTGAGATATTTGGCCCGGTCACTATCAATGGACCACCCTGTATATGACTATTATGCTTTGATTACGGACTATCTCGATTTACTGTTCCAAGTTAAGTAAAGAGAGTGCCATTCAGATTAAATGTGCTTCTTATCACTTCTGCTTTCTGTTTCAGCACGCACATATTCCTCAGCACCCATCTTCGGCGAATGAAACAGGTGTTCATGACTCTTACTGGTTAAGAGAATACATCATTGTCTATGGGTTGCCTAGTTCTGAGAGATGTCTGCTCACAGTTATTTAACTTCTTGATTCAAGTAAGTGTCGTCTCCTCTCTACTTCTGACAAAATTCATATCATTGTTAATAAAGGTGAAGATATTCAATTAAATTTTATTATCTTCTCTTCCGTAACAGTCTCACAGTTATACAAGCAAAGGCATACGCGTACCACACCGCGGCAAAACATACCTCTTCAATTTATGGCCCTAGCACTTGGATCTTTCATTGTGTACCCTCTTATAAGAAACCGTGCACGACTTCAAAAGCCGTCGCCTTGACGATCTTGCATACGGTTGCAGACAATTGTAGAGGATGGCTACTGATCCAGAACCTTAAGTCATGACTAGAGCCGTCGGAAGACGCTTAGTGCAGGGCGCGTCCATGACGAGAGGCTAGCCGCTGGCGGGACTCCAGACAGCACGTTCTGTCCTCAGGCAATCTGGGGGCAGTGAGGGTGCAGGCAGCTTCTGCCCTGAAGTCCACTTCAAGCTACACATTTATGGCACTGCCAAAGGTCAGTGGGACCTGAAAGACATAGCGTCTCAATGGCTGCTTTGGAATGTGGCTTCAAAGATGGTTACCTTCTGCCTTATCTCCGTCTGAAGATAAAATAAAAGGCCTCCATTTTGCAGATGCTCTGTCAAAATCTTGAAATTTCTTTGGAGCATTGGTCATAATCTAGGCAAAGTTGCTAGAGATTATATGGTGCTGAGAATCATTTACCATCATTGGTGGATGATTTGGAGCTTTTCCAAAACTAGAGGGACGTTAGAGGTTTTGTAATGACATTGTCCGACTACTGCCTCCAAGAATGATGGTCTTCTGCAGCCTGCTGGGCCACGAACGTTGAAGATACATCCCGAACGCTGTTAACTGCCGCACACAGCTAGCGTGCATGCAGTCATGACTATTGGAAAGTTATCTGGTAAGATTCTGGCACCAATGCTTTTCAGTAATATAATTCAGGGGATACGGTAATTACTAATCATTGACTCGCAAGTCGCCGAAGTGGCGTCAGCTAAAATGGACTTGCAATACGGCGGCCTATCTTCTCCGCATGGGGCCTCCCGGCCAACAATGCCACATGATCATTTCATTTCATTTCAACTTTGTGGAGTTAGTCGATATGGTAACTGATGATTACAGTTAGCAGTTTGATTTGGAGGAGATATTTTGCATTTTTTAACAGTGTGTGCTCTTCCGAGTTCACTTATCATTACCATGTTCTGAAATGGTTTTCGTTTGCCCATTGGCATCATTCATTATGTGATCCCGAAATTGGTACCTAGATCATGTTAAACGTTATTGTTTCTTTAACTTTGGATCTATTGTAATCTTGTTGAAGGTTTTCCCACGTGAATCTACATTAAAGGACACAAACAGCATCTTTTACAAAAGTAGATAGATGACCATCTTAACTAAATGTGGTGTTGTGTGGTGGTTGACCAGCATATTTCCTAAATGATTATTAACTCTTAAATGTAGGCCTATCCCTGTTAAATTCATATTTAATAAGATGATATCCACTGAGCGACTTCTTTCATTTCCTTTTAAAAGTAAAATTCGCATCATTGCATAGGAAGTTTCACTCCATTTTCTGAGCAAGAGGGCCTCAATTTTTGCATCTCAGTGGTATGCACTACTACAGCCACCCCACCTCATAACACCTTGGCAATCATCCAACGAGACGTCTCAATTTCGATGTTGATCGTGGCAGTCCATGGAGCACACATTTCCTACCTCTTTCATTATCCTTTTTGCCGGGTTTGATGTGGAATGGCACCTAATATGTCAGATAATATATCCCTATATAACATTAAGAAGTTCTTGAGTCGATCTCTCTCCTCAGGCAGCACTATGTGCTTGAGTTTGTCATTTATTGTGTCAACAATATTAACCTCACTATCATTTACATCTTGTTCCAAGCATTCTGCGCGGGACGTAATGACATATCAAACTGAGTTTTCCTTGTCCAAACCATCTTTACTTTTGTAACCACCATAACGTAACTTTATCGTTTTGCTCTCGGCATTTGCCATAACGAACCATTCATCAGAATTAATAGTCGTCTGGTTCTGGTTTATCAACTCCAGTCCCAAGACCGAATCAATGGTGGGAGATGGGACACACAAAAAATTTGCACACATGAGTTACAACAGACGGAGGAAACAAAAACTAGCCAGTCTTTCAAGAGGCTTTCCTATCACTGCAACCCTGACGCTCGTCTTTTGTATGAGAAACAAGGGCCATTCCTCGATTCCTTCTACTGTATGTAAGACTCAAAAAAGCTACTACTCATCACTGAGACCTGGCTTTCAGTGTCGATAATACAATATATTTCCTTACTACTAATCACAATCCTAAGACTTTGGTAGCCAGCAGTTTCCACATATTCCTCTTACTGTAATAGTATATCCCTACCTTTTTCGAAATTTTAAATAAAGATGCAGATAAGTTTTCAGTATTTGCATCATTGCCCAGTGTGGTCACCTCCAGTCAGATTCTTGTCTCTCCTCCACTTGGTGGGTTATTATGCGGAGCCGCAATTTGTACCCCAACAGTTTCTCACAGTGGGTCGTGATTTGGGACTCTGACATTTCTGCAAAATCGCGCCTAACATCAAATCAATTCTGCAGAAACTAGCAGCATCTCTGAGAATTTTTATTCCAGATATTGTTTCGACATGGCCTCGGGAGAGCCAGTCCTTACAAAACTCTACCATCTGGTGAGCAAGATGTATGAGACAGGCGGAATACCCTCAGACTTCAAGAAGAATATAATAATTCCAATCCCAAAGAAAGCAGGTGCTGACAGATGTGAAAATTACCGAACTATCAGTTTAATAAGTCACAGCTGCAAAATACTTAACACGAATTCTTTACAGACGAATGGAAAAACTAGTAGAAGCTGACCTCGGGGAAGATCAGTTTGGCTTCCGTAGAAATGTTGGAACACGTCAGGCAATACTGACCCTACGACTTATCTTAGAAGAAAGATTAAGGAAAGGCAAACCTACGTTTCTAGCATTTGTAGACTTAGAGAAAGCTTTTGACAATGTTGACTGGAATACTCTCCTTCAAATTCTGAAGGTGGCAGGGGTAAAATACAGGGAGCGAAAGGCTATTTACAATTTGTACAGAAACCAGATGGCAGTTATAAGAGTCGAGGGGCATGAAAGGGAAGCAGTGGTTGGGAAGGGAGTGGGACAGGGTTGTAGTCTCTCCCCGATGTTATTCAATCTGTATATTGAGCAAGCAGTAAAGGAAACAAAAGAAAAATTTGGAGTAGGTATTAAAATCCATGGAGAAGAAATAAAAGCTTTGAGGTTCGCCGATGACATCGTAATTCTGTCAGAGACAGCAAAGGGCTTGGAAGAGCAGTTGAACGGAATGAGCAGTGTCTTGAAAGGAGGATACAAAATGAACATCAACAAAAGCAAAACGAGGATAATGGAATGTAGTCGAATTAAGTCGGGTGATGTTGAGGGTATTAGATTAGGAAATGAGACACTTAAAGTAGTAAAGGAGTTTTTCTGTTTGGGGAGCAAAATAACTGATGATGGTCGAAGTAGAGAGGATATAAAATGTAGACTGGCAATGGCAAGGAAAGCGTTTCTGAAGAAGAGAAATTTGTTAACATCGAATATAGATTTATGTATCAGGAAGTCGTTTCTGAAAGTATTTGTATGGAGTGTAGCCATGTATGGAAGTGAAACATGGACGATAAATAGTTTGGACAAGAAGAGAATAGAAGCTTTCGAAATGTGGTGCTACAGAAGAATGCTGAAAATTAGATGGGTAGATCACATAACTAATGAGGAAGTATTGAATAGGATTGGGGAGAAGAGAAGTTTGTGGCACAACTTGACCAGAAGAAGGGATCGGTTGGTAGGACATGTTCTGAGGCATCAAGGGATCACCAATTTAGTATTGGAGGGCACCGTGGAGGGTAAAAATCGTAGTGGGAGACCAAGAGATGAATACAGTAAGCAGATTCAGAAGGACATAGGTTGCAGTAGGTACTGGGAGATGAAGAGGCTTGCACAGGATAGAGTAGCATGGAGAGCTGCATCAAACCAGTCTCAGGACTGAAAACCACAACAACAATAACAACAACATGAGTGGTATCGAATTTAAGACTCTCTCCGCTCTTCAGTGTGGCAGTCTGAAGAGGAATTATTCCTTGATTGTTGTGCAAATTCCCATACATCCCTATTGGGATCATACCCAAATCGTTGTAATAGATATTGGATAGTTTTAATATAATTCATATTTCTCCCGGCTATGATGACTTCTCGCTGCATTTAGTGGGGATTTTTGTCACATGTATTCTTACTAACTCTGGACTTTCATACAGTGCATCAAGGTACTGTTTTGTTGAACATCTGTTTCAAAAACAAAATTTTGTTCCTGTAGTTCATATCATTGTTGGCCCCCATTATCAAAATACTTAGTTTCACCTGGTTCTGGGTACTTCTGGACCAAAACTCAGTCAGAAATGCGTGTTTAGATTCTGGGTATGTATGTGTCAAGCATTAGTAAACGCATCCTTGCTGGTGCCTCTGCTCTCACATGTCCACACATGAAGTTCATTTTTAGTAGGGATTCCACCACATGGGCAGTGCTCGTTCAAACTGATCAATCCACATATGTGGATGCTGATCATTAGTGGGATCAGGGAAGAGTATATAATTCTGCACATAAATGAAATTTCTTTTCTCACTCTCGTCTAGATCATTTACCATTTCATGTTCATCTGGTCTCGCACACATGGGTATGTGCCAAGCACTTCACACAGCCTTTCTTCTAGATCACACAAATCCTCAGGCTTAGTGTGCATGAGTTTATTTTCCAATTCCAGTTTCATTATTTGTTTCATTACCTTACACAGTTTGGTTATGACTCACTAGCTGTTGTAACTCAAACAATGCTTCCCAGTTTCTCCAGTTAATTTTTGACTGACTTTGTGTGAATCGTAGTACAGACTGAACCTCCTCAATGTCATTTACTGCAGTGGGATGAGTGCAATCATAATTTGTGTCACTGTGCAGCGAGTATTTCTCACTTGCCCACATCCTTGCTTTCTTCCTCGACCCATTACTGTAAGATCTCACTGTGCCAAATCACTTGCTGGCACATGTTCTGGAGAATTCCTGCCTGCTTTTTAGTGAGCTTAGAGTATTATTGTTTATTGTAATTGCACTAGATCGACCTGATACAACATTACTTCCATTACTTCACACGATTAGATCGCTTTCCAGAGCCTCCATCCCGTTTTCAGTACTCAACTAATTCATCCCGCTGTTCTACCACATGGGAAACGTTTTCGTCCACCTCCTCAAGCCTAAACTCCTCCCTGACAGGCCATGAAGGCCCAACGGTACTGACCAGCCGCCGTGTCGTCCTCAGCTCATAGACGTCCCTGGATGCGGATACGGAGGGGCATGTGGTCAGCACACCGCTCTCCCGGCCGTAAGTCAGTTTCCGAGACCAGATTCGCTATCCAGATGCTAGCTCAGCTCGACAGCGCTTCAGTTCGGTGATCTGACGGGAAGCGTTAAGCCCTTTTTTACCACATAAAAATCACACTTAACTTCAGTCATTGATGTTCGTATTTCCTCTGTAGCACCCGTAGTCTCTGCAATGGTTGGATTATTTCCTTTTCCAACCTTGTGCTCTGCATTTCTATTTTCGTTCTCTGCACTTCTATTTTCCTTCCTAAGTTTGTGTACTGCACCTGGAACTGTTGCAAAATTAGCAAGTGAAAAGAAAAAAAAAATCGAATGCACATGTGGCAAACGTTCCCCCACTTCACACTGTTCTCATGGACATGTGGCAATAAATCTCAGCCTCTGTCTGACTGTCTCTTTGCTGAGTGGTACCACATTTGGAGTGAGGTTGCTTGGTGTTCGAACTGTGCACTAAGGGGCTCTTGACTGCTGTTGCGGTGCCTGTCAGAGCTAGGCTGCCCTGGGAAAACCTCTCCCCAATGCCTTAAACTGAATTCTGGTTGTTTGCTTTCTTCTCCAAAGTCAACAATATTACCTACCCTTTTGGGTTTCAGTTGGATGGTCATGCAGATACCAAACAAAATGAATACCTCAACTGAATTTCCTGAAAAAAAACTAACTGCCATGTAATTCACTGAACAAAATAAATACTTGTATCTTGAAAAACCTGTTTTACACATATTCACTGACAAACACTTGACACACAGAATTTTCCCCCAAAAGTGCAGACACACAAAGAATTACAATCTACAAGCAATCCTATGGTGCAAGTTCATAGTGCAACACTGTGCAACTCAAAATTGCAAGACTCTTGCAAGAAAAAATCCAAATTAAATGCTACACTTAACCTAACAGCCACGAAGAAACCTTACAGTGTCTGACATCCTGGCAAGGTCGCCATATAAAAGCGGTCCCTTTACTCCAGCAAAGCTCAAATCTCAGTGCACAGTGGAGTTTACCAGTAGCAGCTTGTCGTTTGCACGTAGATTGTGTTTATCGTTAGCTCTGTGGTATTCTTGCATGCTTCTGAGTAGAAATGAGCAGTTTCTGTTAAATTGTTTTCATTAATGCTTTTTTGTTGCTGTAAGAGTTTGCTTATTTTTCGATCTTTTGTGTGGAGCGAGTTTACTTTGTGGTGTACTTTTCCGCCACAGATGTCGCTAGTGTGACTTTAATTTAGTTCCATAACCTAGCAAACAGTAATAATTCAACATAGCCTCATTCTCAGCGCAGACCGGAGTTCAGCAGCAGCAGCTTATTGTATGTACACAGATTGTATACACCGTTCAGTTAGTGGTACTCTTATATGTTTCTGAGGAGCAGTGAGTGACCGATAGGTTTTTTTTTTTTAAAAAAAGGTTGCAGCCTCTCCTCGCCCACACCGACATTGTGACCATCTCAAAAGATCCACTAATCCACTAACTCTGTATTTGTTAGTTGCTAATGTAGGACTTCATGGGAAGTGGGCCGTGATGTTATCCGTGCGCCTTGGTGGGGTTACCTACTAACAAGGTCGTATTGAAGATATAGATAGTGGATGAAAAGGGCATGAAGAGTAGCAGTTTCATTGGCAGAGGGGAAAAAAGTTCCAAGGCAAGCGCCAAGAGGGAAAAAAACCTCTGTGATAGCGTGGTTGGGTAATAAGAGCAGTAGCGGTTTTCTTGCCATCTGAGAGAGATCATGAAAGGGTAGGGAGGTTGTTTGTTTTGGGTATCATACAATACACAGTACCGATGTCATAGTTTAGGTCGTCGTAAGAGTGTCAGTGCTTTCGAGGAGGGGTACTGCTGGACTGGGCTCCGGCGAAGTCTCCTTGGCAAACAGCAGAGTCTGTAGCTGAAACTTGCCAAGCATGTCATGTAAGTAGTCGATTGGTCATAAATCGATCACTGTGTAAAGATTTTTGGTTGGGTTTATTTGCGTTTAGTGTGCAATACAGCTTCCCTGCATTGCCGGTTGCTCGGTTAGTTTACAGTTGGCAGTGCCAGTTAATTTTGCTGTACTGAAGGGGTTCACCTGTATTTGTCATGCTGGTGAACCACTTCTCCACAATAAAATTTTGTTTTGTATTATCTGTTTTAGTAGTGCTGTTTATATTGTTGTAAGGATTTGCGTATTTTTCCATCGTTTATGTACAATGAGTTTAACTTTTTGGGTTAGTATTACTTTAACTGTGTTACAGACAAAAATTGATTGAAAATCGATAGGGACTGCACCTGTTGTGAATAGATGTAGAGGGAATTGGCAACCGTCTATAAACAGCTGGAAACTGTGTTGGCCACGGTCCACAGGTTTCAGGCTGCTTCCCTAGAATACGGCGGTGTTGGAGCACCTGAGACGATTGCTTTGGCACATATGGAGCGTGTAAAGTCGCCTGAGATAATTGATGCCACTGTGTGTTACGATTCGCACGTTCCAGCTGGTCGACACTTAACTAACAGTCATTGACGAAGAGTGTCTCCCTTACGTCTTAAAAACAAGTTTGAGGTACTGCATACTGCTGGAAGTACAGCTGAGCCAGCACAGGACACCTCGTCTGTTGGGACTGCAGACAATCTTCCAGAGAGGTTCAGACAAGTGCAGGGGGTGGGAGTACTTGTAATTGGAAGCTCCAGTATTGGGCGGGTAATGGAACCTCTCAAGGAAATAGCGGGCAGATCAGGAAGTAAGGCCAATGTCCACTATATTTGATGGATGGGATGGGCTCATCTGACTCTTGGAGAACGCTCTGTAGCAACAATTAAGCGCACTGAGTGCGTCCGGTTGCATATCGTTGCTCATGTTAGAGCGAATCAGGGTTCAGAGGCCATCCTCTGTTCCTATAGGTAGCTGGCTGATTTGGTGAAGACAGCTACCCTCGCCTGTGGGGCTAAAGCATAGATATTGCTTTTCAGCATGGTTCCCAGAACCAGTCGTGGTCCTCTGGTTTGGAGGTGAGAGGAAGGCTTAAGCCAGAAGCCCAGACGATTCTGTGATGATCTCGGATGTAGATTTCTCGACCTACACTATCGAGCTGAGAACTGAATGATTCCTCCCCCCTCCCTCCCCTTAATAGGTCTGGCGTGCAATACACTCAGGAAGTGGCTACTGAGGTAGCAGAGTACGTGTGGCGTGCACATCCGGTTTTTTTTAGGATAGAGAAATCGCTGCACAGGTCCGATAAGAACCGTTCTGATTCCAGACAGAATAACATTGCTCATAGCAGTTCGGAGAAAGGTAATATTAATACAGTGTTAGTTAACTATAGGAGCATGTGCAGAAAGATCCCAGAATTAGTCTCGCTTATAAATAACACCAGTGTGCCCATAGAAGAGAAAGCTGGCTGAAAGCAGATGTCAATGGCAGTGAAATTCGAAAGTCCAAAGACAAATTGAACACTGGTGGTGGAGGCGTTTTCAAACCATAAAAATACGATAATATCTAGCGATATAATTTGGGTGAAACAAATGTTTAAGATGATTTAAACATCATCATTGGATGTTTTTAATAGACCCCTTCTCTCAGGAGCAACATTGGAACATTTGTGGGGAAAGTTAGAGAATAATTCGCATTAATTTCCTGCTCGTGTTGTAGTATTAAGGGGAGACTTCAACCTGCCATCTATAGACTGCGGGGCTCAAGTGATTAGGGCGGCTGGTAGAGGCAGTAAATCGTGTGAAATTGTGCCAAATGCCTTATCTGAAAATCACCTGGAGCATTTAATCAGAGGACCGACTTGTGAAGGTAACGTCGTAAATCTGCTGATGACAAACAAACCTGAGCTTTTCGACTCAGTTAGCATAGAACAAGGAATCAATGATCACATGGCCGTTACAGCTTCACTGAATACGGCTGTAAATAGGAATACAAAGAAAGGTAGGAAGATCTTTTTGCTTAACTAGAGCGACAAGAAACACGTTTCAGTTTAACAGGGCTGTCAGCACGAAAATTTCATCTCTATCACAAAGAACGCTGAGTATCAGTGGACAAAATCCAAGAGTACAGCACGCTGTAGACAGGTATGTGGCGAGCAAAGTTGTAAGGATGGTAAAGACCTCCCGTCGTTCGACAGTCATGTTAGAAAGCGGCTAAGAAAGCAGAGAGAGATCTCACGGGAAATTTAAAAGTAGCTATAGACTCACAGACGGACTAAAAACCAAACGAAGCCAAAATTTGTGTAAGAAGAGTCATGCGTAAAACTTTTAGAGACTTAGGAAGTAAAATTTTGCCTACTGACTTGACAGAAAATTCTACAAAGTTTTGGTCTTACGATAAATCACCAAACGGATTAAAGCCATCTGTCCAAACACTCAGTGACCATAACGACAGTGAAACGGAAGATGACGCAGAAAAGGCTGAAATACTACACGTCTTTTTCCAAAACTGGTTCACAAAAGAAAATAGCCCTGCGTTAAAACTCGAACGCAAAACTCCATTTCTTAATGAGTAGATTATACATCTTTTAAAATCGATCAATAATTATACAAAGTTCATGGAGGTAAGTTCCAGCTTTGCAACTGAATGAAACACAGTCTGTTTTTGCCACATACGTTTTACATCTTTTATTAATGAAGCATCCTCAGTGGCCAGTAATATATGTTTGTTTCGATATATACGTATAATAAATGCGTAATGTAGTAGTTACGAGCATGTTATTACAAGTATGTTACTATATTAAATTTTGCTCATGTTATTCTCTTGTTTTTAATGTTAGAAACAACTTTTGCTGCACAAGATGAAATTATCGTTTGGCACTACTCACGGTTTCCAATGTTGCTAATCCATGTTTATGGTCCTGGAGATGTCGTTCTCCATACTCCAGATGGCTCCTTTAAATCGTCGTACGTAATACAGAACGACTATTAGCGAAGTAAGTGTCGATGGGAAGGAAAATACCTGAAATGGCTCAACAGACGAAATGCCTCTTCGATATCAATTCAGATTATACACACGGTAAGCGGAAGAACTTACTCCTCTTGTAGCGGCAGTATACGGTACGTCTCTGGAGGCGTGAAGCGTTCCTAACGACTGAAAACAAAGAAAAAGAAAACACAAGCCATTCCCGTTTCCAAGAACGGTCGTCGAACAGAAGCACAAAACTGTAGGCTTACACCTCTAACTTAGGTCTTTAGTAGAATTTGGAATATGTTTTATTCTCGCACGTTATGACATTTCTGGAGACCGAAACTCTCCTCGGTAGGAATAAATATGGGTTCGGAAAGCAACGACCGTGTGGAACAGAGCTCACTCTCTTCCTCCACGAGACCAAGAAAGCGGTAGATATCAGGCGCCAAGGTATATGTCGTGTTCCCTAGTAAGGCATTCGACACAGTTCAGCACTGCTGCCTGCTGAACAAAATACGAGCATACGAAATATCAGACCAACCGTGTGACTGGATTAAAGAGCTACCAGTAAACGGGACGCAGCATGCCATTCTCGACGGAGATAAGTCTCGAGACGTAAAAGCAACTTCTAGCGTACCCCAAGAGAGCGTTATATGTGCATTACTTTCCACAATACACATATAAACGACACAGGTGACAAAATCGTAAGTTCCATGAGGCTTTGCGCGGATAATGCTGGTGTATGTAGAGAAGTCGCAACGCTAGAAAACTGAAATAGAGTAACAACACCATATACCTTTGTTAATCCATGAATTTTCATTTCGTTTCTTCCTTCCCTTCTGATAGTGTTAATTTTTTTGTCAGAGTATGCGGATGTAGAACAGATCCATCCCATTAACGTTTCTGTGTTGTACAATTATAGAACATATTTTATTCTCGCGTATGATGGCTTTTCTAGAGACAAAAATCCTCCAGTCATTAATAAAGCTACCGCAAGCACCAACCGTGTGTCTTCAAGAGACGGAGAAGCGCTGCATACGTACTTCAGATTCATACCGCCTTTCTTGATTTCCACAGAAATTTCAATAAGTTCTCCACCGCCACATAACAATAAAGTAAACTACACATTGATTATCCTGAGAGATGAGTGATGGCTACCCGCCTTCCTAGTAAACAGAATTCACGTCGTCGCCCTTAACGAGAAGGCAATGTCAGCGATGAAAGCACCATCCAGCACGCATCGCGGTAGGCTGATTGACCGCTCACTATATACGGACCGTTTCAAACAGATTCATACTATTTCACTTGCGGTGCGTTTTGCCTTACTCCTAGGAGTATTAAGTTTTCATTATCAAAAGATCCATCCCATTTTACAAGAGTACGCCTTTTTCATGGACGCACGCAAACATGGTGTCCTTTTCAGAATAACGTTTGCGGAAACTGGCCGAGGAAGAACCGGCAGAGGACTGGCGCTTTTCAATCTGCCATAAAGATCAAGAGTATGTTGTGATCCAACAACTAATTTGAAGCATCCCTTGGTTTCGAAAATTTCAGGCCTGCAGGGAGCAGATAACTACCTTGGTACTAGTTCGTACCAACCGTGAATCAATTCCTCCCCACTTCATCGCGTGGGTGGAAAGGATAATCCTTTATGCGATGGTCAGAAGAAAATAGAAGGAGATGCAAACCACTTGCTGTTTTCTTGTAGTTTCTTCAGAGCACAGAAAAAGTGCTTACTGTAAAGCCTTGTAAAATTGACCATCCAACGAGTGTTCCTGTTTTATTATATCGTGAAGATACTACAGGATAAAAAGACGAGACTGTAAGGTGTGTATATGAAATCTGCTGTTGTATCTATGGATGCACTGACACTCTAATCTCCAGGTGTGTGCTTTCCAACCCCTGAGTCTTTTTTCTTTTTTTTAATTTTCTACTTTGTCTCCAGCTAATAAACGATGTTTCATTATCTATATGAATTGTACCCATGTGGACACCGTAAAATAATTTTAAAACATTGTTCAAACTTGTTATATTGCACTGTCACTGCGTATATGTTTTATATTTATTCTCTACTGTTGGCAGTATGTTTCAATCAACAAAAGCCAGATTTTTAAAAATGAAAGTTGTCCTCAACCTTTCACAAATGTTCTTGCACTCTCCACCAGCTGCACGATAAATACTCAGACGATAGTTAAACGCGTAAGGTACTTTTGCGAGCATATCTGTAGGTACTGCATTCATTGCTGCTGCTATACTGTGTCATAGTCCACCTGAAGTCCTTGGAAGAAGAAGCTCGTAGACTTTCACAAATTCATAGGAAAAAGGGTCACATACCATGAGATTAGACAACCTTGAAGGTTAATGGCGTAATGCGAGACCGTGCGTCCCTTATGGCCGATCTGTCTTTGATGTATGGTTAAGAAACTTGGGTACATGCATGAACCAATGTCCTGTTGAAAAACTACTTTTTCGGTGTGTTCTCGCAAGTTTGAAAAAAAAAAAAAATTCGCTCCGCTGAATATCCAGGTAAGTTATTCCTGTAACCGTCTTTTCCGAAAAAAGAACAGGCTGAAAATAACTTGTAATTACACGGTAACATATTCACGTGAAATGTTGGAGGCTCTCTCTACTGATCTACTACCGTATACCAGTAAGTGTCCCAAGTCCAAGTCTTTAAAGAATCGAACTACAACGAAAAGAAAGTTTTTCATATATCTCAATGTTGTTAAGATTATGTTTCCTGAGCTATGTGTCGCACAGTGATATAATTTTGCAGTTGCATTGAGTAGCATACAATGTGCAAAATATGCTGCGAATAGAGTAAGTATTAAAGAAGTAATAAATTGAAACTCATGCCTGATTCTGAACTTTTACTGCATCTACTGAATCCAGTAAGCGATAAACTTTTGTGTTTCATTAACTTGTGAGAATGTCAACTAGAAGAGGTTTTTAAAAGGTTTTAAATTATGATTAAAGTTTATTGGAAGCCGCTAAGAGCTCTCATTCTGAAATACTGGATGATTATAGACTGAGTAATCTATGCGCTGTGTGTCATACTGCCTCGAGACATATACACAGTTTCTAATTGAAATACTTGACCTGCGTTAAAACTCGAACGCAAAACTCCATTTCTTAATGAGTAGATTATACATCTTTTAAAATCGATCAATAATTATACAAAGTTCATGGAGGTAAGTTCCAGCTTTGCAACTGAATGAAACACAGTCTGTTTTTGCCACATACGTTTTACATCTTTTATTAATGAAGCATCCTCAGTGGCCAGTAATATATGTTTGTTTCGATATATACGTATAATAAATGCGTAATGTAGTAGTTACGAGCATGTTATTACAAGTATGTTACTATATTAAATTTTGCTCATGTTATTCTCTTGTTTTTAATGTTAGAAACAACTTTTGCTGCACAAGATGAAATTATCGTTTGGCACTACTCACGGTTTCCAATGTTGCTAATCCATGTTTATGGTCCTGGAGATGTCGTCCTCCATACTCCAGATGGCTGATTATCGGCGTTTTTTCACCCATATTAATAAGTGTGGCGGAAGCACTTCGCTTGCACTTTTCACTCTGTATTAAACATGTGTAGTGTTGCCAAATGTCGCTGTGTGTTTATCGTTCATCTTTCGTTTGTTTTGAGTATCTATGGTTTGATATTTGTCCATGTATTTTGTCTGTGTGCGTGTGTGTGTGTGTGGGGGGGGGGGGGGTGGTTGGAGAGAAAGAGAGAGAGAGAGAGAGAGAGAGAGATAGAGAGAGAGGGTGGAGTGAGGAGGGTAGGGAGAGCCATACGTTAGTTGTCAAGCATGTGAATGGGTAATCTGGAAATGAAGACAGGATTTTCAAAACTAGGTATAAAGGACATATAGGAAGCTTGTAGTGTGAAACTAGCATTCTTCCTTTGCTGAACAGCTGATAAAACATGGACATAAACCATCCAACATGGAACAGGACATGAAAATTGTTAGAGTGAACAATTACAACAACAACAAAACTTCCCGGCACTACAACAACAACAAAACTTCCCGGCATTACAGAAAAGCTTTGATATACAAAGAGCCCTTGCAATGAAAAATAAAGTAGTTAATGACCAAATAAATATAAGCGATAGCTCAATGATCATTTTAGCAACTACAACAATAACAGGCAGAACTGTAAAACACAACCACAATAAATAATTAATTAAACCCCATTCACTCTCCTCCCACTCTCTCTCTCTCTCTCTCTCTCTCTCTCTGTTTCTCTCTTTTTCTGTCTTTCTCTCTCTTTCTCTCTGTCTCTGTCTCTCTGTTTCTCTCTCTCTCACACACACAGTGAAAAGTGCAAATGAAGTATTATAATAAATGTAAGTGAAAAAGTACCGAAAATCAGCCATGTGGAGTATGGGGACAGAGTGATCACATCTCCAGCACCACACACATGGATTACCAACACCGGAAATCGTAAGCAACACCAAACGAGACTTTAACCCACGAAAATTGTGTTGCAAAAATTGTTTGTAACCTAAAAAAAAGAGAGTGACATGAGAAAACGAAACATAGTAACATACTTGTGATTACTACATAAAGCATTTATTATATATACAATGTGTCCCACATAAAACCGCCACACGTCACGCCCGATGCTGAATTAACAGTGAACTGAACAAAAAATAACAGCTAACAGTAATGTTAAAAAACATGTTGTTACCTGTTTATAACAGATACTGGAAGTGGTGACCATTGGCTTCCAGGCATTGCTGCCCTCGTGTGATGACGTTACCAGCAACACTCTATAATTGTGCACGCATTATGTTAATTTCTCTATTAATATTCCGTTTAAGATTGGTTCTGTGCGAGGCCTGCCAGCATACACTTTACTTTTTAGTACGCCCCATAAACAAAAATCACACGATGTTACGTCCGGGGACCTAGTGGCCGGACGCCGTGCTGACAATTCCTACTTCAGGGAACTCATTGGTGATATGGTCCACGGTCGGATGTGCGAGCTGTTGCACCATCTTTAAGGAATACTGCATACAGCTTCTCTATATCTGTTAGATGTGTGTGGAAAGAGTCAAAGATCTCTAGATATCTGGCACTGTTTAAGGTGTAATCTTAAAATATGGGGACAATACAGCGCATGCCGGACCAGTGTTGCAATTTTGGGAGTTTACATAACCCGACAAATGAAATCAGACCTCACATGAGCTGGAGTAAAGCAAGGGGTCCAAGTAACCGTTAGAAACCGATGTCAACATGCAGTTAAAATAATGAGCTCTTTTTTTCCTGATCCTTAAATTTCAACTCTTGCACCACACTGACACGACAGGCTTTTAATTCCATATCTTTTAGTATATGATGACACAATTTAAGGGAGACACGCAAACTTGCTGCGGTAATCTCCTCACCGAACTGAGGAGTTCTCGTAATGTCCATGCGAATTGTTTTTGTAGTTTCAGCGGTCCTCACTGTCGGTCGCCTATTCCTCTGCACATTCTGAGCGGATCCTACAGCCCTACATTTCTTGCACAGGTTTTGAATAGTGCTGGTCGTGGGGAGTTTCCTATCAGGATACCTCGCTCGAAACATTTCTTTACATTCCTTCATGGAGCCTATTCCTATGTAACATTCTACAATATCAGTTCGCTGTTCTAATGCAAATTGCCCCAATTCTGTAACAACTCAATAATACGAGCTTCTCACAACTGATGCGCGAGCACACAGCTACACTCAACTTTCCGATAAAATGCAGAGTAGCCAACCTTCGAGACAGTATTGTCACTTCTCAAGGAATTCTGCTAGAGATGATTAACAGGTATGTGAGGCGCACCGGTTTTATGTGGAACACGCTGTATAAAAACAAACATGTAGGCTCTATTACAGGCCACTAAAGCTTATGGAAAAAAAATGCTTTTATTTAGTTGTATAGACAGAACATAGCTCTATGAAATTTGAAGCAACTAATGAACGACAGAAAACGGAAAAAATTAGTTACATAAAGTACTGGAAGTAAGATTTTTGTCGCCCCGGGAAACTTAGATAAGCAATTTACAACTGTGGCAGGGTGACCAGGTGACTGTTTTGGTCGTTTGGTAATACACACTGCCGGAAAAACAATGTAATGCCCTCAAGGACTGTAGGTATAGTTGAGAGATTGAAATGTTACTGGTTCATCTGCCATGGCCATCGACGATCGTCTGTGCGCCCTCTGTTTTGACTATACAGGCAGTAACAGTGCTGAGCTTAGAGGTGAACAGTATTGCATCCTTCCAGAATGAGATTTTCTCTCCGCAGCGGAGTACGTGCTGATATGAAACTTCCTGGCAGATTAAAACTGTGTGCCGGACCGAGAATCGAACTCGGGACCTTTGACTTTCGCGGGCAAGCGCTCTACCAACTGAGCTACCCAAGTACGACTCACGCCCCTTCCTCACAGCATTACTTCTACCAGTACCTCGTCTCCTACCTACCAAACTTTACAAAAGCTCTCCTGAGAACCTTGCAGAACTAGCACTCCTGAAAGGAAGGATATTGCGGTGACACGGCTTAGCCTCAGCCTGTGGGATGTTTCCAGAATGAGATTTTCACTCTGCAGCGGAGTGTGCGCTGATATGAAACTAGAGCACTTGCTCGCGAAAAGCAAAGGTCCCGAGTTCGAGTCACGCTCCGGCACACAATTTTAATCTGCCAGGAAGTTTCAGTATTGCAACATTCATTCTAGGGCACAATCACAACCATGCTCCGCCGATCAGTACGCACTCCTAGTGAATAACGTCAGCCATTTGTACGGGCTGTCATCCTTTGCCTGTGGGAAGCTCGTTGGAAATTTCGACGGATTATCGCTCATGTTGGGCACAATTTACTGTCTTCAGCAGTGTCCTATGGAATATTCCCTCACCAACTGACAAAGTTCTGGAGGTCCGCATAGTACAGACGCACCTCAAGATCAACGTATTGTGCGAACAGCGGTGGACGACCTAACAGCGATTCTGGAGGACGACGGTTCGATCCCACGTCTAGCCATCCTGATGTAGGTTTTCCGTGATTTCCCTAAATCGCTCCAGGCAATTGCCGGGATGGTTCCTTTCGAAGGGCACGGCCGACTTCCTTCCCCGTCCTTCCCTAATCCGATGAGACCGATGACCACGCTGTCTGGTCTCCTTCCCCAAACAACCCAACCAACCAACCAACCCAACCGCATCCCGAGAAGAAATCTGGACACATACGTAAGGTGTGGAGCTGGTGAGCGACCTATTCCAGAATGCATTCGCCCATGACATCGTAGGCCCCATCTCAGGCTTCATGGTGTTGGTGGGTCATCAGTTACAACACGTGATCACAATTGGTGTTTCTGCAGGATAAAATAAGCAGTGCCTGCTACAGTGCACAGGTCGTTATCCACATGTTACTGCCGTTTCTTCGATAGGAAGGTGATATGCTTTTCAGCAGGACAATGCACGTCCACATACGGCTGTTGCGACGCAACGTGATCTTTGTGGTGTACAGCAACTGCCCTGGCTCGTAAGATCCCTTGCCAATTGAACAGGTATGGAACATGGTGAAACGGGAACTTATTCTCCAGAGCCTGCAGGAATCATTGCCTAATTACAACAAAATGCAGAAGATATACATACTTGGGGCAATGGATCGCAGGGGGCCATTCGGTATTCTTATGATCGTCTGTGTGCGAGAATACACGACTTCGTTGCTATCACAGGGCAATACTCTGTGTACTCATGCCAGTATTTGCGCACCCTTTGCTTTCACATGTGTGTTTAATTTGTCTGAGTTCGTTATCATATACTCCTACAATGATAAATTAACTATCACCTCATTTGTCAATTAAATAACTTTGTCCTGGCTGCATTGTCCTCCATACCCTTACGTTGTGGAGCTCATTTTTCCAGTTAAATAGAACTTAGCCTAATCACTGAACTCTAAAAACGAACGGGGATTGTTAACATCCGTCTACACACGCAGAATCAATTCACAGTATTGTTGTTTGCCGCTGTCATGAAGAGCTTCTGATAACTGAATCCTGTACGCATTGCAAAAGAGAACTGATACACTGCCGGAAAAACAAATTAGTAAACCTAGAAAGACGACGTCGATTTTGCTCCGATGACGGAATATGCCACCTCGGCGTAGTAGATATAGTGATAGTGGTGGTTTCAAATCCGTCTGCGAACAGGTGGCCGCAGTAGAATAGCCATCAAAGCGGTATCTGTGTCTGCCCTTTAATAGAGACTGCTCACAACCAGAAGGATCAGTGTGGTGCAAACGTGTGAATCAAGCAGGCTTCCATGCTACGGAGACGCACGGGCGCTTTCTATAATCAGCTGAGCGAGTTTGTAAGGGGTGAAATTGTGGCCTACCGAGTAGCGGGATGCTGCTTTCGGAGGATTGCCACACAAGATAGACGTGTTGCGTCAGTTGTGGAACGACGCTGATGTCAGTGGTCACGTGAACATTCTCACACCGGTAGACGAGGTTCTGGACGTCCACGCAGCACAGATGGCTGCCAGGGTCGTCGCACTGTGGGGGTATCTGTGGCAGATTAGTTTCCTTTCAGATTACGCTCATACAGTAGCTCCCTACTTAGCAATCATATACAACCGCTCACTCACCGATAGATCTGTACCTACAGATTGGAATATTGCGCATGTCGCACCAGTGTTTAAGAAGGGTAGTAGGAGTAATCCATCGAACTATAGACCTATATCATTAACGTCGGTTAGCAGTAGGGTTTTGGAGCATATACTGTATTCAAACATTATGAATCACCTCGAAGGGAACGATCTATTGATACGTAATAAGCATGGTTTCAGAAAACATCGTTCTTGTGCAACGCAGCTAGCTCTTTATTCGCACGAAGTAATGGCCGCTATCGACAGGGTATCTCAAGTTGATTCCATATTTCTAGATTTCCGGAAAGCTTTTGACACCGTTCCTCACAAGCGACTTCTAATCAAGCTGCGGGCCTATGGGGTATCGTCTCAGTTGTGCGACTGGATTCGTGATTTCCTGTCAGGAAGGTCGCAGTTCGTAGTAAAAGACGGAAAATCATCGAGTAAAACTGAAGTGATATCAGATGTTCCCCGGGGAAGCGTCCTAGGACCTCTGCTGTTCCTGATCTATATAAATGACCTGGGTGACAATCTGAGTAGTTCTCTTAGGTCGTTCGCAGACGATGCTGTAATTTACGGTCTTGTAAGGTCATCCGAAGACCAGTATCACTTGCAAAGCGATTTAGAAAAGATTGCCGTATGGTGTGGCAGGTGGCAGTTGACGCTAAATAGCGAAAAGTGTGAGATGATCCACATGAGTTCCAAAAGAAATCCGTTGGAATTCGATTACTCGGTAAATAGTACAATTTCCAAGGCTGTCAATTCAACTAAGTAACTGGGTGTTAAAATTATGAACAATTTCAGTTGGAAAGACCACATAGATAATATTGTGTGGAAGGCGAGCCAAAGGTTGCGTTTCATTGGCAGGACACTTAGAAGATGCAACAAGTCCACTTAAGAGACAGCTTATACTACACTCGTTCGTCCTCTGTTAGAATATTGCTGCGCGGTGTGGGTTTCTTACCAGGTGGGATTGACGGAGGACATCGAAAGCGTGCAAAAGAGGGCAGCTCGTTTTGTAATATCGCGTAATAGGGGAGAGAGTGTGGCAGATATGATACGCGAGTTGGCATGGAACTCATTACAGCAATGACGTTTTTCGTCGGGGAGAGATCTATTTACGAAATTTCAGTCACCAACAATCTCTACCGAATGCGAAAATATTTTGTTGAGCCCAAAGTACATAGGTAGGAATGATCATCTAAATAAAATAAGAGAAATCAGAGCTCGAACAGAAAGGTTTAGGTGTTCGTTTTTCCCGCGCGCTGCTCGGGAGTGGAATGGTAGAGAGATAGTATGATTGCGGTTCGATGAACCCTCTGCCAAGCACTTAAATGTGAATTGTAGAGTAGTCATGTAGATGTAGATGTAGATGTACAGCTATCAGAGCTCAGATAAGAGGGCTTGTGAGGCCAGACGTGTCGGCACGAACTGTTGCGAACCGATTATTAGCAGTGGGACTGCAGCCCCGCACACAACTAGTCTGTCCTACACTCACGCCACAGCATCTACGTGCACGGCTAAATTGGTGTCGTCAGAGGATCATGAGGCACATGGAGTGGCGCCGAATAGTTTCAGCAGTAAAAGCAGAGTGTGCTTTCACGCAGATGACGTTCGCCTGTGCGTACGACGTAGACCTTGTGAGCGGTGCCTCGTAGATTGCATTCCCCCAAGACACACTGGCCCCACTCCAGGCCTTCATCTACATCTACATCTACATCTACATCCACACTCCGTAGGCCACCCTACAGTGCGTGGCGGACGGCACTTCACGTGCCACTGTCATTACCTCCCTTTCCTGTTCCAGTCGCGTATGGTTCGCGGGAAGAAGGACTGCCGGAAAGCCTCCGTGCGCGCTCGAATCTCTCTAATTTTACATGCGAGATCTCCTCGGGAGGTATAAGTAGGGGGAAGCAATATATTCGATACCTCATCCAGAAACGCACCCTCTCGAAACCTGGCCAGCAAGCTACACCGCGATGCACAGCGCCTCTCTTTCAGTGTCTGCCACTTGAGTTTGCTAAACATTTCCGTAACGCTATCACGCTTACCAAATAACCATGTGACGAAACGCGCCGCTATTCTTTGGATCTTCTCTATCTCCTCCGTCAACCCTACCTGTTACGAATCCCACACTGATGAGCAATACTCAAGTATAGGTCGAACGAGTCTTTTGTAAGCAACCTCCTTTGTTGATGGACGACATTTTCTAAGGACTCTCCCAATGAATCTCAACCTGGCACCCGCCCTACCAACAATCTAACTTTATATGATCATTCCACTTCAAATCGTTCCATACGCATAATCCCAGATATTTTACAGAAGTAACTGCTACCAGTGTTTGTTACACTATCATATATTCATACAATAAAGGATCCTTCTTTCTATGTATTCGCAATACATTATATTTGTCTATGTTAAGGGCAGTTGCCACTCCCTGCACCAAGTGCCTATCCACTGCAGATCTTGCTGCATTTCGCTGCAATTTTGTAATACTGCAACTTCTCTGTATACTACATCATCATCCGCGAAAAGCCGCATGGAGCATCCTTATGACTGATGGCCCTGTAGTTTCGTCCCTTTATACCCCACACCTACCAGCCAGGCCTTATGGCCCAGGGTGGAGTATGTTACAACACTAGCTGGCCTTTGGTGTTTGTGGAAGGGAGCTAACCAGCACTCTGTATGTACAGAATGTTGTTAGACCAGTTATTTTGCCACTCTTGCAACAGGAAGGTGATGTGTTGTTCCAATAGGATAATACTCGTCCACATACCAGCCATCTAAGTAAACGTAATCTGCAAAAGGTCGTGGCGTCTCGAATTTTAAAATTATTTTTGTTTTTGTAATTAATGCTTTTATGGTTGGGACAAGAGTGAGACAGCGCTGTAGCCTATTCCCGATGTTATTCAGTCTGTATATTGAGCAAGCAATAAAGGAAACAAAAGAAATATTCGGATTAGGAATTAAAATCCATGGAGAAGAAATAAAATCTTTGAGGTTCGCGATGAAATTGTAACTCTGTCAGAGACAGCAATGGACCTGGAAGAGCAGTTGTGCAGAATGGGCAGTGTCTTGAAAGGAGGATATAAGATGAACATCAACAAAAGCAAAACGAGGATAGTGGAATGTTGTCGAATTAAAACCGGTGATGCTGCGGGAATTAGGTTAAGAAATGAGACGCTCACAGTAGTAAATGAGTTTTGCTATTTGGGGACATAATAACTGATGATGGTCGACGTAGAGATGATATAAAATGTAGACTGGCAATGACAAGGAAAACGTTTCTGAAGAAGAGAAATTTGTTAACATCGAGTACAGATTTAAATGTCAGGAAGTCGTTCCTGAAAGTGTTTTTATGGAGTGTAGCCATATATGGAAGTGAAACGTGGACGACAAATAGTTTAGATAAGAAGAGTATAGAAGCTTTCAAAATGTGGTGCTACGGAAGAAAGCTGAAGACTACCTGGGTAGATCACATAACTAATGAGGAGGTATTGAACAGAATTGGAGAGAAATTTGTGGCACCACTTGATTAGAAGAAGGGATCGGTTGGTTCTGAGGCATCAAGGGATCACCAATTTAATACTGGTGGGCAGCGTGGAGGGTAACAATCGTAGAGGGAGACCAAGAGATGAATACACCATGCAGATTCAGAAGGATGTAGATTGCAGTAGGTACTGGGAGGTGAAGAAGCTTGCACAGGATAGAGTAGCATGGAAAGCTGCATCAAACCAGTCTCCGGACTCAAGACCACAACAATAACAATGGTTTTCCTAGATTCAATCAAAGTATTGTTTCTAAATTAGCTCTTAAAATACTGTATGGGTTCTGAGTTTAGCACTTTCGCTTGTGATGTAAACCACAGGACAGTTTTTAGCTACATTTACTTTAATAATTACTGTGATTACGTGGCATAAATGTTGTTATAAGCGTTGACCAAGGAAAAAACAATCTCGTGACGATAAGCGCCCGCAACTACGCATACGTAAAGTACCTATTTTCGCACCATAAAACCAACTATGCCACTTTAAATGACTATCACTGTAAATTTTTCTCGCTATAATGGCTTAACAGGACACAATCCCATACTTTTTCTTTATAACATGAATTGAAATTACGTCTTGGTTGGTTCGTAGCCAGGCCAGCTGAAAACTCAATCATTTTTGTGCACCTACTTCTTTCGTTGTAAATAAAATCCCCTCCAACTCCGCAGGTTCCAGTGAAAGAGAAATGTTACACTAGCTGCACGAGCAGTTGCGCGACTGTAAAGAAAAGTATTAAAATTCCAATTGGTAGCATTATGGGCGGCTATCTTGCACCGCCTACGATGAAACGTGTCTTGCCTGTCCACCGTGCCAGAATTGCTGTAAATGCTTCGCCATTTGACACAGGGCGGTTACAACCACGAAATGAAAGCATTAAGTAACGGCTTAAGATAAAAATCTGTTTGATCATTATGAACACAACATGCACTCGTACAGACCTAGAAGACGTAGAGCGATCTTATAACAATGACAGAATCAGAGAAGGAGCGCCAGAGAGGGAAGGTAAAGGAGAGAGATGGTGCTACTAGGGGGATTTTTTAAATGAATGGTGGCACCCATGGGCACGTGGCAGCAGTGCGGATTCGTGACAGTTAGCGAGTAACAGTCCGCCATTTCAGTAATCGTGGATCATTTGGACGGGCAACACCGTCTGTTTTATAAAAACACTGATAGTCTGGTAGCGGCGCAGAGGGAGTTTTCACGTTTTTATAATTTAGGAGGTTATGATGCCGTTCCGTCGAAACACGCTACAAAATGTTGGATTAATAACTTGGAAGAGACGTTATCTGCCCTCAAGAAAATACCAACAAGACCGCCATGAAGTGTGCGTTCTCCAGCGGACATTGATGTTCTACGCGAGTCTGTCTTACGGAGCCCACGGCATTCAATTCGTAAGCAAGCAGCAGTGGTTGAACTGTCCTTGGGGACTGTTCGCAGAATTCTTCATTTGATTTAAAATTTCGTCTGTACAAACTACAGATGGTGCAACGATTGAAGGACACCGATTACCAGTTACGGTTAGGAGGAGGAAGTGATTAGTGTTTAACGTCCCGTCGACATCGAGATCATCAGAGAAAGAGCACAAGCTTGCATAGGGAAGGATAGGGAAGGAAATGGGATAAACCATTTGGATTTCCTTTATGTTTATGTCTTCTTTAAAGGCAAAGAGAAAAGATGAAGCGGTAGCCCAGCGTAGATGGTTCAAATGGCTCTGAGCACTGTGGGACTTAACATCTGTGGTAATCAGTCCCCTTGAACTTAGAACTACTTAAACCTAACTAACCTAAGGACACCACACACATCCATGCCCGAGGAAGGATTCGAACCTGCGACCGTAGCAGTCGCGCGGTTCCGGACTGAGCGCCTAGAACCGCTAGACCACCGCGGCCGGTCCCAGCGTAGAGCCTATGCCTACCGTCATGTATTTTTGATTTTCAGTTGTTAAAAAACAGAGGAGAGTCTCTTGTACCAGTAGCAGGAAGGATGGATTCGCGCTCAACTAGTGAACAAGTGAGAAGCACGTCATTTTTAAGCGAGTAATTGTAGACCGCCATTTTGGTTTCAAATGGCTCTGAGCACTATGGGACTTAACTTCTAAGGTCATCAGTCCCCTAGAACTTAGAGCTACTTAAACCTAACTAATCTAATGACATCACACACATCCGTGCCCGAGGCAGGATTCGAACCTACAACCGTAGCGGTCGCGAGGTTTCAGACTGTAGCGCCTAGAACGGCTCGGCCACTTTGGCCGGCGCCATTTTGGGGTCGCCATGAATAAGTGAGGAGTATGTATTTCAAATGTGCACTGTTTATAAAAATACACTATTGTTTTATTAACAGAAAGGTCGTGTGAGTTGTTAGTTGTAGTTCTAAGTTCTAGGCGATTGATGACCGCAGAAGTTAAGTGGCATAGTGCTCAGAGCCATTTGAACAATTTTTTTAGCGTGACAGCATAGAAGACAGCAGTGCCCTATCAAATGAACCATTCCGGAATTTTCCTGGAACAAGTTAGGAAAATCGCGGAAAACATAAACCAGGACGGCCGGGGACGGATTTAAGCGTCGTCCTCCCGAATTCGAGTCCAGTGTGCTGACCACTGCGCCACCTCGCTCGGAAAACGATTAATATTTTGTCTGCAAATGATAACAATAATAAACAATGACGATGAATTTCTAGGCAAGTTGTGGATGTCAGATGAGGCACATTTTCATGTCACAAGTCGTGTAAATAAACAGAACTACCGTTGCTGGGCAAACACAAATCATAACGACGTTCATGAGCGCCCTTTACACACTAGTAAAGAGACAGTATGGTGTGGTGTTTTATCACATGATATTATCGGATCGTATTTTTTCGCAAATGAACAGGAAAACACAATAACTGTCAATTCCGGGCGTTACGTAGACATGTTACGAACTTTCATTAGACCTGCATTGAACAACTTTCCAAACGTTCAAGAAGCCTGGTTAGTTTGGCAAACGTGTGGTCTCGCGATTCGGTAACATTCCCTGGCACGTTAGATCGCCAGATTTATCCATTTGTGATTTTTCTTGTGGGGCTACCTCAAGAGCAAAATCCACACGACACGACCTAGACCACTGGATGAGTTAAAACAGAGAATTCGGGATGCAATTCACAGTATCACAGCTGAGATGTTGCAACAGTCAATGAGGAATCTCAACAACAGATTTCACGAATGTATTCGTACAGGAGGACGCCATCAAAAGGACGTAATTTTTAAAAAATGACAAATGTCATCAATTTTTCGTAAATGGTAAAGTTTTAAGGTTTCAATTACTGTGAATGCAATTCCTTTTCTTCATCACTTCTAGTTTTATTGTATTACGGAGATGTTCCGTTTTTCTAGGACACCATGTATATAATGAATTGTAAGAGTCACAGATATAAATATACTGTTTCGTAGCACGTTATTTCTAGTATCTGCTGTCATTGGTTTTCTCCAAAGTAACATTTCGTAGGATTAACAATCTTGTGTTGTATGTCCATTGATTTGCTTTTTCACTTCTTACTACATCTTTTATTAAAGTCAGTCAGTATATGAATTTTTAACAAATATAAAAATGTTCGTGACAAATGCACGTGTGCACGCTATAACCTGCAGCAACTTCCCTGCCCAGTACGATCTCCGTACTTGTCGCTAATATGTGGGATATAATAGGACGAGAAGTGACTCGTGCAATACGTCAACCAACAATTCTGACAGAATTACGTGAACAGATCTAACCGGCGTGCCGTAACGTATCCTAGAACAGCGTCCACCATATGCAAAATCGACTTGGATGCCACAGCCAACAACTGCATTGCCATCAGTGGAGGCTACGCCACGCATTATATGGTACGTCAGAATCGCTTGTGTGGGGTCCTGCCCACCCGTCTCGTATAGGGTGCCTAAAGGATGCTGCTTTCTCGGAATACTGTACAACAATTCAAGCAATTCACATTAATAGTTTTGATTACACTACTGGCCATTAAAATTGCTACATCAAGAAGAAGTGCAGATGATAAACGGGTATTCAATGGACAAATATATTATACTAGTACTGACATGTGATTACATTTTCACGCAATTTGGGTGCATAGATCCTGAGAAATCAGTACCCATAACAACCACCTCTGGCCAAATAACGGCCTTGATACGCCTGGGCATTGAGTCAAACAGAGCTTGGATGGCGTGTACAGGTACAGCTGCCCATGCAGCTTCAACACGATACCACAGTTCATCAAGAGTAGTGACTGGCGTATTGTGACGAGCCAGATGCTCGGCCACCATTGACCAGACGTTTTCAATTTGTTAGAGATCTGGAGAATGTGATGGCGAGGGCAGCAGTCGAACATTTTCTGTATCCAGAAAGGCCCGTACAGGATCTGCAACATGCGGTCGTGCATTGTCCTGCTGAAATGTAGGGTTTCCCAGGGATCGAATGAAGGGTAGAGCCACGGGTAGTAACACATCTGAAATGGAACGTCCACTGTTCAAAATGCCGTCAATGCGAACAAGAGGTGACCGAGACGAGTAACCAATGGCAACCCATACCATCACGCCGGGTGATACGCCAGTATGGCGATGACGAATACGCGCTTCCAATGTGCGTTCACCGCGATTTCACCAACCGCGCATGCGACCATCATGATGCTGTAAACAGAACCTGGATTCATCCGAAAAAAATGACGTTTTGCCATTCGTGCACACAGGTTCGCGCTGAGTACACCATCGCAGGCGCTCCTGTCTGTGATGCAGCGTCGAGGGTAACCAGTCATGGTCTCCGAGCTGATAGAGCATGCTGCTGAAAATGTCGTCGAACTGTTCGTGCAGATGGTTGTTGTCTTGCAAACGTCCCCATCTGTTGACTCAGGGATCGAGACTTGGCTGCACGATCCGTTACAGCCATGCGGATAAGATGCCTGTCATCTCGACTGCTAGTGATACGAGGCCGTTGGGATCCAGCACGGCGTTCCGTATTATCCTCCTGAACGCTCCGATTCCATATTTTGCTAACAGTCATTGGATCTTAACCAACACCAGCAGCAAAGTCGCGATACGATAAAACGCAATCGCGATAGTCTACAATCCGACCTTTATCAAAGTCGGAAACGTGATGGCACGCATTTCTACTCCTTGCACGAGGTATCACAACAACGTTTCACAAGGCAAAGCCGGTCAACTGCTATTTGTGTATGAGAAATCGGTTGGAAATTTTCCTCGTGTCGGCACACTGTAGGTGTCGCCACCGGCGCCAACCAGGCTCTGAAAAGCTAACCATTTGCATATCACAGCATTTTCCTCCTGTCGGTTAAATTTGGCGTCTGTAGCTCGTCATCTTCGTGGCTTAGCAATCTTAATGGCAAGTAGTGTACAATAAAGAATACTGACAATACTTAACTTGGTATTTACAACGTGTTGTCGCAAGCGAGGGGCGACATGAAACGAAGTAATGTTCTTCGTTATAGACAGTGTCCATGTAAGCAATTGATATGGGTCACACGTTACTCCTATAGTAGTGCCGGTTCTCATACTGTACTGGTCTGCGATTCCCAGTTTGGTACTGTGCGGCCGGGGCTGGCAGGAGCGGCGCTTATATTCTCTTCGGCTAGAGGGCGCTTCTGTCGTGGTGCGGTCCTAGTCAGCGGGCTACTGGCTGACATAGTCTGACAGCCGTCTTTGTTCTTGCGTTCTTCAACTTCGTGCCGTCACTTATCGTTACGCCGGAACAACTTGTGCTGTTGATCTGTACGAGGTGCATTCAAGTTCTAAGGCCTCAGATTTCTTTTTCTAATTAACTACTCACCCGAAATCAATGAAACTGGCGTTACTTCTCGACGTAATCTCCCTGCAGACGTACACATTTTTCACAACGCTGACGCCCTGATTCCATGGCAGCGGCGAAGGCTTCTTTAGGAGTCTGTTATGACCACTGGAAAATAGCTGAGGCAATAGCAGCACGGCTGGTGAATGTGCGGCCACAGAGAGTGTCTTTCATTGTTGGAAAAAGCCAAAAGTCACTAGGAGCCAGGTCAGGTGAGTAGGGAGCATGAGGAATCACTTCAAAGTTGTTATGACGAAGAAACTGTTGCGTAACGTTAGCTCGATGTGCGGGTGCGTTGACTTGGTGAAAAAGCACACGCGCAGCCCTTCCCGGACGTTTTTGTTGCAGTGCAGGAAGGAATTTGTTCTTCAAAACATTTTCGTAGGATGCACCTGTTACCGTAGTGCCCTTACGCAACTGGTAAGGATTACGCCCTCGCTGTCCCAGAACATAAACACCATCATTTTTTCAGCACTGGCGGTTACCCGAAATTTTTTTGGTGGAGGTGAATCTGTGTGATTCCATTGAGCTGACTGGCGCTTTGTTTCTTGATTTAAAAATGGCATCCACGTCTCATCCATTGTCACAACCGACGAATAGAAAGTCCCATTCATTCTGTCGTTGCGCGTCAACATTGCTTGGCAACGTGTCACACTGGCAGCCATGTGGTCGTCTGTCAGCATTCGTGGCACCCACCTGGATGACACTTTTCCCATTTTCAGGTAATCATGCAGGATTGTGTGCACAGAACCCACAGAAATGCCAACTCTGGAGGCGATCTGTGCAACAGTCATTCGGCGATCCCCCAAAACAATTCTCTCCATTTTCTCGATCATGTCTTCAGACCGGCTTGTGCGAGCCCGAGGTTGTTTCGGTTTGATGTCACACGATGTTCTGCCTTCATTAAACTGTCGCACCCAGGAACGCACTTTCGACACATCCATCACTCCGTCACCACATGTCTCCTTCAACTGTCGATGAATTTCAATTGGTTTCACACCACGCAAATTCAGAAAACGAATGATTGCACGCTGTTCAAGTAAGGAAAACGTCGCCATTTTAAGTATTTGAAGCAGTTCTCATTCTCGCCGCTGGCGGTAAAATTCCATGTCCAGTATGGTGCTGCCATCTCTATGACATATTGACAATGAACGCGGCCTCATTTTACAACAATGCGCACGTTTCTATCTCTTTCCAGTCTGGAGAAAAAAATCGGATGCACCTCGTAAATCTAATCATCTCATGCACTTCAAATACACTGTTGCAACAATAAAAAGAGTGATCTAATTTCTTTCCTACAGTCTATATGAGAAATCGCTATCGTGACAGGGACGTCGACTACGTGAATTATGTGCAAAGTTCCGCTGCTCTTCTCTTGAAACAGAATACGTTGCACGAACAACCAATGTCTTGAAACTGCCATTGCCATCGTCAAATACTTTGAGCTGTAGAAGGTGCAGTGTAGTAGTTTCAGCGCAATACACACCGCGCAGTTGTAACTGATTTGTACGTTTTGAAACGGAGAACACAAAACTTTTGTTGTTGTTTGATCTCCGTCTCGACTCAACATGCAATCAATGAACGAACGAAAGAGCCTATCTATGACAGTTGCACCATGGAATCCCCTCAAATAGTCCCAAGGCGAATATTTACATCCGATAAGTAGTTAAAATATATCCCAAGTTCTTGTCTTCAGTTATGTAGAAAGCATATTGCGTAATCGGATGAATCCTTTGAAAATACCATGTTTACAGGGTGTTACAAAAAGGTGCGGCAAAAGTTTCAGGAAACATTCCTCACACACAAAGAAAGAAAATATGTTATGTGGAAATGTGTCCGGAAACACTTACTTTCCACGTTAGCGCTCATTTTATTACTTCTCTTCAAATCACATTAATCATGGAATGGAAACACACAGCAACAGAACGTACCAGCGTCACTTCAAACATTTTGTTACAGGAAATGTTCAAAATATCCTCCGTTAGTGAGAATACATACATCCACCCTCCGTGGAGGCCAATCAGCTGCTGATAGTGCCTGCACACGCTGTACATGGTACGGAAACAACTGGTTCTCCCGTAGCACTCTCCATACAGTGACGTGGTCAACGTCACCTTGTACAGCAGCAACTTCTCTGACGGTGACATAAGAGTTATCGTCAACTGCACCAAGAATTGCCTCGTCCATTGCAGGTGTTCTCCTCGTTCTAGGTCTTCGCCAGTCGCGAGTCGTAGGCTGGAATGTTCCGTGCTCCCTAAGACGCCGATCAATTGCTTCGAACGTCTTCCTGTCGGGACACCTTCGTTCTGGAAATCTGTCTCGATACAAACGTACCGCGCCACGACTATTGCCCCGTGTTAATCCAAACATCAAATGGGCATCTGCCAACTCCGCATTTGTAAACATTGCACTGACTGCAAAACAACGTTCGTGATGAACACCAACCTGCTGATGCTACGTACTGATGTGCTTGATGCTAGTACTGTAAAGCAATGAGTCGCATGTCAACACAAGCACCGAAGTCAACATTACCTTCCTTCAATTGGGGCAACTGGCGGTGAATCGAGGAAGTACAGTACATACTGACGAAAGTAAAATGAGCTCTAACATGGAAATTAAGCGTTTCCGGACACATGTCCACATTACATCTTTTCTTTCTTTGTGTGTGAGGAATGTTTCCTGAAAGTTTGGCCGTGCCTTTTTGTAACACCCTGTATAAATGGGATTAGCACATAATATCTGTAACTGTATTAGCCTGTTCACAGACGACTTCAAGAAAAGTATTACGGAATGCAGAGAGAGTTTTATATAGTCAGCGTACTGCTAGCATAAATAAATGTAACGTAATCAGAGTAAGATTCGCCGTTCGCAACCAGCCATCTGTCACTGTAATGTCACAACCGTAAAGAATCTAAGGGCACCTGCGTCACTTAAAATGGAACGATCTCATATCTAGCCGTGAGGAAGGGGGATGTCAGAGTTATTGGAAGGCTATTAAAGCACTGTAATTCAGGCACGAACGAAGTCGCAATCAAAACCTCGTTCCTCCGGTTCTTGAGCGCTGTTCGATGGCCTGGAGTCCTTTCTAAGTTGTATTAAAGGAAGCGATAGAAAAGATTCAATGAACTGTGAACTTCCTCGTGGATCTTTTACTCGACATGAGGGTAGCTGGAACGCAGTGAAAGACGTTACAAGTCAAACGTTCAGCTCCCCGGAGCGCTTAACTGACAAAAAATCCCAAGTCGATAAATACATTATTTCGTCCAACAGGCATGTAGAGAAGTTATCACGACAGTAAAGTCACAGAAATTCGTTCTTATGCAGAGCGGTATGAGCAATATTTTTTTAAAGTACCGTTCGCGAATGGGCTGTACCCTCTGCACCAACGTGCAGAACAGCTGTGAGTGTAGGACTGACAAAGGTGGTAACATAGCTATCGAGCAACACGACAGACAAATTATGTAAATTTTATAATAAAATCAGTTATGTACTATAATCGTTTGCTTCAAAGCACGTGAAGCGATGTATTAACGGTAGTCTGTTGAAAGTCTACTTGAGTGTTAAATGACGTAATGAGTTCACATTATTGTCCTAAGTACTGAACTAGCCTGTAACAGTGTGTTATGCCTAGTTTACAATACAGTTTGAGCTTATATATGAGGTTTCGTCATGATAGCAATGTGGGTGGCAGAGGCAACGTCTTTTCTTTTGGGCGCCCGGGTTACCGGGTTCGATTCCCGGCGGGGTCAGGGATTTTCTCTGCCTCGTGATGACTTGTGTTGTGTGATGTCCTTAGGTTAGTTAGCTTTAAGGAGTTCTAAGTTCTAGGGGACTGATGCCATAACTGTTAAGTCACATAGTGCTCAGAGCCATTTTCTTTCGGCGTTGGTTTATTGAACCATACTGCCAATACCGAGCAACGAATATAAATTCATTTATAAAGAGATACGACAATATAAATAGTTTGAACAACGATGTTAAATTATTTTACAATTTCCTCATAGGTTGAGTACTTACACTAAGGAATCTTGACATATCAACTACAGACAAAATAGAAAATAAAAAAAGAGTTTTAGGCCAGAGCCATCAAATCTTTTGTGAAATGATTTCTTTAAATGTAAGAAGTAAAACAGATTAAGGGCACATTTCAAGTGCCTTTGAGTGATTCACAATGCACAGCAAACGTAGTGCCGAGTGAGAATTTTCCGCTTCCTAATATTCGAAGGATTTTCCAGTGAAACATTTTTGAGACTCAAAAATTGTTGGATCTTTTTTTACAATAATGAATTAAGAACGGGTTCTCCTTTTTCCATGTACTAAATTATTGTCTTGTTTTATCACACAAACATGTTTCACCCATGTTGTGGAATCCTCAATGGGTTATAATTATTTCCTTTTTATTTTACATTGCGTGTCTTGCGGCTGCCAACCAAAATCAGCCACAGTTCTAAAGTAGTACACCATGTCATCACTGTAGTATTTTGCTAGTCCTCAGCTATAACAAGTATCGTTTTTATTACCAAACGTGATTTTGTGCAGTTCAGCTGATCGTTTTCTCCTTCTCGTTTGTAAACACTACAGCTTTCGGGCGTAGTCGATACAAATATGTCAAGACCATACAGCAGTAAACTGTGCTCTCTGCATAATCCACCTGACAAATATCTCCCACTAAAAATTCTAAGATTTTAAGTCAAATATTGGAGTTTGTTATGCTTGATTTTGAGGATCATTCCAGGGGCAATCGGGAGGACGCCGGTTCAAATCCGTGTCTCGCCATTCTGATTTAGGTTTCACGCGATTTGCCTAAATCGCTCCACGCAAACGCCCAGATAGGTCTTTTTAAAGGGGACGGCCAATTTCCTTCCCCATCCTTGAATCAGTCCGAGCTTGTGCTCCATCTGTAATGACCTAGATGTCGACGGGACAATAAACCCTAATCTGCCTTCCTTTCTTCCTTCCCATGACGGTCGCGTCTACTGCTTCTCTGATTCTTACTTTTAGACAAATTATTTCACAAAACGTATCTGCTTTTTTCAATATTTTTTTAATTTCAAAGTTATGTTTATAACTTCTATAGCGTATTCTGTTGTCTAAATGTGCTGAATTTAGTACTTCATTTGAAGGAAGTCGTTTTTGACAGTTTAGTAGCACACCAATACAACTTTTGATGTGCAAAATGGCTAGAGTTTGAAGAGATGAACCTGTTGACACTTCATTTACGTAGCTAGTTGAAGGGGCTAGTGAAACATATCAATTTCCCCTCAAATATCGAATTAAGGTTTCTTAATTCTCCTGAATACTTTCAAGAAATTCAACATATTTTTGTGGAACGCAGTTTGATACCCCGTTTGTCCATTTCCCAGTCTTCTTTTGGCTATCAAAATTCGTACAAAAACCCATGCGTAATTTGCAAGGAGTCTTGTTTTCACTCTGATCAAACGTTTCACCAAGAAAGAGAACGCAACAGAAATTGGGAAGCATACAACTCTAGATTGGAGTGTTTATGTAAGTATAAGTGGAAAAATGAATTTCGTAAGTGTTTATGTAAGTATAAGTGGAAAAATGAATTTCGTACACACAGGTTACAGTCAAATGGTTCAAATGGCTCTGAGCACTATGGGATTCAACATCTGAGGTCATCAGTCCCCTAGAACTTAGAACGACGTAAACATAACGAACCTAAGGACGTCACACACATCCATGCCCGAGGCAGAATTCGAGCCTGCGACCGTAGCGGTCGCGCGGTTCCAAACTGAAGCGCCTAGAACCGCTCGCCCACACCGACCAGCAGGTTACAGTCCCGTAAAAAAAACAAGAGGGTTTTGTGTATTTCGGGATCTTCAAGACAAACCACAACAGGAGGGCTTATTGGAAAGGGCACTTCATTTTCAGAAGGTTTTGCAGTGAGCGGTTTTTCTGTGCTTAAAAAAACTGCAGGAAAACAGCAAGTGGTTGTCATCTCCTTGACCTTTCTTTTGACAGTCGCAGTAAGATTTATAGTTGATACGTACGTGATCTAAATGGGAACGAGTTGAACCTTGGCGCATTTGTATCAAGTTACTTCTCACCGTCTATCTCTCCAGAAATATTCGAAATCAGGAGGTGCCTCTAATTATTGCTTGGATCGCAGCGTAGTATTGGTCTCTATGATAGACTGAAAGACACCAATCCCCTAACCATTCTTCCTCGGCCAATTTCCGCATCCGTAACTAGAAATGGGAGCATGGTTGACTGACGTTCATCACAGGCCGATAAACTGTGGCCTCCTTTGCCAGATGGTCGATCTTGTCAAAAAATGGTTCAAATGACCCTGAGCACTATGGGACTTAACTTCTAAGGTCATCACTCCCCTAGAACTTAGAACTACTTAAACCTAACTAACCTAAGGACATCACACAGATCCATGTCCGAGGCAGGATTCCAACCTGCGACCGTAGCGGTACCGCGTTTACAGACTGTAGCGCCTAGAACCGTTCGGCTGCCCGGGCCGGCTCGATCTTGTCATTCTACATGATCTGTGACCCATACAAAGGAGACTCTCAGTGATCTTCGTCTATTTACAATTATTAATTTAGCTTTCCTTCCATTTGTAATGATACTACTATACCCTTTAACATCAACAGTGTGTTGTAATAATTAAGAGAATAGAATTTAGCTGGGTTTCCAAAAGGTGCAGGTGACTTCTTAGGTGTCATTTAACAGATCAAACATCTGAACATGTACTTGAAAAGTCTCCGTATTTTTGGTGATGAATGATTTTAGTGTGTTTCGGACAATCGTCGCAGTACAGTTTCTTCAGCTATGAACTGAAAATTCCTTTCAAGTACATGGTAGACGGTAATTCCTGTTCTGCAATATCTTAAGGTTTCTTCCCGTTCCGCCGGCCGGAGTGGCCGAGCGGTTCTAGGCGCTACAGTCTGGAACCGCCCTACGGCTACGGTCGCAGGTTCGAATCCTGCTTCGGGCATGGATGTGTTTGCTGTCCTTAGGTTAGTTAGGTTTAAGTAGTTCTAAGTTCTAGGGGACTGATGAGCTTAGAAGTTAAGTCTCATAGTGCTCAGAGCCATTTGAACCATTTTTTTCCTCCCGTCCCATTCACATCTGAAGCGCGGGAACGATGCTTCAATGCCCCTGGACGCAGTGTAGCTCGTCTAATCTCGTCTTCAGTGGAAGAAGAGACAGTCGGGGATTAGATGTTACGCTTCAATTGTATAACAGGTTTCGAGCCGTAATACATCTTCAGATCCACATAACTATTAATGCGAAGCGAAGCCTGTCAGTTGGGCTAGGAAGTTATCTACGAATCCTCACTCTGCTGACAAGCTCATATTCCGGTAAAAGTTACGTGGCTCTGATAATAACCTGTATTACAGGTCTAAACCAGTTACCCAAATTAATTGTAACAGTACGTTGGTCACGGTTCAAAGTCACATCATGCATTCAATTGAGTAATCTTGCCTTCTTCGCGTCTGCGGGAACTACACATAGGAGGAAGTAGTATATTCGTACGTTCCCTAACTAATAATGGTTCCTGAAACTTTTGTGAGTAGGGTTCAAGAGAAATTTTGTGTTTACCTTCAAGAGTCTGCTATTTAGAATTCCCGCAGCGCTCTTCCGTGAGTCAATAAAATATGTCCTGGCTACATTTTTTTTTACGTTTACGTGAGGATATTGCAACCTCCCACGGCAATGTATTTATAATTCGTAGCCTCTGATCACAAAATGTCGATCTGCTTCATCTCAGGGTGTACATTACGTTAATATGGCTGCCACTGGTTTAGCCGAGGCGAGAATTTCCGACTAATAGCTGCCCGTTGACAATGCTTTGAGTAGTGTGAAGTTGCTAAGCATAGGCGATCGGGCACGGATGTGTATGATGTCCTTAGGTTAGTTAGGTTTAAGTAGTTCTAGGGGACTGATGGCCTCAGGAGTTAAGTCCCATAGTGCTCAGAGACATTTTGAACAGAGTTGTTGGACGGTAGAAATCGGCGCCTACATCATGACGACGCTGCCTACCGACGATGTGCTGCAGGGTTCAGTACTGGTACAGTATTATGCGACTCCGGCATCGTAGGACCTTATCAATTTTATACTGAATCCCTAAGCACGACGCGCATTCGTTTTGCTACAAATCCACCTTGTTTGTTTCTCCATGTGATCCCATTTGAGCTCTCACTACTAATTGCGATACTGCTATGTAGTCGGGAGATTAATATTTGATTCATCAGGATCTCCAGTCATTATCGTCAATCTATTGCACCAGAGAGAGTACGAGCCCTTTGTTATCGAGCAAACTCTTATTCTCATAATATTTCAGTATACCCTATCCTTTAACTTACTGTGTGTGTCGACAATCATGTGTATTTATGACCTGATGTATAATAAATTCCGTTGTAATGTTTCATACGCATATCATTTCGTATATATAGGCATAATCCCATTTTCTGTTGTTTATTATGATAACATAATTAATTAGCTGGAAGACAACGAGGGGGTCGAGTGCATGTTGTAATGCTAAATTCGTCTGAATTAAAGAGGTGCAAACTCTTCTCCACTCCGACAACTCGCAAACCTATAGAGGCTAAAGCTGAAATATTCGAAGATAACAAATTCCACATTCTTTCAACCGGAACTGGCCGAGTGTTGCATTACTTATTGAACCGCACCGTACTTACAGATTGCCGCATCACCTGCAAGTAGTCCGAGGTTAGTATTAACAGTGTCGGCCAGACGAGACAAAGGCATAGTTGCACTTAGTGCGCCACAGTCGGCCGCGCACGTGCAGAGCTGACGGATGCGCACTGCTTTGTGCTCCAGCCTGCGCTCCAGATGTGTCGGCCGCGCTACTGTGTTGTGACACGGGGACAGGCCACCCGCGTCCGCTCCCTTTGTAGACGGCACGGAATGCCAGCGCCTGCTACCACCACTGCTGGCCGTTCCGCGCTGGCTACAGGCCGTAAGCAAGACGCTGCAAGTGCATTCCGTCCCGTGACATGGCACTTGCGAGCAGTGAAACTCTGGTCAGCACACTGGACTCGCATTCGGGAGGACGGCGGTTCAGTCCCTCATCCGGCGATCGTGATTTAGGTTTTCCGTGATTTCCCTAAATCGATCCAGGCAAATCCCGGGATGGTCCCTTGCAAGGGCACTGCCGACTTTCTTCCCCATCCTTCCCTAATCCGATGAGACCGATGACGTCGCTGTCTGCTCTCCTCCCCCAAACAACCCAACCCCCAACCAACATCGAAACTCTCTGGATACGAACCAACAGGAAACTCGGTGACTACCGGGACCGCTCTTCTAGTCGCGTTGTGACTATTCGAGGTGACAGTGGTGTCGAATTCTGGAAGAGGAAGGTTGACATCCTCGGATAGCCATCCGGACTTAAGTTTCCAGCAACTTACGTAGAGGAAATCGGGTTGCCTTTTACATTACTGGCCATTGAAATTGCTACACCACGAAGATGACGTGCTACAGACGCGAAATGGAACCGACACGAATAATATGCTGTGATATGCAAATGATTAGCTTTTCAGAGCATTCACGCAAGCTTGGCGCTGGTGACGACACCTATAACGTGCTGACACGAGGAAAGTTTCCAACCGATTTCTCATACACAAACAGCAGTTGACCGGCGTTGCCTAGTGAAACGTTGTTGGGATGCCTCGTGTAAGGAGGAGAAATGCTTACCATCTCGTTTCCGACTTTGATAAAGGTCGCACTGTAGCCTATTGCGGTTGCGGTTTATCGTATCGTGACATTGCTGCTCGCCTTGGTCGAGATCCAATGACTGTTAGCAGAATATGAAATCGGTGAGTTCAGGAGCATAATACGGAACGCCGTGCTGGATCCCAACGGCCTCGTATCACTAGCAGTCGAGATGACAAGCACCTTATCCGCATGGCTGTAACGGATCGCGCAGCCACGTCTCGATCCCTGAGTGAACAGATGGGGACGTTTCCAAGACAACAAGCATCTGCACGAACAGTACGACGACGTTTGCAGCAGCATGGACTATCAGCTCGGGGACCATGGATGCGGTTACCCTTGACGCTGCATCACAGACAGGAGCGCCTGCGATGGTGTACTCAACGACGAACCTGGGTGCACGAATAACAAAACGTCATTTTTTCGGATGAATCCAGGTTCTGTTTACAACATCATGATGGTCGCATCCGTGTTTGGCAACATCGCGGTGAACGCACATTGGAAGCATATATTCGGCATCCCCATACTGGCGTATCACCCGGTGTGATGATATGGGTTGCCATTGGTTACACGTCTCGGTCACCTCTTGTTTGCATTGACGACACTTTGAACAGTGGACGTTACGTTTCAGATGTGTTACGACCCGTGGCTCTACCCTTCATGCGATCCCTGCGAAACCCTACATTTCAGCAGGACAATGCACGTCCGCATGTTGCAGGTCCTGTACGGGCCTTTCTGGATACAGAAAACGTTCGACTGCTGCCCTGGCCAGCACATTCTCCAGACTATCACTAATTGGAAACGTCTACTCATTGGTGGGTGAGGAACCGGCTCGTCAGAATACGCCAGTCACTACTCTTGATGAACTGTGGTATCGTGTTGAAGCTGCATGGGTAGCTGGACATGTACATGCCATCCAAGCTCTGTTTGACTGAATGCCCAGGCGTATCAAGGTCGTTATTACGGCCATAGGTGGTTGTTCTGGGTACTGATTTCTCAGAATCTATGCACCCAAATCGCGTGAAAATGCAATCATATGTCAGTTCTAGTATAATATATTTGTCCAATGAATATCCGTTTATCACCTGCATTTCTTCATGGTATAGCAATTTTAATGGCCAGTAGTGTAGCATTTGGTGTCCTAGAGAAAGCAATTGCCAATGTAAGGCGGGCCACGCAGGGTAGCCGCTCGGTCAGGGGCGCCTTGTCCCTTGTCAGGATCCGCGCGGCACCTCTCCCCCCCCCCCCCCCCCCCTCCCTCTTCGGAGGTTCGAGTCCTTCATCGGGTATGGGTGTGTGTGTTGCCCTTAGCGTAAGTTAGTTTAAGTTAGATTAACTAGTGTGTAAGCTTAGGGAGCGATGACCTAAGCAGTTTGGTCCCACTAGACATTATGACAAATTTCCAAATTTCAATGTAAGAGACTTTGGTATTGCAAAATCTTACAGCCGATGCTATTTCAGAAAAGTCAAGGCGTAGTCACAGTCAACAGTACCACAGGAATGACGAAAAAGGTCAGTGAATGCACCTAGTGGTTGAGAATAAAGGCCAACAATTCCACGAACGAAAAGTAATGATAATCTGTTTTATTAGATACGAACGGTTTCCGTGGTCTGCTCAACACCAATAGATCCCTCTACTTGGATAGTTGATGGATGGATTGTGCTGGTCATACCAGGCGTGAGGAGGTCTGCGGACGCAAAATTTTATTCTCTTTCATGGCATTGTATGCAGTTGGTTATAGGGCCACTACCTGCCAAGAGGAGCCTAACGACGGTGGAGTGGACCACCGTAACCGATCACATTTGTACCCTGCGTTCCCAAAGTCTCTCCACATGTCTCGTCTTGTGGGGCGGCTAATATTGTCGGCACATTCAAGCCACGCGCGTAAGTATTCTGTGGATCTGTAGTTTTAGGTTGGGGATGGTAGTGTAGTGCGAGCTCTGCAGCTGTTAGTCGTCTTATTGTCTGTACTTAATTCATCGTAAGAATAAATCTGATGTAAATAAACACAAACGCGATAATTCGTGGGTAGCCGTAGCACAGTACGTCCCACATATCCATTAGACATCTTATTATTATGTTACTGTAAATGAAACTTTAATATATTTTAGTGTATGACAGCCATCGATATTTTTGTTAATCATGTTTAACGAATGTAATTTTTATTTAAAAGACCGTGTACAGTCACAGTCTCCGTACAGTACTGCTCCGACGGTCGCGCAGTTTATACGTAATGTGAAAATAGCTGACGCTGCTTCTTGCTCCGTAGTGAGACACGTGTGGGATACCGTCAAAAAGTGGCGATAATTAGGTCGTTCTTAGTGTTTCCTCGCAAGTTTAAAATAGAGAAAATAATCTTTGAATATTTCTAAGGGACAGCATTTATGAAAGTTAAGGAATTTTTGAATACGAGATGTACAGCTGAAACGGTACCGCGGTTTTCCAGAATTAATCTCTTTATCTAGGGTTCAAAGATCGCTTTGGTTGTTCTTTATTTCGTTAAATTTGAAACACCTACATACTTTGAATTTAAAATTCATCAGATATCCATATAACACATATCTAATCGTTATTTTAACTGAAAATTCATGTCTACTTCTTTCTAATTATATATTACACGCAAAATTCCAGTTTTTATTGGAAATATATCTTCCCCCATAGCTGAGTGGTCAGCGTGACGGATTGCCGTCCTACGGACCCGGGTTCGATTCCCGGCTGGGTCGGGGATTTTCTCCGCTCAGGGACTGGATGTTGTGTTGTCTTCAACATAATTTCATCCCATACGGCGCGCAGGTCGCCCAATGTGCCGTCGAATGTAATAAGACCTGCACCAAGGCGGCCGGACCTGTCCCGTAAGGGGCCTCCCGGCCAATGATGCCAATCGCTCATTTCCATTTCCGGTGCAAATATAAATGCAATTATAAATTCTTAGTTATCGATATTTTATAAAAGACTGTTAATAAATGAAAATTAAAACTCTTTATTTGGTCTACACCCAGCGTTTTATAGCGTAATAGCTCAGGTGTGGTCTCACACGAACCAGAGTTGTTAACGTCATGTAAAGATGGAGAACAACCATTTTCATAGCGCTGAGCAGACCATTCAAATGCCGTAATTTTACGGCTGTCAGCGTACTACTGCAACATGAACCCTACAGAACTGATCTGGAACTAAGTTAAGGGTTACGTTGCGACAAATAACAATATATTTGTAAGTAATTTGTAAGTAGGCTGTTTAGGTTCTTATATTGGTAACGCCGCCGCCACATAGCGCTCTGTATGAAAATCACTGGCTGTGCTGTGTGCAGTCTGTGGCTGGTCGGAATTGTTGCAATACTCGCCATTGTAGCGTTGGGCAGTTGGCTGTTGACAGCGCGTAGCGTTACGCAGTTGGAGGTGAGCCGCCAGCAGTGGTGGATGTGGGGAGAGAAATGGCGGAGTTTTGAAACTTGTAAGACTGGTGTCATCAACTGCTATATATATTATGACTTTTGAACACTATTAAGGTAAATACAGTGTTTGTTCTCTACCAAAATCTTTCATTTGCTAACTATGCCTATCAGTAGTTAGTGCCTTCAGTAGTTTGGATCTTTTATTTAGCTGGGAGTAGTGGCGCTCGCTGTATTGCAGTAGTTCGAGTAACGAAGATTTTTGGTGAGGTAAGTGATTTGTGAAAAGGTATAGGTTAATGTTAGTCAGATTGCGTTGCGCTAAAAATATTGTGTGTCAGTTTAGTGTTGATCAGAATAGGTAAAGAGCGAAATGTCTGAGTGCGTTCGGTTCTGCTCAGCTGTTTGAAAATCAAATAATGTAAGACGTTTATCAGCACAGTAATTAATTATTTTTTCTAAGGGGACGTTTCATATGTCGACCCTTAGCCGAATACCTCACTGGAATCTTCTGATTTTTTCCTTGTAGTTTGTGGAATTAGTGTAGCTTTTGTTTATTGCTACTGTGTAATTGTAGAGAGAATCTCTTTCGTAGTTGCAGTCTTTCATTGTTGTACAGTAAAACAGTTGCGGGATGCATGTAGATTTGCAGCAAGTATTTCGCAGCTGGGCTAGCAATTAACTACATATTATTTTCAGTGCTATGTTAATGTGGTTTCTTATTTTGCTCTTCAAATTGTGTATGTCTGTGTTGTCGTGTGAAATATTGTGACAATAATGGTGTGTGAAAACGTAATACTAGGCTCCAAAGTAAACTGAGACATGACAGTGAAGACGAAAGCAGTGTGTTGGCGCCACCGAGTAATGAATTAACTAATATTCAAAGTAGTTACTGGGTAACTGTGCATATGGAAATGGAGCGGGGTGCAAATAGTGGTTCAAATGGCTCGGAGCACTATGGGACTTAACATCTATGGTCATCAGTCCCCTAGAACTCAGACCTACTTAAACCTAACTAACCTAAGGTCATCACACAACATCCACCCATCACGAGGCAGAGAAAATCCCTGGCCCCGCCGGGAATCGAACCCGGGAACCCGGGCGTGGCAAATAATGGTGTAGGCAGTGAAACAATTAGTGAACAGGGAACCATTATCGATCGATTGGTCGGCAACAGCTCGCCTCAGGAATCCGAAATGACAGGACACAATGTTGCAAATACTGTAGATTCAGGTTTTGCGTCCTCGCCGTTTCCCAAATAAGTCAAGACACATTTTCTGCTTGTCAAAATGTGAATGTTGCCGGTACAAATTCACTGCCGAAATGCATTGAGGAACATGTTTCAGACACCAGTGCATTGTTATTACAATTAATGCAACAAATGGGACAAAAGCTTCAAAAGTTAGACACAATGGAACAAAATCTTCAAAAGTTAGACACAATGGAAAACAATCAGAGACAAACACAGCAAAAGCTTCAAAAGTTAGACACAATGGAACAAAATCAGAGACAAACACAGCAAAAGCTTCAAAAGTTAGACAGAATGGAACAAAATCTTCGGACGTTAGACACCACACTTGAACAAACACGTGAAGAGTTAGCTACTGAGTTACATAACATTAAATCGAAATGTCAAAAAGTCTGTAATGACGTTAAAGCACAAATTTGTGAGCATTTTCAACCTATTTTTTCGCGGCATGAAAATGCATTACAGAATCACGAAGCACCCATAAAAGAACTGCAAACTATTGTTCATGAAAATCATGAGACCTTGCAAGCTAAAATTGACTCAGTTGCGTCTACCGATTCGGTTACACAACTTGCAAAAGCTCAGGAAAACTTAAAGGACACAGTAGATACTCTGAAAATTGGTTCAGAAAGACATATGGAGGAAATTAGTTCTTTATCAGAGAAAGTAGTTGAACTTTCGGATCAGCTAAATAATTTATCTACGAAGGTAGATGATAATCTGAATGACACAAAACCAGTAGTCTTTAATGACACAGAAGAGTGCGAACAAATTAGGAAATTCAAACATAATCAGAATCAAATTAACAAGCAACGCCAAAGAGAAATCCGGGAAGTACAAGATCAGCTGGCACAGGTAATACAAAAATTACATATTTCAGAGGACACTCGCGCTCCAACACGGGAAGAGGGACTGAGAAATACGGAAAAACCACAAAATAATAAAACAGGGCATTTCGGAAATGATGAAAGAAATTGGCAAGGTGCACCGAATTTTGAGATGGAACCGCCGAAACGACGTAACAATGACCGACATGTGACTCGCCGACATGATGATTTTGACCATAAGCTGTTCATTACTACACGTAAATTCAAAACATTCAAGAATTCTGGCAACGACATTCATCCACAAGCGTGGCTTCATCAATTCTCTCATTGTTTCTCCCCCCCCCCCCCCCCCCCCCCAACTGGTCATTAGAGCACAGATTAGAATTTATGTCTGGCTACTTAGAGAATGAACCAGCTGTAAGAATGCGATCGGTCATTCACGATTGTCACAGTGAAGGAGAATTTTATCATGCCTTCCTCTCAGCATATTGGTCTCAAGCTACACAAGACCGAGTAAAACATATCATCATAATGATGAAACATTTCGAACGATCTGAATTTTCCAGTCTTGTCAAATATTTCGAACACATGTTACATAAGAATCAGTATCTTTCAAACCCATACAGCCCCTCAGAACTCATCCGCATTTGCTTAATCAAATTACCTGAACATTTACGACAGATTATTTTAGCATGACGATGCAAAGACGACATTGAAGCTTTTCAGGGACTGTTACAAGAACTGGAAATTGACACTGACAATCGCGGAACGCGAAAAGAGGAGCACAACAATTACAGGTCACACCTGTCACAATTCCGCGATGACAGAAATAATACACGACAAGGCAATTCGTACAACGTAAATCGTGACCAAAACAGACACCAACCGTATGACAACCGTTGGCAGAGTAGTAATAATTACAGGGAAAGATCACCTCTCCGCGATAATGACTATCATAGAGTCAGTCAGAGAAACAGACAATATGGGAACAAAAACAATTATTATCAAGGGAGACAGAATAACTTCAAACGCAACGGTCCTCCGCGCAGTTACGATTCAGGGAGTTCTCCACCATGTGACCGACAGGAACTACCGACATGACGAAAGACGATATAATAGTAACGACAGACTTGAATTGCATCAGAACTGGCGAGATTCAAACAGAGCAGGGCACTCCCGACAAGGTGAATTTGTAGAAGTTAGGTCTCCAAATCCTAATAACGACGCGCGCCAACAAAGAGACAAACAATGACTCGCACCGCAGGCATCCACGTACGCCGGCTGGCTCAGGGAAAAAACATAGACGCTAACCTTGAGAAAAATTCCAGTATTCTTTACCGACGTATACGAGATGATAATTCCGTTAAAGCTCGAGCTTTGCATAGTATGAAGAGTAAAGGCTTGCACCTCATTTCACATGTAAAACCGTTTATTGAGAGATAATCTGCTTCTTAACTTAGTCTTTGCCATAAAATTGTTCACTTCACGCTACTAGCACAATTTGTCACACTGAGAAACTGTTAACATGTAATTATGCTCTAAAGTTAAATATCCAGTCAAGAACCAAGAGAACTTATTTAAACAGAAATTACGAATGCATTGTTATAGTGAACAGACGACACAGTGTTGTTATTTGTACATTCTTGCATGTTAGTTACACGATTACACAACGACTGTAAGGCTTACATACTTAGAACATATACCGGTACTGGTAATGAGATTTTCATGCAACATTTTGGTTTACTTGAAAATACATTCTGGATTTAAAGTACTTTCTGTGAGATACCAGATGACACAGTGGTCAGTTTATGTGACAGCTACACGATTTTATCATAACGCTACTAATGAGTGACGATTTACAATGTTGCTTTTATGGTGTTTCTGATTATATCTGCACAGTTTTCCTGAATTATTCGGGAAAGTAAAACATGTTTTAGTAGTAACTTTTGTGGTATAGCTACAATGAGACAGCCTTTTCTGTAGCACAACAATACGTTACAGCACAGTACATTCTTCACCACGGCAATAAGCGTAATAACTAAGATATCTATACGCAAAGCATTTCACTTTTGTTTATCATGAGGTAAGTACAATGACTTCTGCAGAACTTAACTTTCGGAGGACGATAACTACGACACGTCCACAGAGATTATCTTACAACAAGACGCGCAGTTTAGCGCTACAGTACGCGTATTTGAGTGATTAATTTTGTACTTAAAACATTTATTTTTAAAGATATTTGAAGTACAATTATACAGAGGTTTTCCGTGATACATTTCATTCCATTGCTGTAATCTGTAACACCTGAGGATATAATTACACTAACCCTCAGGGGGGTACACCCTTACTTTGTGTACTATGTGTGGCAAGCACAAGGAGCCCTAGCTAATATGGTATTTAGAATGAGATTTTCACTCTGCAGCGGAGTGTGCGCTGATATGAAACTTCCTGGCAGCTTAAAACTGTGTGCCCGACCGAGACTCGAACTCGGGACCTTTGCCTTTCCCAGGCAAGTGCTCTACCAACTGAGCTACCGAAGCACGACTAGCGCCCGGTACTCGCAGCTTTACTTCTGCCAGTACCTCGTCTCCTACCTTCTCATTCTGGAAACATCCTACAGGCTGTGGCTAAGCCATGTCTCCGCAATATCCTTTCTTTCAGGAGTGCTAGTTCTGCAAGGTTCGCAGGAGAGCTTCTGTAAAGTTTGGAAGGTAGGAGACGAGGTACTGGCAGAAGTAAAGCTGTGAGTACTGGGCGTGAGTCGTGCTTCGGTAGCTCAGTTGGTAGAGCACTTGCCCGCGAAAGGCAAAGGTCCCGAGTTCGAGTCTCGGTCGGGCACACAGTTTTAATCTGCCAGGAAGTTTCATATCAGCGCACACTCCGCTGCAGAGTGAAAATCTCATTCTGGAAACATCCCCCAGGCTGTGGCTAAGCCATGTCTCCGCAATATCCTTTCTTTCAGGAGTACTAGTTCTGCAAGGTTCGCAGGAGAGCATCTGTAATGTTTGGAAGGTAGGAGACGAGGTACCGGCAGAAGTAAAGCTGTGAGTACCGGCCGTGAGTCGTGCTTCGGTAGCTCAGTTGGTAGAGCACTTGCCCGCGAAAGGCAAAGGTCCCGAGTTCGAGTCTCGGTCGGGCACACAGTTTTAATCTGCCAGGAAGTTTAATATGGTATTTGCTTATACAACTTTACACATCGGTACCATATTTCTCTAACACATAAATTACACAGCTATCTGAACATTTAACTGAGAGAGACAAACTTGTTTTTTACTACATCAGTGACAGATGTTTACATGATTACACAGTTTGATTACTTCACACTTATGAAATTGTATTTTGTCTGTACTTTGTGAAATGTTCATATTTTTTCGGAACCGTTGTGATACTATGAGAGCTTTGAATGATGTATTTGGTATGGGATCATGATTTTAAAAGTATGTTTGAGGTAGATGACACTTTTGATATGACCAGAGAATTTTTTTTAGGTTTTGAAATTATTGGAGGAAGCTATGACGATTTTGAGATTTGGCTGAGGTTTTATGATGTTATGATGACGATGTGTATTACGCTGTTGCGGTATGTTTATGATCAATGAGATGATGCTATATGAGGAATCTGATTATGCTATGTATTTATTATGATGAAACATTGAAGACGTGTTGATGAATATGAATATGTACATGTGTAATAAGGTAAGGAATAAGGAGTAGTGGTTAGGGACTCTGATTTATGAAAAGGATGTTGGAAGCCAAGAATCGTACCTTAGGAGCTATGAAATGTGTGTAAGTGCCTGAATGTATCACAATGCCGCCGAAAATTTTTTGCACACTGTTATACTTATAGGATTTTGTTTGTACTTATTTGTAACGCAAATTTTCGACCTGTGAAAATTTTTATAGGAGACTGTCACTGTAGTGGAAACTGCTGTCGTAAATATTTCAGTAAGAAAGGTAACTGACTTTGACGTAATGCGTTTTGGGCGCCCAGCTGAGAGATAATCGTCTTATATAGGTAACGCCGCCTCCACGTAGATCTCTGTATGAAAATCACTGGCTATGCTGTGTGCAGTCTGAGGCTGGTTAGCATTGTTGCAATATTCGCCATTGTAGCATTGGGCAGTTGGCTGTTAACAGCGCGTAGCGTTGTGCAGTTGGAGGTGAGCCGCCAGCAGTGGTAGATGTGGGGAGAGAAATGGCGGAGTTTTGAAATTTGTAAGACTGGATGTCATGAACTGCTATATGTATTATGACTTTTGAACACTATTAAGGTAAATACAGTGTTTGTTCTCTATCAAAATATTTCATTTGCTAACTATGCCTATCAGTAGTTAGTGCCTTCAGTAGTTTGAATCTTTTATTTAGCTGTGAGTAGTGGCGCTCGCTGTATTGCAGTAGTTCGAGTAACGAAGATTTTTGGTGAGGTAAGTGATTTGTGAAAGGTATAGGTTAATGTTAGTCGGGGCGATTCTTTTGTAGGGATTTTTGAAAGTCAGATTGCGTTGCGCTAAAAACATTGTGTGTCAGTTTAGTGTTGATCAGAATAGGTAAAGAGCGAAATGTCTGAGTGCGTTCAGTTCTGCTCAGCTGTTTGAAAATCAAATAATGTAAGACGTTTATCAGCATAGTAATTAATTAATTTTTCTAAGGGGACGTTTCACATTTAAGGTGCCAGACGTAATGGAATTAATGCACAAAACTTTGGCACACGTCGCTGTCGAACGTTGGCGGGTTGGTGACATAAAAAATAGGAGAAAGTGTTGCGCTTGGTTGGCTTCATGGATTCTGTTGTTAATCGACTTGTTATGAGTGTAGCAGATGACAGATCCAGTGCTGAAATATTTTTCTCGGATTCGGATATGGAAGGAATTGAGAGATCAACAGACGGATGATGGTAAGTTAATACCTTGAGTGACTTCAGTATTTAAATGTACTGAGAAATCCCTGCAATCGCTTTTGCGCCACACATATCTCGCGCAGAAATACTATCGTGCTACGAAGTTAGGAATTTTCATCAAAAATGGTTCAAATGGCTCTGAGCACTATGGGACTTAACTTCTAAGGTCATCAGTGGCCTAGAACTTAGAACTACTTAAACCTAACTAACCTAAGGACATCACACACATCCATGCCCGATGCAGGATTCGAACCTGCGAGAGTAGCGGTCGTGCGGTTCCAGACTGAAGCGCCTTGAACCGCTCGGCTAGTCCGGCCGGCGAATTTTCATCACCGTTGTTTTTAATTACAATACCATGATAGCTAAAAACGAGAGTATATTATGCTTTCCGGCTGGCCCTCTAAGAAGTGTACGGTATTGTTTTGTCGAATACTATTTCATTCTCTTTAAAAATTAGACATTCGAAGCTACATTGTTTCTCTGATCGTCTGTTTTTCGTCTAACTACAACTTTTTATATTACTGCAGGTTAGATGGGCCGGCTGACTAGCCAGTGCTGTCCATGTTAAACGCGCCGGTAAAGCTGTTTTCCCGCTCAGCCGACGTGCGCGTAACGCACAGCATAGGATGTACCCTAGGTTTCGTACTTGACTGTTTCGGGACAGCTTTGTTTCCGCTCCACGTGAAACGAAATCCAATGAGATTCCAGCAAGTGGAGAAGAATATGTGGTAATGCCCACGTCAGGCTTATTCTTATGATGAACACAGTACTGTTCTTGAACGTAGTGAGAATGCCTACTATTGCAGAGAGAGCATTTTTAGTGGAAGTGATTTTCTGTACAAGAGGAAATTTTGGGGAGCATGCGAGGCGGCAATTTAGACTGCGTTTACCTGCTTCGAGGTGCCCACATCGTGACCCTGTACGTGATTTAATTCGAAAATTCCAGACAACAGGTTCAGTTCACGTTGTACCACGAACTGGTAAGCCCACAAGCTTAACAGAACGGAAACTTGACAACATTTCGGACATCATGTTACGGTGTCTAACAAAATGAGTGAGGAGATTTTCGCAAGAGGTTAAAGCCTCTCGGGCGACAGCACACAAGACTGCAGAACAGGGGATGTATCCGTATAAAACTGCTGCTGTGCAACAGTTACAATGAATGGACCATGCGAAACGAATAGCATGTTGCAAATGATTTAAGCGATTTGTTAACCGATATGGAGTTGTTGCTTTAGATCGAACCTTTTTCATTGATGAGGCTTGGTTTCACCTGTCTGGTTACATTAATTCCCAAAGTTCGCGAATTTGGTCATCAGAAAATCCACATGCCTTAGGAGAAACGCCATTGCACGCAGACAATATCGGTGTGTGGATTCCCATAATGCGTTCGCGAATTATAGGCCAGATCTTTTTCGATATTACAGTCACTTCTGACGCCTATTGTTCCCGGATAATTTATGTATTTATTGGTCTGCTGAATGAAAATGAGATCCATCATTTATTTTTCCAACATGACAATGCTACTGCTCATATATCATACGAGCCCCTACGGCTTTTAGATGAAATTTTAGGTGACCGAATAATTACGAAATGTCTCTGGCCCCCTTGCTCACTGGTTTTCTCTCCACCCGACTATTTCCTTTAGGGTGCGGCTTAAACATTTGTGTATCAAAATAAGCTAAAGACAACAGACGAACTGAAGACATCGATAGATGATTATCTGCATTCGATTACACGTGAAACATTGGCAATGGTTTTCCAAATGAATGTAAATGTGTTGAACTATGCCTTGAAGGAAGAGGAAAAACATTTCCAGCACCTACTGAAAAATTGGTGAGTATAGTATATTTAATAGTTATTAATATAATTAATTAGTTTCATTGTTTTACTTGTGATGATGCTGAGTCCTGTCTCTTAACACGACTGCAGCCACTACAGCGAAAATCGGATACTAAGTTATACAGTAACATTAATGCGCTGCCAACTTTACGCGCCCCATAAACCGAGATATGCAGAGTTCGCCGCTGCGGAGAGACTTTGTCGATGCACTTTACGTGCAGACACACAGGTGACAGTCTTATCATTACTTCTTATGCATACATAAGGTGTTGTTCTGTGATCCACTTGAGGCTGAGAATGGATATACGGAAATTCTAGAGTTCTCCTGTCTCTCGACCCAATTATAGAACAGAGAAGTGAGGTGTGTACGCGTGCACCAGAGAAGGATCAGCCAAGTGATGCAGTACGACACGTCGCCATGCATTCTGGTAGCAGCAAGATATTGTTGCAGCTGATAATATGACTATCTGGTACAAAACATACAGTAAACCAGAGAAAGTAGATACAAAACAATAACTATAAAGCGTGTGTGTGTCCATCTCAGACTACATTGAAGAGAAACTGATTGTAACTAATCAAGACAACAAATATCTTTGTTGAACAGAATGAACAATTTAATGAGCACAGTATATGGACTGACAGTAAAATAAAGAAAGGCGAAAGTAATGAGCAAAACTGAGATTAGCGATAAACTAAACATTAAAATTGGGGACCACAAATTAGACAAGTACGAAGTGCACTAATATATACTTTGAAGCACAATAAAGCATGACGTACGAAGTAACGAGAACATAACAAGCAAAAGAGTACTGGCAGAGAGCGTTCGCGTCCAAATGGTATACAAGTATCATACATTGGCCTGAACTTGATGAAGTCCCTTCTGAGAATATACGTCTGAAGTACAGAATGGCAATGAAAGATGAACTATGCAGAAACCGAAAGAAAGAGAATCGAAGGTGAGACGTGGCGCTACAGAAGGATGTTGAGAATTAGGTGGACTGATGAGACAAGAAATGAAGAGGTTTTTCGCAGAACCGGTGAGGAAAGGAATATGTGGAAAACACTGAGTAGAAGAAGGGAAAGGATGACTGGAGCTGTGTATAGACATCAGAAAATACGTTCTATTGTACTGGAAGGAGCTGCAGAGTGTAAAAACTGTAGGGGAAGACAGAGATTGGAATAAACAACAAGTAATTGAGAACAATGAGCGTAAAGGTTGCTCTGAGATGAGGATGCTGAACTGTAGATTATATAGTGATGGGCCGCATCAAGCAGATTAGAAGACTGTAGTACCAAAAAAAAAAAAGGTAGTATTATTTCACTCAAAAGCAGGTAGATCCAGTGTGTATGTGTGTTAGATTAAATTAGATTAGATTAATTATTCATTCCATACACCCACAAAAGAGGGGATCCTCCTGGGTGTGGAACATGTCAAATAAGCACATTACAAAAATATTATTAGAAAAACTTGAGTTTCATTAATTTTAATGACCCTCAGTCAATACACAGTAAAATTATCTGCATGAATTAAAATTAAACTTCTAATATTTACAGATTTAATACTTACATCTGCATTCATTAAATTCATCATTCACACAGCAGCTAGTTACTTGGCTATTACAACCAAATATTGTCAAAAATTAAAGTAAATCATTCATTTCAATGATCCTCAGTTAAGAACAGTCAAATTATGTACAAGTTTTGGAATTAAACTTCCACTATTTGTACAGACTTAAGACTTAAATCTGCTTTCCATACATCCATCATTCACACAGTAGGTAGTTACTTGGTTGTTACAACCAAATATTGTCAAAAAATAAAGTATAATAAATTTTCATTAAAATGGTCTGCTGCACTAGTTGACAAATTCATGGATGGAATAGGAGTTGGCCACCAAACATTCTTTTAAATTATGTTTAAATTGTGCCTTGTCTGAAACTAAACTCTTAATGGTTGCTGATAACTTATCGAAAATATGCATTGCTGAATACTGGACTCCTTTCTGGGCAAGAGTAAGTGATTTTAAATCTTTATGTATATTGTTCTTATTCCTAGTATTGGTACTGTGTACTACTCAGTTAGTTGGAAAAAGAGATGTACTATTTACAGGCCGGCCGGAGTGGCCGAGCGGTTCTAGGAGCTACAGTCTGGAACCGCGCGACCGCTACCGTTGTAGGTTCGAATCCTGCCTCGGGCATGGATGTGTGTGATGTCCTTAGGTTAGTTAGGTTTAAGTAGTTCTAAGTTCTAGGGGACTGATGACCTCAGAAGATAAGTCCCATAGTGCTCAGAGCCATTTGACCTATTTACAGCAAACTCCATTAGAGAGAAGCTGTGGTCAGTATGCCCAATTCTTTGAATAGGTTTTGACATGATGTTCTTGGATTTACACTACACATTACTCTTATTAAACGCCTCTGTACTCTAAAAATTTTTCTCGGTTTGTGGAGTTACCCCAAAATATGATACCATATGACATAATGAAGTGAAAATAAGCAAAATATGTCAGTTTTTTTATATTTATATCTCCTATGTCTGACATTATACGCATTGCAAACAAAGACTTGTTTAGGCGCTTTAGCAGTTCGTTAGTATGTCGCTCCAAGTTGTAATCCCAAGAATTTTACACTCTCAACTTATCCTATTTCCATGTCATCATATAATATACACAAACTAGAAGGAAATCTCTTGGGTGTTCTGAACTGCATATAGTGGGTCTTTTCAAAGTTTAGTGACAGTGAATTGGCAATGAACCACTTATTAATGTCAGTGAAAATTTTCTTAGCTGCTCTTTCTAAATTTATATTTGTGTGTGTGTGTGTATGAGAGAGAGAGAGAGAGAGAGAGAGAGAGAGAGAGAGAGAGAAAGAGAGAGAGAGAGAGGGAGAGAGATACTAGCTAATTGTTTCATTTGTACTCGTGTGTATCTGTAGATGAAAATAGATCGATTTGTATCGTTCTTTTCTCTCAGCTGAACGTACTGAACGGCTGACTGCATTGTGTGCGCGATTAATTACAAAGTAAAAGTCGTGCTAAGTGGACGCAACAAGGTGTGTTTGCGCAGCTAATGCGATTAATAAGGACACGTACTTCGAGCACACTTCCGCGGCGACGTGCGTTCTCGTTATTGCACGCAAGCTACAAACGCAGCAGGGGATTTGCTCATAACCGTGATGCACGGCTCTCCTAAGCGCGCAGCTGTATTTCCGTCCATTACGCAGCGCCCGCCGAGCTCCGCGGCTATGGAAAAGGCCGGCAGAGGACGTGCGCAGTGCGTCGCACTTCTGTCCTGCGTGTTCTGTGCGCCACCAGCTGCAGCTGGTCGCCTGTGACACGAGTGGTGATTAAAAAGTGTTACCTGGCAGAGCCGTTTCCCACCAAATGTTGATCACGTAAAAAAGAACAGCCGCTCTCAGTTTAGGAATTGCGCATGATGTTATACCGTAGTTATACTTTATCATATGTAGGGTGCGTCAAAAAATGTATACACACTTTGAAGCGTCATAGAAAATTTATTTCCCGTTCTACAAGGTTAAATTTCTGGAAATGGAAAGCTTAAAGTCCAATTGCAAAAATAAACTTACTCTGCAAATGTGATTAATGTTCAAACTGGTGGCCTTCAGCATCAATACATTTCTGAGTACGAGTCAGCACTGATTCCGTACATCGTACCTAAGAGTCCAATGAGATTTCTGCGCACACCGCCTGAATCTCATTCCAAAGTGTGCCCAGGTTACGTAGTTTACGTTTGTACACCTCATCTTTTACTGTGCTCCACAAGAAGAAATCCAGCGGCGTGAGGTCTGGAAAGCGTGCAGGAAACTCGATTGGTCCCCTGCGTCCTATCCACTGGCCTGGCACATTGTGATCCAGGTATGCTCGTACGTCCCTATGATAGCGCGGCGGGACGCCATCTTGTTGGAAATAAAACTCATCATTACCGTATAATGCACGAATGGCAGGGAATATGGAACCAGCAAGCATTGTTACGTACGTTTCTCCAGCAACAGTACCTTCAAAGCGGAAAGGCCCAGTGAGTTCCCTTGCAGACAAACCACACCACAGATTTACATCAGGCAAATTCACAGCCGTTTCAACTGTAAAGTGAGGATTATCTTCAGCCCAGTACACACAATTGTGCCTATTGACAGTTCCATTGAGTTTGAATTGCGCTTCATCCGGCCAAATTATGTTACCCACAAATCCCGGTTCACGTCTCAACATCTCCTGAACCCATTCACAAAATTCTAACCTTCGATCTGGATTGTCGTCACTTAGCTCTTGCACCAGACTTGGAATGTAAATACGAAACTTGCCTTTCTTCAGAATGCATAGCACACTACTAGCACTTACATTACTCTCACGTGCCGCTTGCCTTGAAGATTTTCGAGGCGAACGCTGAAACAGTTCCAAGACTGCAGTTGTGGAGTCGTCACTTGTAGCTGTATGAGGTCGCCCTGATCGACCTTTATGCACATCACACACTGTTCCATGAATTTCAGTTTGTCTCGTAGACGTGTAATTGTTAACCTTGAAGGTGACTCTGTACCATACTCACTTCTCCACTGTCTTCGAACCGCAGCTACATTCTCATACTTCCAGTACCACTTAATTATCTGCTTCCTCGCTTCAAAGGTCAAACGCACGTCCGCCATGTTGCAGTTACTTCCTTGCTACTGCTGCCACCTGTTGAAGAAACATAACGTAACATTACTTTCTCACAGATATTTAACCTTGTAGAACGGGAAATAAATTGTCTATGACACTTCAAAGTGTGTATACATTTTTTTGACGCACCTTGTATATAAGACAAAATTACGTCTTTTGAAACTGAATCATTCATTTTTGTCTACCAGACATGTTTCGCCTATTCATGGTAGGGATCATCAGTTGTCTATACCAGAAAAAAATTCTTTATATATGCATACGACGGGCGCCCAATAAATAATGCAACACATTTTTTGTGAAAGCAGTTTTATTCAAGATTCCAGTGCTCCATATTGTTACCCATTTACAAAACCCTATGTGTCAACATAATCTCCATTCAATTCGATGGCCTTACGCCGCCTTACTGGAAGGGCCTGTATGCACACGTGTTACCATTCTACGTCAGAGCCAACGCCTTGCTGCATCAATAAGCCCTTCAGAGTTTTACAAGACCGTCACCATGATGTTTCCGGTTGACGGTGTGGTTTGAATCTTTACGTCGATAGAAAGGTGGTGTGGCGCCGTTTTGTTTCCGGTTCGAAGCGATGAACCCTTGTTTCATTGCCTGTGACAATATTCGACAAAAAATTATCATGGCAGCCTCGTAAAGAGCAAGCAGTTCCGCACAGATAGTCCTTCGTTGCTCTGTATGGTCTTCTACTAGGCGCAAGGAAACCAACGAGCAGGCACATTTGAGTTGGTTGGTTGGTTGTTTCGGGGAAGGAGATCAGACAGCGACGTCATCGGTCTCATCGGATTAGGGAAGTCGGCCGTGCCCTTTGAAAGGAACCATCCCGGCATTTGCCTGGAGCGATTTAGGGAAATCACGGAAAACCTAAATCAGGATGGCCGGACGCGGGATTGAACCGTCGTCCTCCCGAATGCGAGTCCAGTGTCTAACCACTGCGCCACCTCGCACGGTCACATTTGAGTACCTCAATTGGCGGACAGGTGTGTAAGCACAACCAACAGAGATATCTAGTTGTGCAGCGAGTTGTTTGCCTGTGATCCTTCGATCACCGCAAATGAGAGTGTCCGCACGTCCCAACATCGCAGCGGTCACAGCTGTGTGCGGCCGGCCGCTACGTGGGAGATCGCAGAGGTCTGGGCAACCTTGTTGGGATGAGGACAGACGCCTCCCCCCAACGACTAACGGTGCTCCTGTTCACTTTCAGCTCACCGTAGACCTTCTCAGGCGACTGTGAATATCCGCACCATTCTTAATTTCCGTCAAAAGAATTTCAGTGAAATCTCTGTGCTTGGAACGTATCTCCATTACAGAAGGCATTTTGAAGGCTACATATTGTGGGGCGGCGGGTGAAAAACATTTTCTATTGTATTGTTGCTGTTCTCAACACAGGGTCTCTAACTACAATGTTGGCAACCAGAAAGTGATTAGCAAAAGCTTGATGCCTGTAATTGAAATTCACTGTGCCCACTCTGATGGAGAAATAAAGTTACTGATCATTGAAGGTCATTACGCTGAGGATTTAGGATGATGTCTGGGATTCATAGAAAATGCAGTTTACTATAACAATTTTCACTATATTCTGAAAACGATAAAGCGTAAAGTTCCAGACAAATGTTTACCAAAGCAATGTTACTATCAGCTATTGTACTGCCAGAGCTGTTCAGAGTCTATTGCGTGGATCCTGTTATCCCTAGATAACGAAACTGTTCAATAATCGTTATCGATGTAAATGTTCAAAGTGAATGCTCGCCAAAATTTGATGTTAATACTCATCAAATTCCACACTAGGAATGGTAGATCTGTCCTGCAAGGACACATGAAATACGACATACGCAAAGTGAGAATAAATCGCTGAAGTCGTTCTGCAATTAATACTTCACCACAATGCGAAGTCATTATTACGTGCATACCGAGTTGCATAATACGGCATCCAAGGTTGTTCCCAGCAACTGCACAGACGCGACGTGGCTTCCGACACGGAGTGCGCGCTGATACGAATCTAGAAGAGAACTGGGAGCAGACTAGTTCGCAGCGCTCTTATTTTTGTAGCCGAGGTTAGGACCGCCGAAGGCGCAGCCGACATTTGCCTTCCTGACTAGCCACTGGGTCTAGCACACCACCACTTCAAGCTACTAAATAATTAATTGCTTCATTCGCTGACGGTCAATGAAGCTCCCAATTTAATTGTGCTATCAGCACACAGGTAAGTATCTGTAATAAAATTCTGATGTGGCTACGTTACATACTTTTGACGAGAGAATTATTTTGGTTGCACTGCACGCAATAGATGAACTCTAAACTTGCCCTTTGCAGAGTCGCTACAGCTAGAGCTTTATAGCTACCTTTTGGAAACTTCTCACATCTTTGTTATTATAGCGTATCTCCATTCACTGTAAATCTAAACATCCTACCTTTATCTAATCACTTACTTAATCTATCTTGCTTCCGTACTTTCAGGACACAAAAGCAGAAAATCATGAATTTCAACCAAAATATTACTTAGTGAGACCTAGCATGCTCTTTCCATTAAATTACAGTGAGAAAGGAATCCGAATATAAATTTTGAAGTTTATAGCTCCTTCCTGCTGCGCCAATGATTTTTACTTAAAACATCCAAGTTTCGAAAACTGTTAAAGTTACTAAACTGAAACTTAACACATTATTATTTTAGCATCACTCCTGATATGCTATTAACTTTTCAGGTCATTTACTTTACTTTTAAGTATTGCACAACATTCGTGATGTCATAGTTAGTTAAGGCGGACTAGGCTGGCACACAATGAAAAGCACATGAATTTATATGGCGTCAGTAGGCTGCTTCCCTACAATATGCTACTGCTACTTATCGGAACATCATGAAACAATATGTCTTGTGATGACTGGGTGTTGTCTGATGTCCTTAGGTTAGTTAGGTTTAAGTAGTTCTAAGTTCTAGGGGACTGATGACCATAGATGTTCAGTCCCATAGTGCTCAGAGCCATTTGAACCATTTTGAAACAATAGCGGCTGAAGCGGGAATATTCTGTAACGTCCCAGAACGAATTCTGCATATTTTAAACCGAAACTGGCGGAGAAAAAAATGTTTTGCAGTCCTGATTGAATGCCCCTCGTATTTTGATAGGAGATCTATGCGATTCTTAACAAGTCATTGAAATTACCTGCATACAAATATACGATCGTGTTTTTTACACGTACTTTGATTTTATGTCCTTTTCATGTGTTTCAGTGTTCTTCTGTATGTATTAAATGTTTGGAATACAGGTTCCTAATTCTAAAGTCACATAACGCAGCACACTGCAAATGGTTTCGTTCACATGCTGAATGGCTGACTGAGGGATAATAGGAGCTTGTTGAGGTGCTGGTGGAGGGAGGGTGGGTAATGGCACACTCTGTGTGTGTGGTTTGTGTGTGTGTGTGTGTGTGTGTGCGTGTGTGTGTGTGTGTGTGTGTGTGTGTGTGTTCTTCTTTATGGGAAGTTATGGGTTAGTGAAAGTTTCCCTTCACTATTGAAGTTTTTGTCATTTAGCATACTGTAACACACAATTCAGACTGGCACCAGAAAGCTCATCCCTCAACACCAACACAGGGTGACACACCATAATATACCAGTACCACAACAAACTCACACAAAACATTAGTAAAATAAACAAGAAAAGAAAAGAAAGGAAAAAAAAACACTACATCCCAATATCTTTCAAGACATGCATGGTTTTCCGCAACTATTCAAGTTAATACAGGAGGCAGAAAACATCAAAACAAATATATTTAGTTACGGACACATGGGATCCGACAGCACTTTCTGATGATTGGGACGATTACTCAGAAGATATTTTAACATGATAACTACAGCAATGGAATTCGCAGGAGCTGCTCCAATGTAACGACACTGTACTTTATGCCCGCAGTACATCGTCAGACCATTGACTGCCGTGTCAGAAGATTCCTGGCATGTCTTCATTGCTACGAGCAACGACGGCAGTTCTAGCGACGGGATTTTCTTTAGTATCCGCAGCCATTTTATAAACCAGCTGTTTCAAATGAGCTAAAAAGAAGAAATCCAGACACGTGAGGTTGAGAGGTGGCATGAGCCCCCTCTCATATTTCTATCTTACTCTGAGTAATTCGATCTTCCTCTCTAACTGCCTGCGGTGAAAAGTTGCTATTCCTTCACAGGCGGACTTCCCACGCAGCGTCTCTCGTCACCCGGGTGGTCCGGTGATAGGCGGGGTCTGCTGATCTTGAGAGGGTTAAGCCGACGGGTGTGAGAGAGTCGAGTGAATGCTTTGCAGACGCCGACATTGTCAGTAGAGCGGCGGAGACACGCCCGCAGGAGCCTGAAGGAGCGGCTGGGCTAGAGATTTCGTTACTTCGCAGAAACTTAGCGAAAACACTTTCTGGCGGGCTACCAGCGAGGCGTGGGAATGACTCGTGTTCCCAGGCAGTCTTGGCGCGCAAATTCCCGCGTTTTCTGCCAAATCGTAACTATAACTGGCTTTGCTCAGGGCATAGCTGCGTGACGTAGCAAAATCAGCGCAAAAATTGGCGCCAAGAATCTCCATTGATGGAATGGTAGTGCTTCGGCAATAGAGTGGAATTTTCCGCCGGTTTTCGAGTTGCTGATTGGAACGTTTGACCACGGCCACTGTCGTGGGGGCGGGAATGTTATGTGCTCGGTTTGTACGGGTGCTCTTGTGGTAGTCGGCTCTCGCCTTTCGGTCGGAGTAGGTTACAAGAGTGAGCTCTCGCTGCTCTGGACAGCCTGCCTTCCGTTGGATGTCTAATATACTTTTATTTGATTGTAACTGTTTAACAAACTTGCTGAAGTTTCAACTTCAACGTAACATTCCGAGTACAGTTGGCAATTGAGCGTTCTGCGTACAAGCGGCCTACGTTGTCTGTCGTGGGCAGTTTTGGCTAAAGTTGACTGTATCGGAGTTACTGTGTGACTTCGCTTGTTAAAATCAATCACTGTCCCGTCAGTGATTGTGTGGCGAGCCTTCTTCGTCTCCCTCAGAGGCGCATTTGTAATGATAGGAAGTCTTTAGTCTGGAATGACCAGACCAGGACAATTTGTTTCGGGCTATACTCGCGACATTATCATCACCACGACGGGACGTCGAAGCAACCAGCCATCGCTTCCGGTACGCCAGATCGTGTCCTTGCAGTTAAGAAGACAGCTTGGCAATGTATGTCCGCAGAGGATTTGCACTGTGATAATCAGAGCTCAGCAGAGCGCGCCTGTTCGTCTTTTTCTAACTTTGTTCTGTCTTGGGTGTTCATTGTCTGAGTTCTCACTACTGTAGCAGCAATTAATGTTGGGTTGGCTGGGTGTTTTTCTCTTAAGATTTGAGTTGCAAGGGATTGGCTCCACATACCACTTCGTCATAAATGTCACAATCTAGTTTACGGACAACTTCATCTTCACAGCATTTATTTGAGTATCCAATTTGATCCAATTTGATGTATTGTAAATGTGTGTTTTTGTTTACTATTTTGTGTTTAGTCTTAATAAATCATATTGTTATTTTGGACAGAATTTTCGTTCTGTTAATCGGTAAAGCAACCCTATCATTTCTCACTACGTTAATGAAACCTTCCTTTATTTAACTTATTTATCAAATTAAATTATTGCAGGTGCCAAACTCTTTTCTACTCCACTTGCAGGGTCGATTACAGTCAGTTCGCGTATCTTTTTAATCCATGTGCAACAGCAAAAGTCGGAGTTAGAATAGGGGGGACTTAAAGCATCATTTACATGTGTAGATTCTAGAAGAATTTAGTGTTAAATACACTGCTAGCCCCGGCACCTCGCAAGGTCATGTGACTTGGGTTGCCACGCCACAGTGTCACCTCGGTCAATCCGTCAATTCCAGAAGGTGGCTCTCACAGTGACGCTTAAATGTGCAGGCGCCCAATCGTGCTGGACGTCCTTCGTGTAACATTCAGAGGTACATCCTCCAGCAGTTCTGGCAACAAGTGTTCCGCGAAGATGCTATATCTCCTTCTGTCGAGGTAGAATGGAAGAATTTATGGTCCAATCAAAGTGTGACCAAGAATGTCTGTGCACACATTAACACTGAAACGTTGTTGATTAGCAGGAGGTCGAGTAGCTCGTCGATTAACATTTAACCAAACATGCTAACTGTAATGTCAGTACACATGAGCAGTCAGAGACACTGAGACAACAGCTAACGTCAGCGCTACTAACAAAATGTTCCCAAGCATTACAAGTTGACTTCAGAGATTATAGTTTCCTTATAGAAATATACTTGTTTTTATGTTCCCTACCTCCTGTAGTAATTTGAACCAATAATTTATAAACACCCTGTATAGCACAACTCATAAGAAATTTGGAATTGTGGCAGAAAAATTATAAATACACTGGGGTGACTGTTAGAAATATTAACATCAGGTACAAATTACATATAAGGGTAGAGAACAGTGAATGCACCCACTGCACATGTGCAGAACATCTAATGAAAGAAAATCACCTCCACAATGCAATAAAAACAGACATGGCATTCTTATGCCATAACAAAAAAAGAAAATCATTGTTTACACTACAGCAAGCATGGACAGCCTTTGGTGATCCGTGAGCCAGATTCACATACTTCAGCTCGCGAATCCTCTTCACGACGCGGCACCAACGCTCCTAGCGCATAAAATCAAAACTATAGCGACCGTGACTTTCATGTTTATCGGGTAATACACCTTTCCCAACACTCCACGCCAACAAATGTCATCTCAAAAGTAGCGTTTCTTAAAAAAAAAAAAAAAAAAAAAAAAAAAAAAAAAAAAAAAAAAAAGTTCATTTTAGGGTCACACGGAATTTCTTCCGCGAGCCGGATTGAGACCAATGGCGTCCGGATGCGGTCCGCAGACCGCCGGTTGCCCTCCATGTGCTACAGATAGAATATTTCGAACAGAAGGACACAAATAGAAGCGAAAATACGACAAATGCCAAAAAGCAATAGCACAAAAACAATACTCTCAATAGTTCATAACTCACCATAAACACGGATGCGCGCGCGCGCGCGGGCACACACACACACACACACACATTGCCCCACAATTCACCATCCCTCCATCCCTGCCCCATCACGCTACTCTTCTCTCATCCTGTACAGTTTGCATAATCCTTGAGTCAGCCCTACAGCACGTGAAAAAACTTTTGTGCAGCGTTTTGCAGAATAGGTTACGTGCAGTGAAATGTTTACGCTGAGGTGGCAAAAGTCATGTAATACCTCCTAATGTCGTGTCGGACCTCTTTCTGCCCGGCGTAGTGCTACAACTCGTCGTGACATGGATTCAACACATCAGTAGAAGTCTGCTGCAGAAATGTTGAGCCATGCTGCCTCAACAGCCGTCCATAAATGCGCAAGCGTTGCCTGTGCAGGATTTCGTTCACGGACTGACCTATCGATTATGCCCCAAAAATGTTCGATGGGATTCATGTTGGGAATCTGGGTGGCCAAATCATTCACTCGAACTGTCCAGAATGTTCTTCAAACAAATTGGACCAATGGCCCATTGTCATCCATAAAAATTCGGTCGTTGTTTGGGAACATGAAGTCCATGAATGGCTCCACCTGTTCTCCAGGTACCTGACTACAACTGTTTCCAGTCAATGATCGGTTCACTTGGACGAGAGGACGCAATCCATTCCATGTAAACACAGCCGACTCCAATATGGAGGCACAATGCCTAGTTGACAACATCGTTCCATGACGTTGGGGGAGGGGGGGGGGGGGGTCTGCCCCTCACTCGAACCAAACTATCAGCTCTTACCAACTGAATCCGGGACTCACTAGACCAGGCCATGGTTTCCAACCGATGAGGCCATGAGCCCAGCAGAGACGCTGAGGAAGTCCAACATGGAACCAACACCAGCTTGCACAGTGCCTTGTTGACAACTTCGGTCCATGGCCTAGGGGGCTGTGCACCACACTCGCACCCAACTATCAGCTCTTACCAATGAATCCAGTCGACTAGGGTCCAACCGATGAGGTGACGAGCCCAGCAGACAAGGCTGAGGGCGGTGTCGTGCTGTTGGCAAAGGCGTCGGTAGTCAACCGCCATAGCCCACTAACGGCAGACTTTGCCGCACTGTCCTAAAGGATTCGTTCGTCATACGTCCTACATTGATTTCTGTGGTTATTTCACACTGTGCTGTTTGTCTGTTGGCATCAACAACTCTATGTAGACGGCGCTGCTCTCGGTAGTTAATTAGGGCCGTCGGCCACTGCGTTGTCCCTAGTCCGAAGTACTGCCTGTCGTGTTATTCTCGACACACTCTTGACATTATGAATCTCGGAATATAGAATTCTCTAACGATTTCCGAAAAGGAATATCCCGTGCGGCTAGCATTCCGCTGTTAATTCCCCTCGTGGGTCCATGATTGTAACGGAAACCATTTCACATGAGTCACACGAATACAAACAACAGCTCCACGACTGCTCTGCCATTTTATACCTTGTGTACGCGATACTATCGCCATCTGTCTGTGAGTGCGTATCGCTGTCCCACGACTTTTGTCACCGCAGTGTAAATGTGACCTCTGAGTTTCAAAACTGTAGCAATTGCATCCAGTCCTTACAGAAGAACACAAACAAACGCCGTCCAAAGGCCCATTTGGTACATACCGACCGCGGTGTCATCGTGAGCCCTTAGGCGACACCGGATGTGGCTATGGAGGGGCATGTGGTCAGCACACCACTCGCATGGTCGTTGTCAGCTTTCATGACCAGTGTCGCTACTTCTCTATCAAGTAGCTCCTCAACTGGCCTCAGGAGGGCTGAGTGCACCACGCTTGCCAACAGCGCTCGGCAAACGCAGACGGCGACCAATCCAAGTGCTTAACTTCGGTGATCTGAGGGGAACTGGTGTTACCAATGCAGCTAAGTCGTTGGCACAGAATAACAGATGGATACTTAAAAAAGGAACAGAACACTTAGAAGATGCGGAAAACCCACTAAAGGGACAGCCTACATTACAATTGTCAGTCCTCTGCTGGAATATTGCTGCGTGGTGTGGGATCCTTACCAGGTAGGATTGAGGGAGGACATCGAAAAAGTGCAAAGAAGGGCAGCTTGTTTCGTATTATCGCGCCACAGGGGTGAGAGTGTCACTGATATGATACGCGAGCTGCGGTGGCAGTCACTGAAACAAAGGCGGTTTTCTTCGCGGCGAGATCTATTTACCAACTTACTCTTCCGAATGCGAAAATATGTTGTTGACACCCACCTACGTATGGATAAATGGTCATCATAATAACATAAGAGAAATCAGAGTTCGAACGGAAAGATTTAGGTTTTCCTTTTTCCCACGCGCCATTCGAGAGTGGAATGGTACAGAAGTAGTATGAAACTGGTTCGATGAACCCTCTGCCAGGAACTTCAGTGTGAATTGCAGAGTGACCATGTGGATGTAGAGGTAGATATTTGTTAATCATTAGTTAATGTAAATGAGCTACCAAGAACCTCTACATATCTATCGAAATATGTGTAATTTATTATTTTCTTCACATTATAGGCTACTAATAACGCCTTAGCAAAACATGTTTGCTAGACAAAGACAAATCATTTTTTTTCCAAAAGACTGGAATTGTTGCTTATCTACATGACAAAGCATTACTGAAGCAGCAACTGAGAATACACTACTGGCCATTAAAATTGCTACACCAAGAAGAAATACAGATTATAAACTGGTATTTATTGGACAATTATATTACACTAGAACTGACATGTGATTACATTTTTACGCAATTTGGGTGCATAGATTCTGAGAAATCAGTACCCAGAACAACCACCTCTGCCCGTAATAACTGCCTTGATACTCCTGGGCATTGAGTCAAACAGAGCTTGGATGGCGTGTACAGGTACAGCTGCCCAAGCAGCTTCAACACGATACCACAGTTCATCAAGAGTAGTGACTGGCGTATTATGACGAGCCAGTTGTTCGGCCACCATTGACCAGACATTTTGAATTGGTGAGAGATCTGGAGCATGTGCTGGCCAGGGCAGCAGTCAAACATTTTCTGTATCCACAAAGGCCTGTACAGGACGCGCAACATGCGGTCGTGAATTATCCTGCTGAAATGCAGAGTTTCGCAGGCATGGAATGAAGGATAGAGACACGGGTCGTAACACATCTAATTGTAACGTTCACTGTTCAAAGTGCTGTGAATGCGAACAAGAGGCGACCGAGACGTGTAACAAATGGCACCCCATACCATCACGCCGGGTGATACGCCAGTATCGCGATGATGAATACATGCTTCCAATGTGCGTTCACCGCGATGTCGTCAAACACGGATGCGACCATCATGATGCTGTAAACGGGACCTGGAGCCATCCGAAAAAATGACGTTTTGCCATTCGTGCACCCAGGTTCGTCGTTGAGTACACCATTGCAGGCGCTCCTGTCTGTGTTGCAGCGTGAAGGGTAACCGCAGGCATGGTCTCCGAGGTGATAGACCATGCTGCTGAAAATGTCGTCGAACTGTTCGTGCAGATGGTTGTTGTCTTGCAAACGTCCCCATCTGTTGGATCAGGGATCGAGACGTGGCTGCAGGATCCGTTACAGCCATGTGGATAAGATGCTTGTCATCTCGACTGCTAGTGATACAAGGCCGTTGGGATCCAGCACGGCGTTCCGTATTACCCTCTTGAACCTACCTATTCCATATTATTCTGCTAACAGTCAATGGATCTCGACCAATGCGAGCAGCAATGTCGCGATACGATAAGCCACAATCGCGATTTGCTGCAATCCGACCTTTATCATAGTCGGAAACGTGATGGTACGCGTTTCTTCTCCTTATACGAGGCATCACAACAACGTTTCACCAGGCAACGCCGGTCAACTGCTGTTTGTGTTTCAGAAATCGACTTTACTGATGTTGTAGGTTTCGCCACCGGCGCCAACCTTGTGTGAATGCTCTGAAAAGCTAATCATTTGCATATCACAGCATCTTCTTCTTGTCGGTTAAATTTCGCGTCTGTGGCACGTCATCTTCGTGGCGAATCAATTTTAATGGCCAGTAGTATAATTGGCTGCTAATATTAACAATGTTCATTTTTAGCACAAGACCAGTATGCGATCAAAGAAAATGCCTAAACGGTTGTGGGTTACGATTTCTTGTTGAGGTTATTAACTTAACTGACATCCACGTCAGTAGGTGTGCGGCTACCCGATACACATAATCAGGGAATTATTAGAGGTACCGAATAAAGTGTTAATTATTTTCAAGTTTCAACCAATGATATAATCGCCCTCGTTATCAACAATCTTTTTCCATGTTGCAAGGGTTCGTAATAAATGGAAATGTGATGGCGTAATATCGGCTAAGTGTGGTGGGTGAGGCAAAAACTCTCACCACCATTCATAAATATTTTCCAGGTTTCGTCTTGTGCAGTGCGGTCTTGCATTATCGTGTTGCAGAAAAACACGTCTTCTGTTGACAGCCACTGGGCAGTTTTCAATTAAAGATTGACTTACTCAATACAGCTGTTCACAGTAAAGGACAGCATTCATAGTTAGTCCAAGTTGCGGAGCTTCTTAATGAACGCATCCGCAAATACTCCACCAAACACACAAAAACAACTTTTTAGTGTGTAAACCTGGCTTAGATGTACTTGGCGATTCGTTCGGTGAGAGCCACAGCCTTTTGTGTTATCATAGAGCAGCCATTTGTAATCACCAGTCATCAAGTGATGATGAAGGCATCTGTATTGTACCGATAAAGCAATGAGATGATTGTGGTGCATAGATTAGCTTCAATTGTTTTTACCAATCTGCTGCAAATGTTCTTGTATGGTCGATGAAGGATGGTTAAGAGTAATCATCTTGGGATTGAAGCTCTTTTCTCCGAGTTTGCATTAACAATATGTATGTTTCTGGATATGGTCTGCCTTTAGCAAAACAGAATTTTGTTTTTTAACCCAAACATGTTTCACTACAGTTGCAGCATCTTCAGTGGGCTTTTATTTTATGGCTGTTAAAGAATAAGAATGTTCTTTACTGTTTGTATACAAGTAGCTATTAGTTTTTAAATCGTAATTACAGATATTTGAAAAAACACATACAATTATGAATTCATCCCTTTTTACCACATGGTGTGGTTTTCCTAATGTATTGTGTTTCTACAGTGACTGTTTTGTTCCACAATTTGTCATCTGCAACCTGTCGCTGTTTCACTGTTTACCAGCTATAAAAACGAACAGTGTTGATAGTGGAACAGTTGAAGGTGTAAAAACAAGATGGCTGACAGTGGAACAGTTGAAGGTGTTCTTAGCGGTTGATCTGAATCTTTCAGAGGTGTCTGGACATTTTGTGTGTGTGTGTGTGTGTGTGTGAGAGAGAGAGAGAGAGAGAGAGAGAGAGAGAGAGAGAGAGAGAGAGAGAGAGAAAGAGAGAGAGCATGTTTGAGTATGAATTCATAATTTTATGTGTTTTTTCAAATATCTATAATTACTATTTAAAAACTAATAGTTACATGTATACAGACAGTACAGAACATTCTTTATCCTTAACAGCCATAAAATAAAAGCCCACTGAAGATGCTGCAATTGCAGTGACACATGTTTGGGTTAAAAAACAAAACTGTGTTTTGCTAAAGGCAGACCCTAACCAGAAACATACTGGTTAAGAGTGTTTGACGGTTCTTCAGTTGTGTGACTCGGATTTGCTTCCGCTTCTGCCCGTAACATGTCATTGTCGAAACCTATTCATTTTCCTGATCGATACGAATCGGAAAGATCGAAATTACCGGATTTGATCTTACATAATCATTTAAGAATGCTCTTGAATAGCTAGAGAAAATGTTTTGTCTTACCATACGATGGCGGATACATACCCTCTTCTACTAGTTGGATGGCCACTGGTGAAAAAATTAATATTTTATTGTGTACAAATAAACAAGCAACTCTAATCCTAAATTGTCTTTGGCACGACTTTGACGTTCACTGTGAGCTGACAAATGACAAACGAACATCGACATGCGCAGAAACGACATTACTTTCCGTCTCCATAATATTTACTTTATTAAATTATTTGACGATCAGGAGAAGAAAAGCGTAACACCTATTGTGCGTAAAAATATTGTACAGTTAAATTCTTTTAGAGTAACAGTGGAGAGGATAGGAACTTCTTTTTTCCACACGTACGATATATTTCCGTACGATAAAAATCGATGTGTGCGTGCTAGGCCTAAATGTCGGTTTGGCAAATGACGCGTGCTACCTAGTTAACCTTCTCGGTCTAGTTACGTCGATTCAAAGAGGGATATTCGAGTCGGTGCTTTTGGTACGTTTTCTTCAATTGGTGAAAGACTATCACCGGTAGACACCTGGCCGGGATAACTGATCAGTTATTGACCGGCATTGAAAAATATTAAATTACTGAAATCGCAATTAAAAAACAGCGTTCATGGCAGAAAGTTGAAAATTTAGGGTTGCGTGTATTTTGTAATGCCACATCATAAAAAATAAAAATTAAAGATTCTGTCCAGAAAATAAGAAACTTTTTTGGGGGTGGACCACCTTTATTACTTAGGGGTATGAAAAATATATTACGACCGATTCTCAGACGTACCGAATATACATGTAAAATTTCATCAGAATCGATAGAGCCGTTGATCAAGTGGTAATTGATAAGTTATCGACTGGGGTTGAAAATTATTAAATCACTGAAATCGCTATTAAAAATAAGGGTTGGTGGAGGAAGGGTCAAAATCAAGGGTTGTGTGTATTTTTTAATGCCACATCATAAAAATATGAAAATAACAAGTACTGTCCAAAAAATAAGAAAAATATTTTTGGGGTGGACCACCCTTATCACTTAGAGGTATGAAGAATAGATTACCACCGATTCCCAGACTTACCGAATATACATGTGAAATTTCATCAGAATCGATGGAGCCGTTTCGGAGGAGTATGGCAACTAATACTGGGACACGAGAATTTTATATATAAGGAAGTGCTGAATATGATCGTATTGGAGAAGAATTCAACTTTATAAGTTTAAGAACAACATGCTTGAAACACACACATTTCCATAAGCATGCATCGTTACTCATTAGAATTCTTTGCAGCCCTCAGCTACATAATTCATCTTTAACTGGCGTCGGTAAATCTGTGTTTACAATTTTCTTTACAACACAATTAGAGCATAGCTTCATGCTTCACAAGCATTCGGTAGCCTTTTAGGAACCTCATTCGCATCATACCCACACAATAAGGCTGCCGGCAACGCCACTGCCATTCTTTCCGAGCGTGCAGTGTTCCCTCCTGGTCCAAAAACCCTGCTTAGTCTGGTGCAGCTTTCAGCAACGTGTTGTGGCGCCAATCTCCTCTCGACTTTAGAATTACACCTGAGGCTAAAGTGATCATCATTTTTAAGATTATATGAAACAAATCTTACTTTTCTTCTTTTTCCTGGCCGCATCCAGTACCTCCACGGAGGCTGCGCGTTAATTACAAGTTTACGCTCGGTATGTATCACCATTTTGTTTTCGAATAAACACTTTACTGACAAGAAAAACTCAGAGAAACATACACTACCGTGGAAAACAATCTGTGGAGAATTGTTCCAACTCAGCACATTCTCAATATATCCATCATTTAGATTCTTACCTTCCTTCACACGAACACTTTGGTTAACAATGAATCGACGACACATGTCTTCGGTGATTTCAGTGCAGGCTGGAACGATAAGGCGTCTCTGCTCCACTAAATCAGATGGACGTTTCGGAAAATCGTTTCGTTCAGGAACTTTCAAACAAACTTTCTTTATTACCCACACCGTCCTAACGCAAATGCTTTGAAAGGTGGCTACACTGAGTCACAGCGCCAGAGATTGCGCCAAAGATTATTATTCAGCCACCTCCACTGGCAGTGCTTGTTGAGAAGTTGCTGAGGGCAGTAGTAGTTCTGAGGTAGATGTAGTTAGAGTACTAATTGTGACCATGTCGTGTGCAGTTGTTCTGTTGGGCAAGACACCAGATGTTGTTGGATTGGAGATGTTGTAATGATCAGAGTGTACTTTTCGTCAATATATATGAAGGTAAAGAAAATTTATTTCAAATGTCTTATGCCTCTTGGTCACAGGTTCAGTCAACAAAGCATCTGGCTCGTGTTCTTGTGTTAGACTGTAATTCTGGTTTCTATATGCAATTATAGTATTTCTAGTCTTTTTAGTTACTTCAGTGTAAATCGTGTTTAAAATATCTTGTCTTATTGAGGTAGAACCGTGCCAGATGTGTACGTTGAATCACACTTCCACACACAGAACAGTTACATTTGTACTTTCTTGTTTCGTAGCTTTTATAGTTGCTGGGAACTTAATTAATTAATTGTGTTAGCGGAAATTTCCTTTCATTCTTTGTTGTTATTCTGTGCAGTCAGATTGCGGAGTAATACTAGTTAGGGCCAACCGGTTACGAGACTGCGTAACCGGACAAACAGTGACTTAAATTAAAATTATTTGCATTATATTTAATTAAGCCCCCATGCACGTGGCGACCCTGCCAGCATCGTCCCTTGGAATTATTTTGATATTAAAAATGGGAGACAGTAGTATTGTGGTAGTAGTTTGTAGTTTAGTAATTGTAGTCTATATTTCATGTGTAGATTTGGTATTTGAACATTTGTAGTTGTCTTGTCATTCTTGTAATGGTATTTTTGCAGAATTTAATTGTTGGTGTCTTGTATAGGGGTTTGATAATTTTGTGCAATTATGAAGATTTCAATTGTTCGTTAATCGTGTTTGTCGGGAAGCATTTTGTGTGAATAGTATTGTTGGTGATAAAGTGTCATATTGTGTGTAATTGTCGTATGGGCACAAGTTTTGTATGTTTTGTAAATGATTACGTGATCGATGAAAAAGGCAAAAATGATGGATAGTGAGAATGACAAAATTTTTAACATGGCGAACTCGCCAACACATGAGAACAGTATAATGAATAATGAAGTAGAAAACAATTTAATAAGTCAGGAAAATAGTCTGGAACCAGTTCAAAGTTTAGGTCAATCAATAAATTCACAGAATACGAGATTAACGATAGAAGATTCTGAAGTAGTATCGAACACAGATAGCTTTACGGCTACGCCGAAGGAAGTTAGTTATACGGGAAATTTTAGGGAGGAAAAAATTTTGAACCAGTTAATATGGAGCAGCTGATGGGTGCTATATTAAATTTGACAACACGGTTAGAAACTGGTATGGGAACAATGGAAACACAGTTAAGATCTGAATTAAAAACAGTGGGATCACAAATAGGAATAATTAAAACTGAGTTGGAAACAAAGGAAACACGGTTAGACTCACGAATAGGGACATGTTTTAAAAACATGAAAGATGAATTAAAGAAAGAAATTAGAGAAGTACAACCGATTTTGACTGCTCACAACAATAGATTAATTTCAATAGAAATCAGACAAAACGAACAGGATAGAGAACAGGAAGAAAGAGATTGTGTGATAGTACAAAAATTTTCAGAGTTTAATTTACAACCCGCACACGGTAAGGAAGAAATATTTGAAAGAATCGAGGAATCCGTACCAAATGACAGAATAAATAATCTAACGCAATAATATGAACAGGTAACTACTAAATGTGTTAATACTGAAACCCGAGTCGCGACACTTATGGAAGACGTAAATAAACAGAAAGAACAAATAGGTGACTTATCGGAAAGAGTTGAGGAGATTTCAGATAAATTGACAAGTCTTAGTTTAAATGGAGACAGAGATTCAGACGATACAGCTCCATTGCCATTTGCAGAAACCGAAGAGTGCCAGAACATAAATAAACATGTTGAAAGTCAGGGAAAATTTACTGAACGCGTTAAAAGCGAATTTGAGGCGTTACGAAAGCAAGTCAAACAAATTGCAAGCGAAATCTTAGGAAAAGACAGCAGAAGAAATTTAGAATCACAGGTAGCAGAGGGCTTTGAAGAAAATAATTTATTTCATTTACGAGAAGCAACAAGAGAGCGCCAGGCGCGCGAACTTGACAATAATCGACATCGGGACGGGGACAGACGCGGTAGGTCTTTGTCGTCACGAGGCGAAAACTTTGTCTATAAACACTTCTTAACTGTTCGGAAATTTAAGATCATTCGCAATTCTAAGAATGACATACATCCATGTTCATGGCTAGACCAATTTATGTGCGCACTTCCACCAAATTGGCCACTAAGTCACAAACTGGAATTTATGTGCGGCTATTGAAGTCCTCAGGGGATTCGCTACACTAAAAGAATATGTGCCGTAGCGTGCACAGGACCCCGAGCTGTAGTGGTGCTATTTCCCTTTTAGTTTTCTGCACCGCTGCCTACTCTTGTACTATTCTTTGCATCTATCAAAACAACTATTCAACTATCAGTCTATCTAGACAGTCGGTAAAGAATAACCGGATATGACTATTTTACCGAAAAGTGATTTCGGAAATTACCGTTTGGACTTACTATATCTTCTGCAGCATTCATTCGTGGTTTCAACGAAATTTTACCTATTTATCTTCGTGACAATATTACTTCATATGTTGACGATATTCTTATTGCTAAACGTTCTTGGAGTATGCATAACAAAATTTTGGATACATTATTACGTATTTTTGCAAGACTTGGCATTACAGTGAACTTGAAAAAATATGAATTTGGTCGTTCTCAGGTGAAATTTCTTGGTCATATTATTTCTACAGAAGGTATTTTTCCTGATCCAGAGGAACTAGACGCTTTTCGTAATTATGCTGTTCCTACTACAAAACGTGATGTTCGTAGTTTCATTGGTGTCTGTAATTTTCTTAGACGCTTTGTTAGATTGGATAATTTGGCCACACCTTGTTTGTGTGGACTATCTGGAAAGAATTCTAATTGGTGTTGGGATGAGGAAGCTCAATCAGAATTTGAACAACTTCGTGATGCTTTAGTTGCTGCTCCACTTCTTTCACATCCGGATTTGTCTAAAGATTTTTGTTTCGCGACGGACCCATCATACAAAGGCCTAGGTGCACACTTATTTCAAGAGATAGAAGAAAACGGCGTTGTAGTACAGAAAACTATTGCATTTGGAAGTCGTGTTCTCTCTAAATCAGAAAAGAATTATTCGATTACGGAACATAAAGCCTTGGCTGTTGTTTGGGCTTTCACAAAATTTCGCATATTTTTGTGTGGCCGACAGACTAAGGTTTACACCGATCATCGAGCTCTGAAATTTCTTATGTCAACAAAATTAACTCATGGAAGATTGTCACGATGGGCGCTGTATCTAGAGGAATTTGACTTTAGTATTGTTTACGTACATGGTTCTTCAAATATTATTGCTGATGCTTTATCACATGCACCTATGTGTTTGAAACAAAGTGCTGAGGAGGACTGCAAAGAAAACGATTATTGTTTGGTGTATATCCAAGGTGTTGCGAATGAAAATTTTATGTCGTCTTCGCTCCAGGACATCGATAAGGAGCAAAATAAGGATCCGATCTGGAAGGACATTAAGGAGAAGTGGATGAGAAAGGAAAGCGTAGCGATTCGACAATATTATTTAGTTCGCAATGATATTCTTTTTAAACGAAAATCGGTCGACAACACTGTTTGGTTAGTTTGCATTCCTGGTGAGTGGGTTAATAAATTGATTTGGTATACACATTTCAGCTATGCACACTTTGGTCCCAGAAAATGCTTTCATAAATTACGATAAAATTGCTACTTCAGTAATATGAAAAAAACGTATTCGATCTGTTCTTGCCAAATGCAAATTATGTCAAAAGGCTAAGCCGCCAACTATTTCTCACAGAGCACCGTTGTTTCCTATCATCCAGCGAAATTAAAGGTCATGGCTGCAGTCGAGTTCTTCGGTCCAGTAGTTCGTTCTACTAATGATTTTGCGTACATTTTGGTAGCAGTGGAACTGACATCAAAATATGTGTGTTTTACACCTTCACGCAAAGCAACAGCTCGTTCAGTATCTAATGCTTTCATCAAACATTTTCTTAAAGAATTGGGTCATGTTGATAAAGTTATATCAGATAACGGATCACAGTTTCGCTCTAAAATTTGGGTTCGTACTCTACGGCGTCGTAAGATTAAACCAATTTTCATTTCACTTTTTCACCCTCAATCTAACGCTTCAGAGAGATGGATGAAGGAAATCAATAAACTGTGTCGACTTTATTGTCATCAGAATCACAGAACGTGGGATCAGTATCTTTATATTTTTCAAAACATTCTGAATGAAATCCCTAATGATTCAACTTCTTTACCACCTACATTGATATTAAAAAATAAAGCACCGACAAATCGCATTTCTGAGATCGTTCTTTTTCCGCCTTCACGGAAACTGTGGCACTCTGAAGTTGGCAATCTGGCTCTACAAAATATTGCATCTGCGGCTGCTAGAAGAGAGAAATCAGCTAAACGTCCTGGTCGTTTAAAAACCTTGTCAGTTGGTCAAAAGGTGTTAAGTCTCATCGTTTGTCTCACAAAGGAAAAGGCTTGTGTCGCAAATTTTTTTCTGCTTTATAACGCTCCACATATGGATCGCAAAATTATTCATGGTAACACTGTCGAAGTAGAAACTCTTAAATCTCGACGCTCTAAGGGAATACATCATATATCGAACGTTAAAATTTTTGTGGAATGACATACTTTTGAGAAACTAACAGTTATACGTAAACACGCAGAGAATACAAGGATACCGCGCCGTGTGCTGGTGGCGGCACATACTCAAAGCAACAGTCAAATCTGCGCGCCGAACAAGGCAGTCGTTGACCGCAAACAATTACTTCTTACGTCACGCGTACCTACAGCTCATCGAGCGCTCAGTGCGAATGCACTGACAGCCGTAAACAAATACACAGTCTAATTTCTCTGATTCAATTCAGTATAAAGCTATAGTGACTTGATAAATTATGTTATTAACGTTCAGTATTTTTCAGGATACAGTTGTATAAAATATTTAAGAACTTCAGGTAAATTCTGTGTGTGTCTGACGTTAAGAGGACTTGCTATCGAGAAAATTTCAGGAAGAATGTAATTTCGAAGAAGAAAGTAATAAACTAAAAAGGTAACAATTAATTGAGTTTATTTTTCAGGTAACGTATTTCCGCTTAGGTACATACTTTAGACGTAATTTGCTGCTCGCGATTACGTGATTTATACTTTGTGTTAACTGATTTTGACAATGATTGATTAATGAACAGGGTTGATAATTATGTATATTATGCATCCCTTGGCAGCACTGCTTTTCCACGGATGTCACATTTTTTTATGGTGTGCCTGCTGTGCATATTTATTTACATTATAATTGTCAACTGATTAGTCGTGCTGATATGGTTGTGTATGTAAGTCATACTTTGTGATTTATCTGCTTGCGCCTTCATGTTTATTTATTAAGATTAAATATGAACATTTATTTGCTTATGCTAATATGATGCTAATGACCTGTTTATTATGTAAGATATATATTTGCTGCTTTGCGTATGGATTGCATATTTACACATTTCTGTTTTGTTGTCATAACTACTTTTTAATTTGGTATATAAAAGTGCTGGTATATGGTGTACGAACGTGGAGTTTGGGTCACACTATGGTATTAATTATAGATTATTCACTTGGCAGAGCCTCGTTGTAGGGATTGTGCTACATCCACTTGTTGACATTCTGCTCTCTGCTGGTATATTTACTCGCTATTGCATGTTTTGCTTACGCTCAGTGCTTTATATTTTAAGATAAGACAATGAACTGCTATAATTCTACGAACGACGTTGGTACAAGGAACTTCATTGAAGACACATGAGCTCGAGGTTTTATGGAAGCTGTATAAATTTATGCTAATAGGAGGGAAGCTAACACTAGGTTTAGACCGTTGACTGTCATTACACTTCAATCTTCGTGAGCAATTTAAGTAGCAAGTGACACTTGACACAATAAATACTCCACGTGTTTGCTTCTGTTGTGCCATGATTCTTGAAGTGGTGTACACACTGTGGATTATTACGATCATTCACACTCCGTACTCGTACTTACTTAGTGAGAGTTATTCAAACTAAAGGCTGTTAGAGGTCATGTATGCATTTCTTTTATTTAATGATGGACAAGGTAACCAAAATGTATTTTATAATTCATGATGAGTAGAAGATTCGGGTCAGATGGATTACATAGAGGTTGTGTGTGGACATTATGTCTTTGGATTGTATGGGATGATAAATTGAAGTTTGCACTAGGATTTTATCTGTACTTGTTTGATGAGACTGAATGGAGGAAGGAGTTGTTATGGAAGTGGAATGATATTGGCGATAAGGTTTATATGTATCGACGTATTGAAGAGGTATTATTGAGGTATTGAGATTGTGTGAAGTTGATGAATATTAGAGTTCTGGTGGATAAGAGGTAAGGTAAATGATATTGGTGATAAGGTTTATATGTATCGACGTATTGAAAAGGTATTATTGAAGTATTAAGATTATGTGATGCTGATGATTATTGACGTTTTGGTGGATAAGAGGTAAAGTAAGGGAGGAGCATTTTTTTTTTTTTGTTAGCTTGTATGCGACAACGAGGATGAAGATGGAAGACTAGAACACTGAAGTAGAAGGAAGATTGTCTACACCCACACTTTGTTAAATCAATAAGCAGCAAATACTTTTTTTTAAGAAAGGAAGTATTTGCATATCATGGCACACTGACAGTTGTTCAGAAAAAGTTTGCTTGGCAAACATTGGTCTTGACATGATGACTATGACGTTGACTAACTATTATTGACTGTTATACACTGTACCACTACTACTTGATACACATATTGAGCATAAAAATTTGGCAGAATTGCATTTATACAGTTAACACTATTCAATTACACAGTAGTACATAAATGTAGATGAAAGATGAGTGAATGTGTTTTGTGTGTTTTCCCAATCCCAAATAATTGGTACCGACCTACCTTCTAAATATTATTTTACTTGTTTGTTGTGGCTTTCCCTGACACCCATAAATGTTATAGGTTTATTGACATTTGTGTTTTCGTAATAGTTAATATGAAAATTACCTGATATCATTTGTGTGTTTGCTATAACTTGTATGTTTAGTATAAGAGCATTGATAATGATTTTGTAAAAGCAATTGTGTGTGCATTCAAACTGTGCTTACACGTATTAACATTGGTGAGTGCCACTTGGAAATCTTTAATTTCTGCTAATGAACTTTGATGAACTATCTGATTAGTGATAGTGAATGTTATGGACTGTTACCTGCACCTGTTCAACATTACTGGGTGCCACTGTTGGAACTGCTCTACTGAAATAATGTTACTTGTTGCTGTCTGCACCTGCTCAACATTGCTGGGTGCCACTGATGGAACTGCTCTACTGAAATAATGTTACTTGTTGCAGTCTGCACCTGCTCAACATTGCTGGGTGCCACTGATGGAACTGCTCTACTGAAATAATGTTACTTGTTGCAGTCTGCACCTGCTCAACATTGCTGGGTGCCACTGATGGAACTGCTCTACTGAAATAATGTTACTTGTTGTTGTCTGCACCTGCTAAACATTGCTGGGTGCCACTGATGGAACTGCTCTACTGAAATAATGTTACTTGTTGCTGTCTGCACCTGCTCAACATTGCTGGGTGCCACTGATGGAACTGCTCTACTGAAATAATGTTACTTGTTGCTGTCTGCACCTGCTCAACATTGCTGGGTGACACTGATGGAACTGCTTCTACTGAAATAATGTTACTTGTTGCTGTCTGCACCTGCTCAACATTGCTGGGTGCCACTGATGGAACTGCTCTACTGAAATAATGTTACTTGTTGCTGTCTGCACCTGCTCAACATTGCTGGGTGACACTGATGGAACTGCTCTACTGAAATAATGTTACTTGTTGGTGTCTGCATCTGCTCAACATTGCTGGGTGCCACTGATGGAACTGCTCTAATGAAAAACCGTTACTTGTTGTTTGCGCCTGCTAAACATTGCTGGGTGCCACTGATGGAACTGCTTCTACTGAAACGATGTCACTTGTTGCTGTCTGCACCTGCTCAACATTGCTGGGTGCCACTGATGGAACTGCTTCTACTGAGATAATGTTACTTGTTGCTGTCTGCACCTGCTCAACATTGCTGGGTGCCACTGACGGAACTGCTCTACTGAAATAATGTTACTTGTTGGTGTCTGCATCTGCTCAACATTGCTGGGTGCCACTGATGGAACTGCTCTAATGAAAAACCGTTACTTGTTGTTTGCGCCTGCTAAACATTGCTGGGTGCCACTGATGGAACTGCTTCTACTGAAACGATGTCACTTGTTGCTGTCTGCACCTGCTCAACATTGCTGGGTGCCACTGATGGAACTGCTCTACTGAAATAATGTTACTTGTTGCTGTCTGCACCTGCTCAACATTGCTGCATGACACTGATGGATCTGCTCTACTGAAATAATGTCACTTGGTGCTGTCTGCACCTGCTCAACATCACTGGGTGCCACTGATAGACTGCTTCTACTGGAATGATGTCACTTGTTGGTGTCTGCACCTGCTCAACATTGCTGGGTGCCACTGATGGAACTGCTCTACTGAAATAATGTTACTTGTTGTTGTCTGCACCTGCTAAACATTGCTGGGTGACACTGATGGAACTGCTCTACTGAAATAATGTTACTTGTTGCTGTCTGCACCTGCTCAACATTGCTCGGTGCCACTGATGGAACTGCTCTACTGAAATAATGTTACTTGTTGCTGTCTGCACCTGCTCAACATTGCTGGGTGACACTGATGGAACTGCTCTACTGAAATAATGTTACTTGTTGCTGTCTGCACCTGCTCAACATTGCTGGGTGACACTGATGGAACTGCTCTACTGAAATAATGTTACTTGTTGCTGTCTGCACCTGCTCAACATTGCTGGGTGACACTGATGGAACTGCTCTACTGAAATAATGTTACTAGTTGCTGTCTGCACCTGCTCAACATTGCTGGGTGACACTGATGGAACTGCTCTACTGAAATAATGTTACTTGTTGCTGTCTGCACCTGCTCAACATTGCTGGGTGCCACTGATGGAACTGCTCTACTGAAATAATGTTACTTGTTGCTTTCTGCACCTGCTCAACATTGCTGGGTGCCACTGATGGAACTGCTCTACTGAAATAATGTTACTTGTTGCTGTCTGCACCTGCTCAACATTGCTGGCTGCCACTGATGGAACTGCTCTACTGAAATAATGTTACTTGTTGTTGTCTGCACCTGCTAAACATTACTGGGTGCCACTGATAGACTGCTTCTACTGGAATGATGTTACTTGTTGCTGTCTGCACCTGTTCAGCATTGCTGGAGGCCACTGATGGACTACTTCTACTGAGGTGATGTCACTTGTTGCTGTCTGTACCTGCTCAACATTGCTGGGTGCCACTGATGGATCTGCTCTACTGAAATGATATCACTTGTTGCTGTCTGCACCTGTTCAACATTGCTGGGTGCCACTGATGGAAATGCTTCTACTGAGATGATGTCACTTGTTGGTGTCTGCACCTGCTCAACAATCTGGGTGCCACTGATAGACTGCTTCTACTGGAATGATGTCACTTGTTGGTGTCTGCACCTGCTCAACATTGCTGGGTGCCACTGATGGAACTGCTCTACTGAAATAATGTTACTTGTTGCTTTCTGCACCTGCTCAACATTGCTGGGTGCCACTGATGGAACTGCTCTACTGAAATAATGTTACTTGTTGCTGTCTGCACCTGCTCAACATTGCTGGCTGCCACTGATGGAACTGCTCTACTGAAATAATGTTACTTGTTGTTGTCTGCACCTGCTAAACATTACTGGGTGCCACTGATAGACTGCTTCTACTGGAATGATGTTACTTGTTGCTGTCTGCACCTGTTCAGCATTGCTGGAGGCCACTGATGGACTACTTCTACTGAGGTGATGTCACTTGTTGCTGTCTGTACCTGCTCAACATTGCTGGGTGCCACTGATGGATCTGCTCTACTGAAATGATATCACTTGTTGCTGTCTGCACCTGTTCAACATTGCTGGGTGCCACTGATGGAACAGATTCTACTGAGGTAATATTAATGTTTGCTGCCTGCACCTGCTCAACATTGCTGGGTGCCACTGACGGAACTGCTCTACTGAAATAATGTTACTTGTTGCTGTCTGCACCTGCTCAACGTTGCTGGGTGCCACTGATGGAACTGCTCTACTGAAATAATGTTACTTGTTGCTGTCTGCACCTGCTCAACATTGCTGGGTGCCACTGATGGAACTGCTTTACCGAAATAATGTTACTTGTTGTTGTCTGCACTTGCTCAACATTGCTGGGTGCTACTGATGGAACAGATTCTACTGAGATAATGTTAATTGTTGCTGTCTGCACCTGCTCAACATTGCTGGATGGTACTAATGGAACTGCTCTACGGAAATAATGTTAATTTTGCTGTCTGCACCTGCTCAACATTGCTGGGTGCCACTGATGGAACTGCTCTACTGAAATAATGTTACTTGTTGTTGTCTGCATCTGCTAAACATTGGTGGGTGCCACTGATGGAACAGATTCTACTGAGATAATGTTAATTGTTGCTGTCTGCACCTGCTCAACATAACTGGGTGCCACTGATAGACTGCTTCTACTTGGATTGATGTCACTTGTTGGTGTCTGCACCTGTTCACCTGTTCAACACTGCCGGATGCCACTGATGGACTGTTTCTACTGAGATGATGTGAGTTGTTGCTGTCTGCACCTGCTCACCATTGCTCGGTGCCACTTTTGGAACTGCTTCTACTGAAATGATGTCACTTGTTGCTGTCTGCACCTGTTCAACATTGCTGGGTGCCACTGATGGACTGTTTCTACTGAGATGATGTCATTTGTTGCTGTCTGCACATGCTCAACATTGCTGTGTGCCACTGATGGAACTGCTCTACTGAAATAATGTTACTTGTTGCTTTCTGCACCTGCTCAACATTGCTGGGTGCCACTGATGGAACTGCTCTACTGAAATAATGTTACTTGTTGCTGTCTGCACCTGCTCAACATTGCTGGCTGCCACTGATGGAACTACTCTACTGAAATAATGTTACTTGTTGTTGTCTGCACCTGCTCAATATTGCTGGGTGCCACTGATGGAACTGCTTCTACTGAAATGATGTCACTTGTTGCTGTCTGCACCTGCTCAACATTGCTGGCTGCCACTGATGGAACTGCTCTACTGAAATAATGTTACTTGTTGCTTTCTGCACCTGCTCAACATTGCTGGGTGCCACTGATGGAACTGCTCTACTGAAATAATGTTACTTGTTGCTGTCTGCACCTGCTCAACATTGCTGGCTGCCACTGATGGAACTGCTCTACTGAAATAATGTTACTTGTTGTTGTCTGCACCTGCTAAACATTGCTGGGTGCCACTGATGGAACTGCTTCTACTGAAATGATGTCACTTGTTGCTGTCTGCACCTGCTCAACATTGCTGGCTGCCACTGATGGAACTGCTCTACTGAAATAATGTTACTAGTTGCTGTCTGCACCTGCTCAACGTTGCTGGATGCCACTGATGGAACTGTTTCTACTGAAATAATGTTACTTGTTGCTGTCTGCACCTGCTCAACATTGCTGGGTGCCACTGATGGAACTGCTCTACTGAAATAATGTTACTTGTTGCTGTCTGCACCTGCTCAACATTGCTGGGTGCCACTGATGGAACTGCTCTACTGAAATAATGTTACTTGTTGCTTTCTGCACCTGCTCAACATTACTGGGTGCCACTGATAGACTGCTTCTACTGGAATGATGTTACTTGTTGCTGTCTGCACCTGTTCAGCATTGCCGGAGGCCACTGATGGACTACTTCTACTGAGGTGATGTCACTTGTTGCTGTCTGTACCTGCTCAACATTGCTGGGTGCCACTGATGGATCTGCTCTACTGAAATGATATCACTTGTTGCTGTCTGCACCTGTTCAACATTGCTGGGTGCCACTGATGGAAATGCTTCTACTGAGATGATGTCACTTGTTGCTGTCTGCACCTGCTCAACATCACTGGGTGCCACTGATAGACTGCTTCTACTGGAATGATGTCACTTGTTGGTGTCTGCACCTGCTCAACATTGCTGGGTGCCACTGATGGAACTGCTCTACTGAAATAATGTTACTTGTTGTTGTCTGCACCTGCTAAACATTGCTGGGTGCCACTGATCTAACAGATTCTACTGAGGTAATATTAATGTTTGCTGCCTGCACCTGCTCAACATTGCTGGGTGCCACTGACGGAACTGCTCTACTGAAATAATGTTACTTGTTGCTGTCTGCACCTGCTCAACGTTGCTGGGTGCCACTGATGAAACTGCTCTACTGAAATAATGTTACTTGTTGCTGTCTGCACCTGCTCAACATTGCTGGGTGCCACTGATGGAACTGCTCTACTGAAATAATGTTACTTGTTTCTGTCTGCACCTGCTCAACATTGCTGGCTGCCACTGATGGAACTGCTCTACTGAAATAATGTTACTTGTTGCTGTCTGCACCTGCTCAACGTTGCTGGGTGCCACTGATGGAACTGCTCTACTGAAATAATGTTACTTGTTGCTGTCTGCACCTGCTCAACATTGCTGGCTGCCACTGATGGAACTGCTCTACTGAAATAATGTTACTTTTTGCTGTCTGCACCTGCTCAACATTGCTGGGTGCCACTGATGGAACTGCTCTACTGAAATAATGTTACTTGTTGTTGTCTGCACCTGCTAAACATTGGTGGGTGCCACTGATGGAACAGATTCTACTGAGATAATGTTAATTGTTGCTGTCTGCACCTGCTCAACATCACTGGGTGCCACTGATAGACTGCTTCTACTTGGATTGATGTCACTTGTTGGTGTCTGCACCTGTTCACCTGTTCAACACTGCTGGGTGCCTCTGATGGACTGTTTCTACTGAGATGATGTGAGTTGTTGCTGTCTGCACCTGCTCAACATTGCTGGGTGCCACTTTTGGAACTGCTTCTACTGAAATGATGTCACATGTTGCTGTCTGCACCTGTTCAACATTGCTGGGTGCCACTGATGGACTGTTTCTACTGAGATGATGTCACTTGTTGCTGTCTGCACATGCTCAACATTGCTGTGTGCCACTGATGGAACTGCTTCTACTGAAATAATGTTACTTCTTGCTGTCTGCACCTGTTCAGCATTGCTGGATGCCACTGATGGACTGCTTCTACTGAGATGATGTCACTTGTTGTTGTCTGCACCTGTTCAACATTTCTGGGTGCCACTGATGGGCTGCTTTTACTGAGATGATGTCATTTGTTGGTGTCTGCACCTGCTCAATATTGCTGGGTGCCACTAATGGAACTGCTTCTACTGAGATAATGTCACTTGATGTCTGCACCTGCTCGCCATTTGTGGGTGTCACTGTTGGAGCTGTTTAAATACTGCTGATGAAATGATATGAGACTGCTATTTGCACCTGTTGACCATTGCTGGGTGCTACTGTTGGAACTGTCAACTACTGTGAGGGATCTAACTTGTTTATTGGACTATTCAAAGGATTTTATGTGAATATTTGTATAAACTGATTTTTTTGTGTATTTACTGGGTATAAAATGTTATGTGACTCTTACCTACACCTATTCGTGATTGCTGGTGCCATTGATTGAATTATATTTGTGTAAACTATCGCATAAAATCACATGTATGAAAGCATTTGTATTCCTTATTGTATTTTATATATTAGGTTATTGAAGGGTCAGTGCAAAGCCAAAAATTATTTAGTCATGTGGTATTTAGTTATTTAATATTATCTTTTAGTTTTGTCTATATTTTTTGGACGAATTTGGTGGTATTTTCACCACCAATGCTGCCAAAAATACCATCAAATTCTAGCCTGTGGAGGAGGGGCATATGAAACGTGGCTGCACTAAGAAACAGCGCCAGAGATTGCGCCAAAGAGTATCATTCACCCACCTCCACTGGCAGTTGCAGCTGAGAAGTTGCTGACGGCAGTAGTAGTTCTGAGGTAGCTGTAGTTAGAGTACTAATTGTGACCATGTCGTGTGCAGTTGTTCTGTTGGGCAAGACACCAGATGTTGTTGGATTGGGGATGTTGTAATGATCAGAGTGTATTTTTCTTCAATATATATGAAGGTAAAGAAAATTTTTTATTTCAAATGTCTTATGCCTCTTGGTCACAGGTTCAGTCAACAAAGCATCTGGCTCATGTTCTTGAGTTAGACTGTAATTCTAGTTTCTATATGCAATTATAGTATTTCTAGTCTTTTTTAATTACTTCAGCGTAAATCGTGTTTAAAATATCTTGTCTTATTGAGATAGAACCGTGCCAGGTGTGTACGTTGAATAACACTTCCACACACAGAACAGTTACATTTGTACTTTGTTGTTTCGTAGCTTTTATAGTTGCTGGGGACTTAATTAATTAATTGTGTTAACGGAAATTTGCTTTAATTCTTTGTTGTTATTCTGTGCAGTCAGATTGCGTAGTAATACTAGTTAGGCCCAACCGGTTACGAGACTGCGTAACCGGACAAACAGCGACTAAAATTAAAATTATTTGCATTATATTTAATTCAGCCCCCCATGCAGCTTCACATCTAAAAACCAAACGTTGTTGAGAGTTTGTGCCCTATCCTGTGCCCAGCGGACAAACAGTAGTTTCTGCCACTTGTGTTCTGCAGTGATCTTCTGAGCAGAGGTCATCTTGTACAGGTACATACGGAGGTAACTTTTAAGAATCCGTTGAACGGAGCTACTGGTGATGCTCAGCAGCGCTGCTGAGTTTCTGCACAATTTTCCCGGCTTCTCTGTAGAGCAATTCGTACCGCTTTAGTGTTCCCCGGCGAACGAACACGCTTTGGTCAAGGTTGCCCCACTTCCAGTATTGATACTTTTTGTACCAATTGATCATACAGCCTGTGAATGGTTCTCCTGCAAGGGTCCCGCCGTGTGTTAAACTGTTATCGAAACCACCTCTCAATAGGACATCGTGCAAAAGTCACACAACTGCTCATGGCTGCTGAGTTATTAGTCGTCCATTGTCGACGTGTTGTAAACGCTAGTCTCCCAATGACGGTATCGCGAATTACGCGTCAATGCGTAACTCATTTGTTGTCACCAACCTCTACGGCTACTGCTGTTGAGATGATCAACCGGATATCTATTGTGACTCATAAATTATATACGAAACAGATTGTTGTGTTGGCTACTCTACGAGTCAGCACCGACACAAAGAGGAAGTTGCAATGGCTGGCGGCAGGAATCCAGAATGATCTGTACATTAAACTTTTTAATCAATAGGACACTTTATTTCTAGAAAGGAAAGAAACGTAACTTTCTGCCTGTGCCTCCTACACGCAAGAACTTTTACTGTCTATTACTATGCGTAGATTGCAGGCTAAGTTTCGTTTCGTCTTCCTGCTACACTCCTGGAAATGGAAAAAAGAACACATTGACACCGGTGTGTCAGACCCACCATACTTGCTCCGGACACTGCGAGAGGGCTGTACAAGCAATGATCACAGGCACGGCACAGCGGACACACCAGGAACCGCGGTGTTGACTGTCGAATGGCGCTAGCTGCGCAGCATTTGTGCACCGCCGCCGTCAGTGTCAGCCAGTTTGCCGTGACATACGGAGCTCCATCGCAGTCTTTAACACTGGTAGCATGCCGCGACAGCGTGGAAGTGAACCGTATGTGCAGTTGACGGACTTTGAGCGAGGGCGTATAGTGGGCATGCGGGAGGCCGGGTGGACGTACCGCCGAATTGCTCAACACGTGGGGCATGAGGTCTCCACTGTACATCGATGTTGTCGCCAGTGGTCGGCGGAAGGTGCACGTGCCCGTCGACCTGGGACCGGACCGCAGCGACGCACGGATGCACGCCAAGACCGTAGGATCCTACGCAGTGCCGTAGGGGACCGCACCGCCACTTCCCAGCAAATTAGGGACACTGTTGCTCCTGGGGTATCGGCGAGGACCATTCGCAACCGTCTCCATGAAGCTGGGCTACGGTCCCGCACACCGTTAGGCCGTCTTCCGCTCACGCCCCAACATCGTGCAGCCCGCCTCCAGTGGTGTCGCGACAGGCGTGAATGGAGGGACGAATGGAGACGTGTCGTCTTCAGCGATGAGAGTCGCTTCTGCCTTGGTGCCAATGATGGTCGTATGCGTGTTTGGCGCCGTGCAGGTGAGCGCCACAATCAGGACTGCATACGACCGAGGCACACAGGGCCAACACCCGGCATCATGGTGTGGGGAACGATCTCCTACACTGGCCGTACACCTCTGGTGATCGTCGAGGGGACACTGAATAGTGCACGGTACATCCAAACCGTCATCGAACCCATCGTTCTACCATTCCTAGACCGGCAAGGGAACTTGCTGTTCCCACAGGACAATGCACGTCCGCATGTATCCCGTGCCACCCAACGTGCTCTAGAAGGTGTAAGTCAACTACCCTGGCCAGCAAGATCTCCGGATCTGTCCCCCATTGAGCATGTTTGGGACTGGATGAAGCGTCGTCTCACGCGGTCTGCACGTCCAGCACGAACGCTGGTCCAACTGAGGCGCCAGGTGGAAATGGCATGGCAAGCCGTTCCACAGGACTACATCCAGCATCTCTACGATCGTCTCCATGGGAGAATAGCAGCCTGCATTGCTGCGAAAGGTGGATATACACTGTACTAGTGCCGACATTGTGCATGCTCTGTTGCCTGTGTCTATGTGCCTGTGGTTCTGTCAGTGTGATCATGTGATGTATTTGACCCCAGGAATGTGTCAATAAAGTTTCCCCTTCCTGGGACAATGAATTCACGGTGTTCTTATTTCAATTTCCCGGAGTATACTTAGTGCCGATGCTCTGGAAGACTGAGACCGAACTGGGGCCGACCGGCAATGGGTGGCTGGTTAAATCGGTGTTGACTGGACTGGGGGCAGTGAACAGTCTTCCTGGAGGTTTGGCATTTTGCGCTCCCCGCTCTTTTCATGGGTCAGCACCATTTCGTGCCCCGTCGTGTATTTGATTTAGCAATCTTAGTAATAGAAGGCACCTGGGTGGGCATCCTATCACCACCCCTTCCCCTTCGTGACAGAAATTCTGTACACCATATGTTTGCGTCTAGTGTTATCTATGTGAAAGTCTGAGAAGGTTTTCGAAATGTTCACTAATCGCGTAACTGCGGCGGGGAGTAGGTATCAGACTAATATTCACGCAGTTAGACGTGGGAAACCGCCTAAAAGCCACACCAGACTGTAACACAGGCCCTCGTCGTTAATACGCAGATCGCATTCGATATGGGGCCAGTGCGCATCCACGAATCACGAAAGTGCCCTGAGGACGGTGGCTATCTGGACGAATGAAAAAAATCTTAGTAACATGTATAAACATCACAAAATAAAAAATAACACACGTATCATATCTATATAATTACTTTACATTTTTCCGTGTATAATTCTGTATAAAATCGACATCAAAAATATTATACATACAATTAAAAGAGCGCACTCGTCGATATGGATCATCAGAAAGGAAGGATGGTAATTCTTAATATCTCCTAAGCACTTGCATCGACGGGTAATGATTTAGTTGACGATGAAAGAGCAAAACATTACAGTGATTGACAGACGATTTATACGGGATTCGATGTGCTGTATACTAAGAAGCACTTTGGGCTAAAGTAGCAGCCACGGACACGGGATGACGTTGGTGGTGTGAATAGTAAATTTCCTGAAATTACACGCATTATTACTATAGTTTGCGACGGAATTGAACGAAGGATATGGAGATGCTCTTTGTCAGTGAAGGTGCATCCCTGGAAACGTTTCTCCATTAAAGCTCCACTACTGTTCGGTTGACGAAGGAGAAAGCAAAGCAAGGACGAAAATTAGGACATCCAGGAAGTAATGCAGACCTGTTACTTTAAGTGTAGTTACTGCACACTTCGCACAGTAAGACGTGCGAAAATGAGAAACCAATTATGTACTATTTTGTGGGGATGCATTTAATAAGAAAATCGCATTTAGAAGGGACAAATTACCCCCAAAAACACCATTCATTTCCCTCTGCGTACTGTAAACTAAACTTGAGCACTGAGGAATTCTTTGTGGCATGGCTAATTACTAACCTCAGAAAAGATCACGAAGAAAGAAAATTTCCTCGACTAAAACATTTATCATACTATAGGTTTTTGTTATGCAGGAATCAGAACTAGTCTCTCGTCTGCTCGGATCTCGATGTGGCCGGCCGCATGTGGCCGAGCGGTTCTAGGCGCTTCAGTCTGGAACCGCGCGACCGCACGGTCTCAGGTTCGAATCCTGCCTCGGGCATGGTTGTGTGTGATGTCCTTAGGTTAGTTAGGTTTAAGTAGTTCTAAGTTCTAGGGAACTGATGACCTCAGATGTTAAGTCCCATAGTGCTTAGAGCCATTTTTTGATCTCGATGTACCTATGCGTTGAGCGCCGTGGAGGTTAGCTTGAGATCATATGTTAATTATCTCAAACTAATGTTGTTTACTACGTTTTCTTGTCACACTGTATATATACCAACAGCAATGAATAAACGGTTTTCTAAGCCCTTTTTGAGACTCTGGTCGCATGATGGATTTTAAGAGATAATATCTCTACGTACTCTTTTTTTTTATTTCTATAATGCTGCATGTGCATACTGTGGTTTTACGTCCCATTGTTCTCACCCGGTTAGCATCGAGTACGCATAGTTACTCCCCCGAAACAGGCCTCGGAAGGCCCGACGGTACCAACCGGTCGCCATGTCACCCTCAGCCGATAGGCGTCAATCGATGCGGATAAGGAGAGGTATGTGGTCAGCAAACAGCTCTCCCGGCCTTTATCAGTTTTCGTGACCAGAGCAGCTACTTTTCAAGTAGCTCACAATTGGCCTCACAAGGGCTATGTACACCCCACTTCTTAACAGCGCTCGGCAGACCCAGACGGTCACCCATCCAAATGCTAGCCAAGCCCGACACGGCTTACCTTCGCTGATCTGACGGGAACCGGCGTTAACACTGTGGCAAGGCCGTTGGCGAGAATGTGTAGCAGGTATAAAAACATTAAACAAACCAAAATAAATAAATCACAAAACATTATAATGGGTCACTAATGAGATGCCACACACATTCTGTTCGTGACAAATGTGTTGCAAAATTTGCCTTTTAGATTCGATATCTGTAATAAACGCTTCATCTGTTCGCAGCTAACGCATTAATCACGGTAAATTATTCGATTTCAAATACGTAAAAGAAGAGGAGGTCTATGTTTGAACAACTAATAACTCCACGCCGGGCAGTCTTCACACCTTTTCAGTTCATCGAAATCCAAACAATGAGTTACACACAGGACTCGTTCATCGCAGCGTGCAAAGAGACTGTTTGCGTGTTGAATGAGCCAATACCGAATGTTGACTAAGCCCACAATTAATTTGCTTTATGCAGGACGAGTTATTTGATTGATTTATTGTAACAATTGGCGAAGATTACAACATACAGTTGCCCAGCAACAGCTGTACTATTGGAATCGCTTTCAAAGTTCGCAGCAAGGGAAAGATGCGTACGGACGGGCAGAAAGTAGCTTTTCTCGCAAATAGCTGGGTATAATTCCGTGAATTTGTGCCCTACTTCGTCATTTATTCCGGGATCAGGTTCCATCCTTTCTCGCAATCGTTGCCAACATCTAAAGGTCTTGCTCGGCCTTCAGTTACATAATCTCAATATGTAACAGACACTGCAGGCATAATGGCTGGATCTTACTCGATTTTTCCGTGAGACTTAATAAAGTTTACTGATTGGTTGGACTGCGATTTCTGCCGCTTGCGAAGAGACAGAAGGTTACTAAAACTGGTAATTGGAACAACAGGCTTATTTCCCCACACTGTATTTTGTTATCGATCAGTTGTGAGGTCACACTCCTCTAAGGGTGGCGGAATTTAATAAATTATTACAGTGATTAAAGCATTGGCCAGAAACAACATAGAAATTTGGATTTATTAATGAGTGCTTAAATTTTATTATTTTATGTGTGATGCAGGGGCAAACTTTAAGCATATAACGTGTCCCTCCGCTATAAACTGTTCATACTGTTACGGTCTGTTAAAACCCTGGCATGCGAAGCCGAGCATAATTTGTGTGTTTTAGTTGTTGGGAATCCAGAAATAACATGATGTTACTTTATTAAACTGCTAATGAAATTTTAGGTTTTAATTTGCAAATGTTTATTTGCACAACGAATTAATTTATATCTTTTGTTCAGATGGTATCATCTGAATGTCATGCAGTGTTACTTACAGAATCTAAATGCAAAATTTCAATTCTGATCATGTAAATCCCCGAATTTTTATCTTGGAACAGTTAGTCTGCTACACAAATTTATAATTTGCTCTTTTTTCCCCTTAAGATACTTGTGAGCTTTCTTGGAATTAATGTATACTAAGTGGTCAGGCTAAATAATAGACCTACAATTATTTGCATTCAGTTATCACTTATAAATTCTCATTGGTTGTTTTCGGTACCAAATTATCTTGCACCCTTACCCTTGATTGCTACACATTATTTCACTTCGTTCACCATATTGCCAAAATAAAGCTGGTTCGATAATTTTCTTATTCAATAGTCACTTCTATCCTATGTTCTCATTAGTATGTCTAAAACTGTTAAGTGTATCAATATTTCTACAGCATTTTTACATCCTCTCTCCTGTTCAGTCTTACGTCCAGCCTCGTCGACATCCCAGGTCGCTCTCCCTCGTCTTGTGACAATACCTCCGGCCGCTGTGACCGAGCGGTTGTAGGCGCTTCAGTCCGGAAACGCGCTGCTGTTGCGGTCGCGGTTCGAATCCAGTCTCGGGCATGGATGTGTGTGATGTCCTCAGGTTAGTTAGGTTTAAGTAGTTCTACGTCTAGGGGACTGATGACCTCAGAAGTTAAGTCCCATAGTGCTCAGAGCCCTTTGAACCATTTTGTGACACTACCAACGGTGCTATGGCGTCCCCTCAGGGTTTAGGCCGATATTACACTATCAAATTTATTGGACGTAGTGTCGCCTTTCATCCAGTTTATTTGATCAAATCTAGTACCTCGCCCCAGATTTTATCAAAAAAGCCGATGGTATTCTGTTTCCTGCAAGGAGAAATATAACCGCTTGGAGTGCTAGCATCGCTGCAACAGTCTGACATCTAATGTTAGCCAAAATAGCTTCGAAATTTAGATGGTAACTTGCATCTACAACAAAATTGATGGGAATGTACTAGGCAGATGAGGCATTGTATAATTAGCGGCATCCGGAATACAGTAACAGAATAAGAAGAAGCGAAAGCTATAAAAAAATTGCGGAGGCCATTAGCCGCGAAGTTCAGCCAAGGTGTAGCCCTAGGATATAATGGAGAAAATCTACAATTTTTATAGAAATGAAAATATTTCTTAGTGGCTATAGTATGCACTAGACAGTTATTTGCCCTAAGATATTCCTTCTTCAGTGCTTCATAAATAGCTTCAAGTTTTTCTGGTATTATTTTCGTCAATGTGCACTTAGGTATTTGAGTGCTATCCGAATGAACTAGAGTAGCTTTCGCGATGTTACGGTAAGTCTCTCTTTTGCGGATATAGAATTTCTGAGATAAATGTTCTGCTTGGTAATATAAGAAGCCACTTTCGTGAGCACATACTGAAATGTACTCTGGTCCATTCGCAAGTAAGTTTCATACGACTTTACGTCCTCGCCTTCTAGTTCCCGTAACAAATTTTGTTGTGTGCTTTTATTAATTCTCCGTGAAACCCACTGCACCAACCAAGTACGTTTCCTGTTCCTTTTTCCGCGCTCTTTTTGTCAAATACAAAGACAGTGCAATTGTAGTGTACGCAACTGCAAATCATAGTAACAAGTTATTGTCCGCCATACTGAAACATTGAAGAATTACTGGACGACAGTGTATATCTCTTTGTTGCGGCATGTCAAAGGTTTTTGTCAGAGATCTTTACCCAATAAATTTGATAGTGTAGTAGCCCCCTTACATCATACGTTCTGCTTTCCACTAATTGCATCAGGTAGCTTCATAAGATGTGCCGAAGAGTGCGACATTCTTCTAAAGAATTTCCTTTCCTTAGAGGTGCTTTCCCTTGTCAAATTTCTACCCAAAAATGGCGTTGAATACAGACAATGGTTCAAATGGCTCTAAGCACTATGGGACTTAACATCTGAGGTCATCAGTCCCCTAGAACTTAGAACTACTTAAACCTAACTAACCTAAGGACATCACACACATCCATGCCCGAGTCAGGATTCGAACCTGCGACCGTAGCAGCAGCGCGGTTCTGGACTGAAGCGCCTAGAACCGCTCTGCCACAGCGGCCGGCCGTTGAATAGAAGGTGGATTTATTTAGTTAAACAACAGTTTTTCCGCAGTTAATACAAGCGTAAGGAAGCTTCAGAGTTTCCATAGATATGGTCAACTATCATTGTTTGGTAATTTTCCATAATTTTTGCAGATCGTTATTCCGTTTCATTAAGAATTTTCGCCAAGTTGGTATTCTTCATTAAAAGTACGGGTAAGTCCTTTCGAAAATTTGAATGGTGCATGAATCAGGGCTACACCACCTCAGCTGAAATTTTGTTCTCTCTATTTCTTCTCTATTTTTTTTTTTTTTTTTTTTTTTTTTTGCGACCGTTACATACAACGAAACTACAATGGTAAAGCGAAACCACGACCTGATCCGGATCACAGACGTGTTTATGTCGTCGCTATGGCTGTCTTCAACATTCTACTGTCGTTCCGATCACTAGAGCGAAAATATCTCACTTGGCTTCATTTTCATGCTTGATTTCTACATCTACGTTCTATGATTCTTGAGCTTGCTTTCTCCTTATTGGCTGAGAAACATCCGGCAGCACATAACCTATTTTTTTTACAGGGATAGCTCTTTTCAAATTAATAATCAGAGTGTTTTAAATTATTAAATGTGAGAGCCTACTTGAAACAGTATTCATGCCTCTCAATCTAATTGACTAAATATGTACTTGACTCCTATGTAAGTTGTGCTGCCCCTCCTATCCTTAATTTTAATCATACGTGGTCACGTTACATGGAATGGACAGTGTCTTGAAAGGAGGGTATAAGATGAACATCAACAAAAGCAAAACGAGAATAATGGAATGTAGTCGAATTAAGTCGGGTGATGCTGAGGGAATTAGATTAGGAAATGAGACTCTTAAAGTAGTAAAGAAGTTTTGCTATTTGGGGAGCAAAATAACTGATGATGGTCGAAGTAGAGAGGGTATAAAATGTAGACTGGCAATGGCAAGGAAAGCGTTTCTGAAGAAGAGAAATTTGTTAACATCGAGTATAGATTTAAGTGTCAGGAAGTCATTTCTGAAAGTATTTGTATGGAGTGTAGCCATGTATGGAAGTGAAACATGGATGATAAATAGTTTGGACAAGAAGAGAATAGAAGCTTTCGTAATGTGGTGCTACAGAAGAATGCTGAAGATTAGATGGGTAGATCACATAACTAATGAGGAAGTATTGAATAGGATTGGGGAGAAGAGAAGTTTGTGGCACAACTTTACCAGAAGAAGGGATCGGTTGGTAGGACATCTTCTGAGGCATCAAGGGATCACCAATGTAGTATTGGAGGGCAGCGTGGAGGGCAAAAATCGTAGAGGGAGACCAAGAGATGAATACACTAAGCAGATTCAGAAGGATGTAGGTTGCAGTAGGTACTGGGAGATGAAGAGGCTTGCACAGGATAGAGTAGCATGGAGAGCCTCATCAAACCAGTCTCAGGACTGAAGACAACAACAACAACAACAACAACAACAACAACAACAACGTGGTCACGGTGATCAAGCGTTACACCAAGGCGAATTCAGCCTATGTAAGATAAGAATTTGAAGTTTCAGGCCACACAACGAGATGGGGACAGTAGGAGGAGTTCTTCTAAGCCACGCCTGTGGGTACAGGCCCCGTTTTCACAGTCACAAACAGTAATTACACTATACGATCAAAAGCACCCAGACACGGATTAGACAGACAAGTTAGTTTCGCTTTCTATCGCTAGGCAGGACAATTGGGTCCGAATGAACGCAGTATCATCCACTGCCAATGGCGTCATTGGGTGCAGTTATGGAGGGGCAAGTGGTGATGTTCAAAATGTGTGTGAACGCCTAAGGGACCAAACTGCTTAGGTCATCGGTCCCTAGACTTACACACTACTGAAACTAACTTATTCTAAGAAAAACACACACACACATGCCGATGGAGAACTCGAACCTCCAGCGGGAGAGGCCGCCCAATCAGGGAGTGGCGCCTCGAACCACGCGGCCACTCCACACGGTGGCAAGTGGTGGGCACACACCACTGCCTGTCGCAGTCAGGTTCTTGACTCTGTAGTAGTCGCTACTACCCTATCAAGTAGTTCGTCTGTTGGCCTTACGAGGCTGAGTGCACCAGGTTCCAGTCCTTCTAACAACGAGAAATCCCTGTCAGTACCCGGGAATCGAATTCGAGGCCTCTGCACGGCAGTCAGCTCTGCTGACGACTCAGCTTCTGACGCTAATGGACATCTTTTAGTGGACATTAACATTAGGTGTGTTTACTCTTTGCCTTTATCGCAGTTTGAACTCTGCCGGGCACACTTTCAGTGACCTGTCTGTGGAGGAATGGCAACCCCTTCTTACCCGAGAGCCGTAACCAGGTAAGGTAGTGATAAAGAACGGTGAGATCTGGAGCAAAGTAGACGTTACAAGTCATCCCAAACATGTTGAACTGAGTTCAAGTCGAGAGTCTCGGCGTGCTAGGGCATTCTAGGAATGTTATTGTCCACAAACCATTGTCTCACAGACGTCGCTTTATAACTGGTACCACTGACGCGATAAATGACCATCGGCTCCGCATCGTTGCTCTACTGCACGCAGTACACAAGGCTCTAAAATATATTCAGATGTTCCCGCAATTACCGATTTCATAAGCGCAATAGAGGGACGACATCCTTACGATGAAAAACACCCCCATACGGTAACACGATCTCCTCCGTATTTCATTCAGGCATTCGTCTAACCCAGACGCTTCCGTCTGATTGTCACAGGATTTAGCGTAATTCATCACTCCAAATCGCTGGTTTCCAGTCGTCCACTTCAGTAGCGTCGCTTAGCATTGAACAGAGAAGTGTGGCTCATGAGAAGCTGCTCGACCGTTATAGCCCATTATTTTTACCTCCCTACGCACAGCCGTTGCACTAGCTGGACCGCTAGTACCACTTTGAAACTCACGACTGATTTCTCCCGCTGAGTTCATGAGATATCATACCATCACCTTCAGCAATGCTCGATGGTCCCTGCCCGTCAGAACATAAGGTCTGCCTGGCCTTGGTTTCGTTGTGGTTGTTCGTTCACGATTCCACTTGAGAATTTCAGCCTCAACACTCGGCTCTGGCAGCCTTTAATGGGTTGTAACGTTCGTGATGAATTTATTACTCTTGTTACATTATTACAAATTACTCGGTAAGAAATGGATATAGCTGTGAAGAAGATGATGAGTAAGGGAAAGCCCCAGGATCTGATGAAGTATCAGTGGGCATGATATGAGCAGCAGATCCAGTGGGAATGCAGTGTCTGTACAGACTATTATCAAGCATATGGAGAAATAGTACACTACCTGACGACTGGAGAAGAGGAGACATTGTTCCCATCTTCAAAAAAGGGCAATGAAGGACTCTGTAAAAATTACAAAGGAATAACCCTTATGAGTCATACAGCAAATATTTTTGAAAGAATTTTACTAAATCGAATAAGTCAAAACATAGAAAAGGAGCTGAGTGAAGAACAGCATGGGTTTAGGAAAGGAAGAAGCACGATCGACCTGGTATTTTCCATCCGTCAACTGATGGAAAAAAGTTGGGAGTAAAACAAAAGGGTGATAATGGTTTTTATAGACATAGAAAAGGCATATGACTCAGTTAACACGGAAAGACTCTGAGAAGAAATAAAGAAGATAGGTATGGAAGATGGATACATTAATGGAGTACAGACAATTTACAGAGGACACAATCGTAGAATTAGAACACCATTGGGGAACTCTGAATACTTCGAAATAAGGCAAGGACTTAAACAAGAGCCGGCCAGTGTATCCGAGCGGTTCTACGCGCTTCAGTCTGGAACATCGCGACCGCTACGGTCGCAGGTTCGAATTCTGCCTCGGGCATGGATGTGTGTGATGTCCTTAGGTTGGTTAGGTTTAAGTAGTTGTAAGTTCTAGGGGACTGATGACCACAGCAGTTAAGTCCCACAGTGCTCAGAGACATTTGAACGATTTGAACTTAAACAAGGAAGTATTCTATCTCCTACACTTTTTAATGTTGTGATGGAGGGAATGAACAGGGCAGCTAAAGTTACAGTAAAAGAAAAAGACAAAAAGAAGATTTTTGCAGATGATATGGCAATATGGGGCGATAAAGAGGTAGATGTACTGTTACAACCTGATACGTGGAAGGAAATAATGGAAAGGCATGGATAAAAAATAAAGATAAGAGTGAAGTGATGGTATCTGGAAGAGATAAAGTGATCAATGGGAATATTACTTTCAATGGAGAGCCCATCAAAGTGGTAGATGGTTCAAGTAGCGCTAAGCACTATGGGACTTAACATCTGAGGTCATCAGTCCCCTAGTCTTAGAACTACTCAAACCTAACTAACCTAAGGACATCACACACATCCGTGCCCGAGGCAAGATTCGAACCTGCGACCGTAGCAGCAGCGCGGTTCCGGACTGAAGCGACTAGAACCGTTCGGCCACAGCGACCGGCAAAGTGGTAGACAGTTTCACTTATTTAGGGAGTGAAATACCTAGTGGTGGAAGAATAACCAACGAAATTAATAGGAGGTTCAGAAGGGAGGCAATTTCTACTAAACAATAAAAAACCTGATTCGGAATAAGAAAGTTTCAGAAAAAGCAAAACTCATTATGTTTAAAAGTTATTACTACCATACAGTCACCTGTGGAGAAAAAACATGGACAATGACAGAAAGGGGTTGGAGCAGACTGCAAGAAGGGGAAATGAAATTTCTCAGAGCAGTTAAGGGAAAAACAAGAATGCACAGAGTAAGGAATGTACATGTTCGAAAGGGCCTTAAACAAGAAAGTGAAACGTCCCCTTAGAAAAATTATACATGACTGTGCTTAAACTGACACACAATATTTTTAGCGCAACGCAATCTGACTTTCAAAAATCCCTGCAAAAGAATGGCCCTGACTAACATTAAAAAAATTTTTCAAATCTGTATTGGCCACTGCCGAAAACAATTTGTAAAATTTTTTGTGGGGAGCATGGGGGCTACGTAAGTAGACTCTTTAGGTTTTTATATTGGTGACGCCACGTAGCGCTCTGTATGAAAATCACTGGCTGTGGTGTGTGCAGTCTGTGGCTAGTTTGCATTGTTGTCTGCCACTGTAGTGTTGGGCAGCTGGATGTTAACAGCGCGTAGCGTTGCGCAGTTGGAGGCGAGCCGCCAGCAGTGGTGGATGTGAGGAAAGAAATGGCAGAGTTTTGAAATTTGTAAGACTGGATGTCATGAACTGCTATATACATTATGACTTTTGAACACTATTGAGGTAAATACATTGTTTGTTCTCTATCAAAATCTTTCATTTGCTAACTATGCCTATCAGTAGTTAGTGCCTTGCGTAGTTCGAATCTTTTATTTAGCTGGCAGTAGTGGCGCTCGCTGTAATGCAGTAGTTTGAGTAACGAAGATTTTTGGTGATTTAAGTGATTTGCGAAAGGTATAGGTTAATGTTAGTCAGGGCCATTCTTTTGTAGGAATTTTTGAGTCAGATTGCGTTGCGCTAAAAATATTGTGTGTCAGTTTAAGCACAGTCATGTATAATTTTTCTAATGGGACGTTTCAAAAGTATGAGAGAAGAAATAGAAAAAAAGAGATAAAGAGATTAGGATTGTACGGGTATGTTAAGAGGATGCGTGGACAGAGACTTTCAGAAATTACGGAAGAACTAAAGATGGATGGAAAAAGACGTGGAGGACATCCAAGAACATAGTGGGAAACGGGAGTGAGAACATTTGTAAAGAGGAGAGGTGTGACCTGGCAGCAAGTGGAGGAAGAAAAGTGGTGGGAGGACCGAGGCAAATGGAGAGGACTCATCAGTACCCAAACCTGGCAATAGCTGGAGCAGGAGATGGATAGAGATAGATTACATCCAATTACTAGTCTACGATCGAAGTCACTGAGATATCCAGACTGACAGACTCTGCTGCTACTGCGTCTCTGCCGTCAAAGCAATAGTCCTCACCTCCTTTTATATTGGGGGGACCACCTGTCTAATGGTCTGTACCGTATTAGATATTGGCGCCCGGAGAGTTCTGATCGGATAGTGTATTTATACACCCAGAACATAAACAAGGTACGCAAGTACGAGTAAATGAGGAAAAAAATAAAACAAATAAATTGAAGAATAGTAACGGACTCATATTCAAATTAGAAGTGAAACACCATGTCACAATGCTGCGGGAATGCCTCGCGGTTTAAGGCGCCTTGCCACGGTTCGCGCGGCTCACCTCCGTCGGAGGTTCGAGTCCTCCCTGGGCAGTGATGTGTGTGTTGTCCTCAGCATAAGTTAGTTAAAGTTAGATTAAATAGTGTGTAAGCCTAGGGACCGATGACCTCAGCAGTTTGATCGCATAGGAACTTACCACCACCACCGCCATGTCACAAATTCCTGTCCATAAGGACAGCTGTGGCAAGAATTTAACGAGTGGCTCCAACCATCTTATGAAGAGATGAAGAAAGTAAAGCAGCTATGATGATTCAAAGCAGTTAAAAGAACTAGTACTTAATTTTTTTGTTATATTTCAGAAAATATGCGCTGCAAGTATGAAACGTTTTATATAAATGCTGTAAATCTGAGTTTGTATTCTGATTTGTTCTGTTTTCGGAATATTTAAATGTGTAAATATGTGTACATACTCATGACACTGCTTTCCATATAATCTTCATGGAAATTTGCATATATATGTCTGTCACAGGTTTTTGATTATTCATTTTACATTTTAATCCCTTAAATGTGTTAATGAATAACGTGAGTAATGAATTTAATCATTTTTCTGTTCATTCCCTTCACTTACTTTAAGTTGTAGCCTTTTAATCTATGTTGAGAAAGATATTAGCAGTCAGATCAAAACCATAATCAACCTATTACTCCCGTCAGAGAGCATTAGTGGAATGAAATTTTGTGCAGTTTCCCCACTTTAAGAGTTGTGTCTTGGCCCATAATTGTCGCTTTATCCATTTAACCTTACGTTCAAAAGAGGTGGCCTGCCCACAGTTTTTGTTGGGTTAAAAAAAGGTTGAACACCATAGGGTTTTGCAAAACTGTGAAGCTGCCTTATTTACTCTGGAACCGCGAGACCGCTACGGTCGCAGGTTCGAATCCTGCCTCGGGCATGGATGTGTGTGATTTCCTTAGGTGAGTTAGGTTTAACTAGTTCTAAGTTCTAGGGGACTAAGGACCTCAGAAGTTGAGTCCCATGGTGCTCAGAGCCGTTTGAACCATTTTTGTGCGTCGCTATCCGTACAGCGAGCTCACGTCGAACTGCAACCGGTAGAAGGGTCAGATCTACTGACTTTCGAGCCCAGTTTCCACTAGGCGGATCACGTTTAAGCCCACTTACGTCCAAGCGCACCTTAATTTTTTTAAAATATTCAGTGCAACAATCTCAGCTGCACATTGGTCACTCTTGTTAATTAATTACGATCACACTTCATGATCATTTTCACATCAAAAAACAAAATAAAACGTAACATTAATAAATAACTAAGTAATTTAGACTGAAAATATCCAAAATTCTTAAAACTGTAATGTTGGTGAAGTTGGGGATGAGAGTGTTACGTGGATGTTTAATGCAGGTGTATTACCGGGAAAAGTTCGCAAGGAATGGAATTTGGCATATCGAAACCCAGTTTATAGCAAAAGTAGTAAAAAAAATATATGGAAATTTTCGTATAGTCAGAGTTACATACTCTATTGATAGCTTGTGTGGTCAGATCCCAGAAGACGGGATAGGGAGGATGTTCATGGAAGTTCAAGAGTAGATTCCGTAAGACCCTTTAATGATAACATTTTAACTTTAAGAAACTGATGACAAAAAGACTGTAAAGGAGTCTGTGTAGCCATACAGTGTTCATAGATCGCAAGAAGGCTTTTGACACAGTGCCGATGAAGAAACTTAAGTCCTGAGGGGAATGAGCTTGAAAAGACATGTTGAAGTGTGTGCAACATACACAAGTTTTGCAGAGTTTGTAATCAAAGTAGGGAACAAAATTTCGTCACAGCCTTCGAAATTACAGAGGAATTAAAACAGGGATGCCACTTGTTTCCTAAATAGTTTAAAATACACATCCAGAAAGCCTTAGACATACGGAGAAGGACATGGACAGGAATGGGCATTCAGATAAACAAACGATCAATGACTGTCCACCTCGTTCTTCGCATATGACCAGGTAGTCGTGACTAGCGAAGAGGATGGTATTAGAAAATTTTATTGGAAGAATATTCTAATTAGAAACTGAAAGTAAATTTTCATAACACTGAGTAGATACACAATCGAGAAACTCTACCAGTCATTACAGTAGAGGGCCTGCAAATCAAGGCACGTAAGAAATTATATACATATCTCAAGTTCGGATGGACACCAGGCTCGAACTCTTACAGGAATAGGCGAAATGCTGCGAGTAATGAGGAAAATGGGCAAGAGCGCTATATTTGTAGTGTGCACGTAGGTTGAGAATTGAGGTCTGACGGAAGGCGTGCTAGATCAAACTGTGAAGTTGTGAAGACCACTGTTACTGCTTGGGGCAGCAGTCGGAATATATGCCTAATAAACAGGAGACCCAAGTTCGACTCCCAGTCAGGCACAAATTTTCAACCTTCCCCATTTATTTCAATCACTGCCAATGTCTGTAATTCCTGTGTATCTTAAAAGGTCTTCTACGTTAAGATGGAAAGTAAAGAAGACTCTCTATAGAAGCACTGAAGAGACTATAACGACCTATGGGTGCCAGGGTGGAAGCTTACTGTAAAAATTTAAAAGCAGATTGAGAATTGTAGAAATGGAATATCTCTGAAGGTCATGTTGTATACATTGGCGACTGCGTGTAAGAAGTAGAAGGATTAGGGTAATGACCCAGGCTCAAGGCTCAAGAATGCGTCACAGATGAAACAGATGAACGACAACTCGATGGGTAGGTCCACTCATGTTCAGACATAAGAGAACACCTTGAACGAATAGAGATAGGACGTTCATATTCACAGGAAATGTAGATTAATAAGTTCCAATACGAGAGAAGGAATGTTGCTACTCATCATATAGCGGAGAGGCTGAGTCACGATAGGCACAATAAAAAGGTTCATACAAGCATAGCTTTCGGCCATTAAGGCCTCTGTCAGCAGTAGGTTTGTAATCACACACACACACACACACACACACACACACACTCAGGCAAGTGCAACTTGCACACACGTCTGCAGTCTCAGAGAGCTGAAACTACACTGCGAGCATCAGCACAATTGCATGATGGGAGTGGCGACTGGGTGGGGGTAAGGAGGAGGCTGGGGTGGGGAGGGGGAGGGATAGTATGGTGGGAGTGGCGGACAGTGAAGCGTTGCAGGTTAGATGGTGGGTAAGAGAGAAGGTGCGGAGGGGATAGGGGGTAGGTAGCGGAAAGGAGAGAAATAAAAACAAAAATAAAAATAGATTAAAAGACTGGGTGTGGCGATGAAATGACGGCTGTGTAGTGCTGGAATGGGATCAGGGAGGGCGCTGGATGCTTGAGGACAGTGACTAACAAAGGTTGAGGCCAGGTGGGTTTATTGTGCCTATCGCGACTCAGCATCTCTGCTGTATGCTGAGTAGCAACTTCCCTTCTCTCGTATTGCTACATTCCATTCTGGATTTTCCATTGATAGATTAATAAGTTCTACAGAAATGGCTAGCATTTCAGTCACTTCCTTTCAGCATGTGTCCTGCTGCCTAATAGCACAGTGTCCACCATGGGCCCTGAACCGAGCGAGGTGGCGCAGTGGTTAGACACTGGACTCGCATTCGGGAGGACGACGGTTCAATCCCGCGTCCGGCCATCCTGATTTAGGTTTTCCGTGATTTCCCTAAATCGTTCCAGGCAAATGCCGAGATGGTTCCTTTCAAAAGGCACGGCCGACTTCCTTCCCCATCCTTCCCTAATCCGATGAGACCGATGACCTCGCTGTCTGGTCTCCTTCCCCAAACCAACCAATGGGCCCTGATAACTTGCTCTATGCGTGACGATATCGACGCGTATATGGCGCGATTGGCGTCTTATGGTGTAGCCATCCTTGATGCATTCACCTGGTTCCAAAGTTCATCCGTGTTGGCTGACATTTCACAGCGCTGCTGCACCCATCGTTTCACCATATCCCACACATTTTCGATTGGCGACAAGTCTGGTGATCTGGCGGGCCAGGGCAAAAAGCTGACATCCCGCGATACCAAGAAGACACGTGTTGCTGCAGTACCATGTGGTCGTGCATTGTCTTGCTGAAAAATGGCGTCTGGAGTGTTGTGCAGAAAGGATATGGCTACGGGCGTCAGGATGTCATTCATGTAGGTCACACTGGTCACAGTGCCATAGACAGACACTAACTGTGATTTGTGGTTGTACCCAATAGTACCCCACACCATAAGGCCTTGAACTGGTGCTGTATGTCTTTTGCGAATGCACTCACGGTTATGCCGCTCCCACTGTCTACTGCGAACCAAAATGCGGCCATCATTTCCAAACAAACAGAACCTGTGTTGACATCTCGTGGAAATCGGGTTTTCTGCCGGATATCAGCGTCTTGACGTCTTCATCAGGTGTTCCCTGAGACTGGCTGCTTGCTGGACCGGGTCGCATATGTATGCCTGCCCGGTGGCTGGTGTTCTGTTTGCCGTTCCCTAGGCGGTCCGCGCCCGCTAGCCGCGCTATCCTGCCGCTCTAGGTGTTCTCTATTCCGTCCGCGCCCGCTCTGGCCGTCTCCAACTGCGCTCGTGGCCTCCTGGTGTTCCCTTCTCCTGGTGAAGAAGAAGGCGGATGGCACCTTCAGCCACAGTGTGTACCGAAAGCCAACACACACAGATCTATACCTACAGGCCGACAGCTGCCACCACCGAGCACAAAAGACCGGGGTGCTTAGAACACTCGTACACCGAGCCCAGACATTGTCTGACACTGACAGCCTGGCAGGGGAACTTGAACATCTTCAAAAAGTGTTTGCAAAGAACGGATTCTCATCCAGGGACATCCGCAGAGCTCTACATCCCACCAGACGTCAGGATACACCGGAGAACGAACAAGAAGAAGAAATCAAGAAACTGGCATTTTTACCGTATGCTGGGCCTGTCTCTGCCAAGATCAGCAGAATACTAATTAAACATAACATCAAGAGTGTCTTCTACCCATCTAGCAAAATCAGGGCTTTACTTGGAACAGTCAAAGATGATCTGGGCTTATGGAAGCCTGGCATTTACAATATTCCTTGTGAATGCGGTATGTCCTACATTAGCCAAACGACTAGAACGGTGGAAATCAGATGTAAGGAACACCAGCGACATACCAGGCTAAGTCAGGCCACAAAATCAGCAGTAGCAGAACACTGCCTAGAATTGGAACATTCCATGGATTATGAGAACACCAAGGTCATGGTCCAGACCCCCAGGTTCTGGGATAGTGTCATCACTGAATCTATAGAGATAAAGATGGCACAAAACTTGATTAACCGGGAAGTAGGATACCAGCTAAGCACTGCATGGAACCCGGCATTTGAACTGCTGAAGCAATGTCGGAGAAAATATGTTTCCAACACCAACAACGAGCATCAGACATCCGCACACTGCGGGCATGAACCAAGAAGGGAACACCAGGAAGCCTCAGCCGCAGTCGGAGACGGCCAGAGCGGAAGCGTACGGAATAGGGAACGTCCAGAGCGTCATTGGAGCGCCACTCGCGGGTGCGGACCGAGAAGGGAACACAAGGAGGCCACGAGCGCAGTTGGAGACGGCCAGAGCGGGCGCGGACGGAATAGAGAACACCTAGAGCGGCAGGATAGCGCGACTAGCGGGCGCGGACCGCCTAGGGAACGGCAAACAGAACACCAGGCACCGGGCAGGCATAAATATGCGACCCGGTCCAGCAAGCAGCCAGTCTCAGGGAACACCTGATGAAGACGTCAAGTAATGACGTCGAAATATCGTGTTTGGAAGACGCTCATATCCGGCAGAAACCCCGATTTCCACGAGATGTCATCAAATCGCCGGGAAAGTCTAAGAAAGAACCTGTGTTGTTCCTTAAACACTATCTGATGCCATTCCTGTCTCCATTGACGCCGTTACATAGACCACTGCTTTTAGTTTCAGCACGTTCGTCAAAGGAAGGCGGGGAAGTGAACGATGTGCACGTAACCCACGCAGCAATAAACGGCCACAGACTGTCACCCCTCATAGAACGAAGCGTTACACTGTTCCGCTGTTGCGCCAGAACCGAGGAGGACGCAGATGTGTCCTGAAATGCTATTCGGGTGAGGCCGTCGATCTTCTTGGAGGGTGGTCTGTGTCGTGTTCCACGGCCCTCCGTGAACCATTCTGCACACACCTGTTGCACTGCCGAAACACTCCGCCCCACACGAGCAGCAATTTCCCGGATGAATGTATCACGTTCTCTTATGCCGATAGTACGCCCTGTTTCAAATGCACTGATTTGACGGTACGGTTCCCGCATACGTCTGCGAGGCACCCAGCACGTCTGCTCCAGTCACACTGATCCATTACCTTCGGTTGATAGCAACAACGAGAGCCGCAGGCACATTTTGTCGATAGGTGCTGTTGTGCGCCGTGATTTCGATGTTGACCTTGAACCCGCGGACCGATATGGTTCATTTATGCTAATGTGCATGTCATGACTCTAGTCGTTCAAGGTGTTCTGTTTTTTCCTGAACATGAGTGTACGTACATTGCGAATGACAGGTGACAGATGGCCTATGATCTTCCATGATACTCAGAGGAGAAGGAGAAGAGGAACCTCGAAGGTTGCCTGACTAGAGAGGGTAAATAAGGCTGTGAGTAAAAGAGGAATATAAGTAGACGAGGAAGAATGGAAAGAGAGAAATGGATAGCGACTGACAAGTGGGACACGGCGACAGCTGCAGAAACCTCACGGGAAAGGAAGAAGAAAATTGTACCTAAATTAGTAAATAACATTGGTTGACAATATATAAAATTTAAAATCCCTAAAATTTTATCTTATCGCTCACATGTTGTGCAAAGTCAGATTTCTTTAAAGGAACATAGCGATAAGCTGTAAGATAAAAGGAACAGCGTTACAATACACTTGTGAGCACATTCAGTGCTGTCTACCATTTTACTAAACCCACTTTGCATCATGTACACCCATAGGCCATAGATGATAGGTAGGGGCGGGAGGAAGGTGGTAAGGGGAGAGGAAAGCCACTAATACTGTGCGGTATTAAAATGTAACGAAGATATTGCCAAAAATATACAGTGCAATTAATTTAAAAATAAGAGGAAATCTGGATAATGCAGCTAATAATGTAAAATGACACATCTTGTTCAAATTCGTAATTAAATTAAAACATTGACACACGCAGTTTTCACCAGAGGGTTCTTGTGGTACTTTTTTCTACTTGTGGACGTAGGGCTGGGTCTGCACGCAGCCACTCTACATTCATTCTGCCACGCTGCCTGCAAGTGCGGCGCGCTGCAAAGGTTGTCTTCTGCCGAGTGGTGCAGTAGCAAAGCTGGGCAATTACTGCTGACTCGGCTTTCTCAGTCAGTTGTCAAAATTCTTGAGTATTTTAGTAGGTTCTTTCATTCGATATCCACATATTTCAACTTGTTCCAAGACTTTGTAGTTGCGGCATCTCTCATGAAAATATGTTGTCCATTTGTTGTCCTTTGGCCTTCAGTCCGAAGACTGATTTGATGCAGCTCTCCATGCTACTCTATCCTGTGCAACGTTCTTCATCTCTGAATAACTGCTGATACCTACATCCTCCTGAATCTGCTTACTGTATTCATCTCTTGGTCTCCCTCTACGATTTTTACACTCCACAGTTCCCTTCAGTGCCAAATCTGTGCTCCCTGACGTCTCAGAATGTGTCCTATCGTCTGATCCCTTTCTCCCCAAATCTATTCATTACCTCCTCATAACATCTACATCTACATACACACTCTGCAATCCACCATACGGTGCGCGGAGGAGGGTAACTCGTACCACAACTAGCATCTTTTCTCCCTGTTCCAAACAGAACGAGGGAAGAATGACTACCTATATGCCTCTGTATGAGCCATAATCTCTCTTATCTTTGTGGTCTTTCCGCTAACTATAAGTTGGCGGCAGTAACATTGTAGTGCAGTCAGCCTCAAATAAGTTATGTGATCTGCCCATCTGATTTTCAGCAATCTTATGTAGCACCAAATTTCAGATGCTTCTAATCTCTTCTCGTTTAAACTGTTTGTCATCCATGTTTCAGTTCCTTATATGGCTACACTCCGTACAAATACTTTCAGAAGAGAGTTCCTTACACTTAAACCTATACTCGATTTTAACAAATGTCTCTTCTTCAAAAACGCTTTCCTTGCCATTGCCAGTCTACATTTTATATCCTCTCTACTTCGCCCGTCATCAGTTATTTTGCTGCCCAAATAGCAAAACGTAACACTACTTTTAGTGTCTCTTTTCCTGATCTAATTCCCTCAGCATCACTTAGTTTAATGTGAATACATTCCATTATCCTTGTTTCTCTTTTGTTAATATTCGTCTTATATTATCCTCTCAAGACACCGCCCATTCAGTTCACTTGCTCTTCCAAGTCCTTTGTTGTCTCTGAAAGACTTGCAATGTCATCAGCGAACCTCAAAGTTTTAATTTCTTCTCCCTGGACTTTAATTTGTACTCCAAATTTTTCTTTTATTTCCTTTGCTGCTTGCTCAATATACAGACTGAATAACCCCGTCTCACTCCTTTCGCAGCTACTGATTCCCTTTCATGCCCCTCGACTCTTACAACTGCCGTGTGGTTTCTGTACAAGTTGTAAATCGCCCTTCGCTCCCTGTATTTTATACCTTGTTCGTACAGAATTTCGAAGATAGCATTTCAATCAACATTGTCGAAAGCTTTCTCAAAGTTTGTCTTTCTTTAACGTATCTCCTCAGCGAAGTCGTAGTGTCAGTATTGCCTCACATGTTCATAGATCTTACCGGACATCAGTTTCTACCAGATTTTTCTATTCTTTTTAAAAGACTTCGTGTTAGCTCTTTACATCACTGACTAATTCAGCTGATGGTTCGGTAATATTCATATGTGTCAGGACTAGCTTTCTTTGGAACTGAAATTATTACATTCTTCTAGAAGTCTGAGGGTATTTCGCATACATCTTGCACACCAGATGGAAGAGTTTTGTCTTTGTGGCTCTCCCAAGGCTATTATCAGTAGTTCTGACTGAATGTCGCCTGCTCCAGGCGCCTTGCTTCGATTAGGTCTTTCAGTGCTCTGTCAAATTCTTCTCGCAGTGCCATATCTCCCATTTTATCTTCATCTACGACCACTCCTTCCACCTTCCTACTTTCCCTTCTTCGCTTAGAACTGGTTTTCCATCAGAGCTCTCTAAATTCATACAGCAGCTTCTCTTTTCTCTAAAGGCCTCTTTAATTTTTCTATAGACGGTATCTATCTTTCCAATAATGATATATGCTTGTAAATTCTTACATTTGTCCTCTAACCATTCCTGCTTAGCCACTTTGCGCTTTCTGCCAACCTCATTCTTTAGACCTTTTTAATCTTTTTCGCTGGCTTCTTTTGCTGCACTTTACATCTTCGTCTTTCATCAATTAAATTAAATATCTCCTGTATTATTCAAGGCTTTCTTCTAGACCTTCTCTTTTTACCCATTTGATCCTTTGCTGCCTTTACTATTTCGTTTCTCAAAGCTACTTGTTCCTCCTCTACTGTATTCCCTCCCCCTCTACCCAATGCCCCGCTGAAACTCTCAAGAACCTCCGATTCTTTCAATTTATCCAGGTTCCATCACCTAAATATCCTACTTTTTTGCAATTTCTTCAGTTTTAATCTACAGTCCTTAACGAATCGGTCGTGCTTAGAGTACATCTCTGCCCTGGAAATGTCTTCAGTTTAAAATCTGGTTGCGAAACCTCCACCAATTAATCTGAAACCTTCTGATGTCTCCAAGTCTCTTCCACGTATACAGCCTTCGTTCGGGATTCTTAAACGAAGTGTTAGCGACGATTTAATTATGCATTGTCTTCCTCCTTCATTTCTTTCAAATGGCTCTGAGCCCTATGGGACTTAACTTCTGAGGTCATCAGTGCGCTAGAACTTAGAACTACTTAAACCTAACTAACCTAAGGACATCACACACATCCATGCCCGAGGTAGGATTCGAACCTACGACCGTAGCGTTCGCGCGGTTCCAGACTGAAGCGCCTAGAACCGTTCGGCCACTCCGGCCGGCTCATTTCTTTCCCCCAGTCGATATTCACCTACTAATTTTTATACTCACCGTTTTCCTGCCATTGAATTTCTGTCCTCCATCATCCACTCTATTTCTTAGCCATGTTTCCCTTCCGTTCCTGGTTCTCAGGGCTTCTGTATTGTGTAACCGTTTCCCCTGTTAGTGTGACTGCTCTCACCAAGTTGGAGGAATAGCCGTGGAGGATGCTTACATGTTACCTCCAACACACCTCTCACATCCATCGTGTAACGCCCGTTGCCCAGGTGAAGCGCCATGCTCTTCGGTTGTCATCAATATTTTGTATGAAAAACAAGCCACACAGTACCCATGAAAGTAAGATTACTTTTCGCCCATTACCCTTGGATTGGGGTAGGGTAGTCCCAGACACTTACTAGGGGTAGTTGTCGAGCATTTCTCCAGATTTATATCTTTAATGGTCGGAATGCAGGCACAAAATTAAGTGCAATGACTGCAATAAATGGTTCGTAGGACGGACGGGCAAGCACTCCGAATATAGTAGTTTCAAGCAACCGACATATTCTCTAAACAAAACCGCGTTTGGGGCACATATCACAAAGTTAACGTGCTGGTTTACGAACATTTATGAAAACTTGGACATTTACACTCATAAAAAGTCATCCGGTAGCTTGCAGCATCCAACTTGGACAAAATTGCAGCGTCCAGCTTGGATAAAAGTTCAAGCTTTCGATTTCTGCCTCCATCGTCGTCGTCATGGGATACGTCTGACTGCAGTGAAATGTCGCTAGTCGTTTATCAGCCGAGCATTCCTTGCTCGTCATATGGGCAGGTGAAACATTAAAACGTTGTACCTGTTGAACGACTTAGTGTTCTGTTATGATTACTGACTTGCTTGGTTGGCCTCAGGAGGTGTGGAGATGCTTTTGTCCTCTAGCTGCTGCGGAGAAAAACTTCTCGCAGCATGATTGGCCCCCGGTGGTGTGAGAGTGAACTGCCCTCAGGCTGTTGCGGAGAATATTATTTTCGCTGCAGATCAGACCAATGTCTTGTCGGCCTGCGATGTGGGCAGTCCAGTTTTAGGATGAGCCGATTGACGGCTGACCCGCGTTCTCGTAGAATGCAGGAACAGTCCGCCGGGATTTGTTCCGCAGCAGGCGAGTTGAATGTAGCCTGCGTAGGCACAGATCGAGCTTAAGATCCGGACCGTTCAACCACTTCAGCGCTACGATGTGATTGTCGGCGGCTTTTACCCACTCCATGGTCACGTACTCTGAACAGTGGAGTGACCAGGGTTAGGTAGAGCGTAATACCGTGGCATGGAGAGAGTGATCTCTTGAAGATTAAGTAAAGGATGCAAGTCGCGAAGGCACCCCATTACTTTGCTTCTGATTTCACGCATTTGCGGCGCCCATGTGAGCCTGTCATCGAGGGGCTCTCTTAAAACTGGAGAGTTTCCCAGGTTTATACCCAGAGGACGGCATCTGATTAGCTAGATTACGTCACGGGGATGACGATTCCTAAGAAGGTGGCGTAAGCGTCCAGAGATTATGTGTGCGCTCGCTGTGCAGCATCGCTTGCAGCTCCGCCGTTTGCCTCAGGCGATAATCTACGAGAAGTCTTCTCTCTGCTTTTTCTTTATCAAGTGCACCCTCCGATGCATTGGAATCACATATCCGGTATTCCTATTAAAGTTCTTCCCACATTGACTATTTCAACTGCTTCCCTGATCACAGCGTCCCTATAGTTAGATGCATGAGCAAGAATTCTCGTTTCTTCAAGCATAATCTTGTTTTTATTTGACAGGCTGGGCCACCCCCGACACACGTCGACGCTCCTCCACATCTATACGAATAAATCCCTGATCGGACCCATCCTCTGCTATACAAATGTGGCGTGGACTTTCGCTCCCCCCTCAGTGTTTTTCAAGATCATTCTATCTCTCTTCTCCCGACGCATCTGCACCAACACTACCTGCTTCCTATTACCCAGTCTGGCTTCTGTACCGCCAGCCGGTGTGGCCGAGCGGTTCTAGGCGCTTTAGTTTGGAACCGCGCGACCGCTACGGTCGCATGTTCGAATCCTGCCTCCGGTATAGATGTATGAGAAGCAGTCTTAGTACGCCTTCTGCTGGGAAGCGCGAAGCGCCGCCTTCGATTTTTCTTTTTTTATCTCGCCCTTTCGATGGGGTTTTCAACTTTGAAAAAAAAGGTCCTCAAGGACCATGTCTAGAGGGTACGGAGGATGAGGCAGCACAGAGATTTCGTTTCCCCTTTTTTTGTGCAGTAATCACTCACCAACAGGGATGAATTTGTGGGTGCGTTATCGTGATGCAAAAGCCGTGAATTGTCTCGCCACATTTCACTCCGTTTCCTTCTCACATTTTCTTGCAGGCGCCGCAACACATCCAGATACTACTATTGATTAGCAGTTTGTCCTTGAGCACGAATTCGTAATGAACTAATCCTTCAAAATCAAAGAAAACCATCAATATGGCTCTGACATCTGACCTGACTAACGAGCTTCTTTTGGTCTTCGAGACCTTTCGGAACCCATCATGAAGAATGAACCTTGATCTCAACATGATAACCGTAATGAGATTTTCACTCTGCAGCGGAGTGTGCGCTGATATGAAGCTTCGTGTCAGATTAAAATTGTGTGCCGGACCGATACTCGAACTCGGGACCTTTGCCTTCCGCAAGCAAGTGCTCTACCATCTGAGCTACCCAAGTACGATTCACGACCCCTACTCACAGCTTCAGTCCTACCAGTACCTCGTCTCCTGCCTTCCAAACTTCACAGGAGCTCTTCTGCGAACCTTGCAGAGCTAACAGTCCTGAAAGAAAGAATATTGCGGATACACGGCTTAGCCACAGCCTGAGGGATGTGTCCAGAATGAGATTTTCACTCTGCAGTGGAATGTGCCCTGACATGAAACTTCCTGGCGGATTAAAACTGTGTGCCGAACCGAGACTCGAACCTGGAATCTTTGCCTGGAGAGCTAGTTCTGCAAGGTTCGCAGAAGAACTTCTGTGAAGTTTGGAATGTGGGAGACGAGGTACTGGCGGGGCTGAAGCTATGACGACGGGTCGTGAGTCGTGCTTGGGTAGCTCAGATGTTAGAGCACCTGCTCGCGGAAGGCAAAGGTCCCGAGTTCGAGTCTTGGTCCGGCACACAGTTTTAACCTGCCAGGAAGTTTCATCATAACCGTAGCCTCACGACTCATCACCAGTTATGATTCTCTTAATGAACATGTCGTTCTCATTTACGCGATCCAAAGGCTCTTCACAAGTTGTTAGACAAGGCGAAGGTCTTTCTCCTCTTGACACATGAACCATGGGACGAACTTGGCGGCAACATGACGCATTCCAGGACACTGTGTCAGGATTTGATGATATGATCCAACTGAAATGCTACATTTTTCTACAATCTTTCGGTTAGACAATCTTCGATTGGCACGCACGATTTTGTTGACGTTTCTGACATGAGAGTCGTCGGCAGACATCTAAGGGCGTCTTGAACGAGTCTTATCTTTAACTTCCGTCCGGCCATTTTTAGATCGTGTGAACCATTCGTAACACCGAGTACGGCTTAAGTACTCATCACTACAAGCTTCCTGGAACATTTGGTGTGTCTCTGTAAAGGTTTCCTTGGGTTTCGCGCAAAATTTAATGCAGACGCGTTGCTCCTCTAACTCTGCCATCTCGTAATTCGCAAACTGTGCGACACAACGTTCTACCCAATACAGCACTGAACAATAAATAATTGACATACAACAATGGAACTTCCGGTAGTTACACATTTTGTGCAGGGATACCAACTGCATTTCTCTCCAACACCCCTACTGGAGCCAAAATACGAATGTTCCAGAATTTTTTGAACAGACCTCGTAGAAGGTCCCTCTACATCTACATCTACATCTACATGACTACTCCGGAATTCACATTTAAGTGCTTGGCAGAGAGTTCATCGAACCACAATCATACTATCTCTCTACTATTCCACTCCCGAACAGCGCGAGGGAAAAACGAACACCTAAACCTTTCTGTTCGAGCTCTGATTTCTCTTATTTTATTTTGATGGTCATTCTTACCTATGTAGGATGGGCTCAACAAAATACTTTCGCATTCGGAAGAGAAAGTTGGTGACTGAAATTTCGTAAAAAGGTCTCGCCGCGACGAAAAACGTCTTTGCTGTAATGACTTCCATCCCAAATCGTGTATCATATCTGCCACACTCTCTCCCCCATTACGAGATAATACAAAACGAGCTGCCCTTTTTTGCACCCTTTCGATGTCCTCCGTCAATCCCACCTGGTAAGTATCCCACACCACGCAGCAATATTCTAACAGAGGACGAACGAGTGTAGTGTAAGCTGTCTCTTTAGTGGACTTGCATCTTCTAAGTGTCCTGCCAATGAAACGCAACCTTTGGCTCGCCTTCCCCACAATATTATCTATGTGGTCCTTCCAACTGAAGTTGTTCGTAATTTTAACACCCAGGTACTTAGTTGAATTGACAGCGTTGGAAATTGTACTATTTATCGAGTAATCGAATTCCAACGGATTTCTTTTGGAACTCATGTGGATCATCTCACACTTTTCGTTATTTAGCGTCAACTGCCACCTGACACACCATACAGCAATCTTTTCTAAATCGCTTTGCAACTGATACTGGTCTTCGGATGACCTTACTATACGGTAAATTACAGCATCATCTGCGAACAAACTGCTCAGATTGTCACCCAGGTCATTTATATACATCAGGAACAGCAGAGGTACCAGGACGCTTCCCTGGAGAACACCTGATATCACTTCAGTTTTACTCGATGATTTGCCGTCTGTTACTACGAACTGCGACCTTCCTGACAGGAAATCACGAATCCAGTCGCACAACTGAGACGATACCCCATAGGTCCGCAGCTTGATTAGAAGTCGCTTGTGAGGAACGGTGTCAAAAGCTTTGCGGAAATCTAGAAATACGGAATCAACTTGAGATCCCCTGTCGATAGCGGCCATTACTTCGTGCGAATAAAGAGTTAGCTGCGTTGCACAAGAGCGATGTTTTCTGAAGCCATGCTGATTACGTGTCAATACATCGTTCCCTTCGAGGTGATTCATAATGTTTGAATACAATATATGCTCCAAAACCCTACTGCAAACCGACGTCAATGATATAGGTCTGTAGTTAAATGGATTACTCCAATCTGTGGGTACAGATCTATCGGTGAGCGAGCGGTTGTATATGAGTGCTAAGTAGGGAGCTATAGTATCAGCGTAATCTGAAAGGAACCTAATCGGTATACAATCTGGACCTGAAGACTTGCCCGTATCAAGCGATCTGAGTTGCTTCACAACCCCTAAGGTATCTACTTCTAAGAAACTCATGCTAGCAGATGTTCGTGTTTCAAATTCTGGAATATTCCATTTGTCTTCCCTGGTGAATGAATTTCGGAAAACTGCGTTCAATAACTCCGCTTTAGCGGCACAGTCGTCGATAACAGTACCATCGGCACTGCGCAGCGAAGGTATTGACTGCGTCTTGCCACTTATGTACTTTACATACGACCAGAATTTCTTCGGATTTTCTACCAAATTTCGAGACAATGTTTCGTTGTGGAACCTATTAAAGGCATCTCGCATCGAAGTCCGTGCCAAATTTCGCGCGTCAGTAAACTTTAGCCCATCTTCGGGATTTCGCGTTCTTCTGAACTTCGCATGCTATTTCCGTTGCCTCTGCAACAGCGTTCGGACCTGTTTTGTGTACCATGTGGGATCAGTTCCATCTCTTACCAGTTTATGAGGTATGAATCTCTCAATTGCTGTTGCTACTATATCTTTGAATTTGAGCCACATCTTGTCTACATTTGCATAGTCAGTTCGGAAGGAATGGAAATTGTCTTTTAGGAAGGCTTCTAGTGACACTTTATCTGCTTTTTTAAATAAAATTATTTTGCGTTTGTTTCTGATGGATTTGGAAGAAACTGTATTGGGCCTAGCTACAACGACCTTGTGATCACTAATCCCTGTATCAGTCATGATGCTCTCTATCAGCTCTGGATTGTTTGTGGCTAAGAGGTCAAGTGTGTTTTCGCAACCATTTACAATTCGCGTGGGTTCGTGGACTAACTGCTCGAAATAATTTTCGGAGAAAGCATTTAGGACAATCTCGGTAGATGTTTTCTGCCTACCACCGGTTATGAACAAGTACTTTTGACAACATATCGAGGGAAGGTTGAAGTCCCCACCAACTATAACCGTATGAGTGGGGTATTTATTTGTTACGAGACTCAAACTTTCTCTGAACTGTTGAGCAACTGTATCATCGGAGTCTGGGGGTCGGTAGAAGGAGCGAATTATTAACTTAATTCGGCTGTTAAGTATAACCTCCACCCATACCAATTCGCACGGAGTATCTACTTCGACTTCACTACAAGATAAACCACTACTGACAGACATAAACACTCCACCACCAATTCTGCCTAATCTATCTTTCCTGAACACCGTCTGAGACTTCGTAAAAATTTCTGCAGAACTTATTTCAGGCTTTAGCCAGCTTTCTGTACCTATAACGATATCAGCTTCTGTGCTTTCTATTAGCGCTTGAAGCTCAGGGACTTTTCCAGCGCAACTACAACAATTTACAACTATAATTCCGACTGTTCCTTGATCCAAGCACGTCCTGTATTTGCCACGCACCCTTTGACATTGCAGCCCACCCCGTACTTTCCCGAGGCCTTCTAACCTAAAAAACCGCCCAGTCCACGCCACACAGCCTCCGCTACCCGTGTAGCCGCCAGCTGAGTGTAGTGAACTCCTGACCTATTCAGCGGAACCCGAAACCCCACCACCCTATGGCGCAAGTCAGGGAATCTGCAGCCAACACGGTCGCAAAACCGTCTGAGCCTCTGATTCAGACCCTCCACCCGGCTCTGCACCAAAGGTCCGCAGTCGGTTCTGTCGACGATGCTGCAGATGGTGAGTTCTGCCTTCATCTCGTAAGCAAGACCGGCAGCCTTCACCAAATCAGATAGCCGCTGCAATCCAGAGAGAATTTCCTCAGATCCAAAGCGACACACGTCATTAGTGCTGACATGTGCCACCACCTGCAGCTGGCTGCACCCTGTGCTCTTCATGGCATCCGGAAGGACCCTTTCCACATCAGGAATGACTCCTCCCGGAATGCACACGGAGTGCACACTGGATTTTTTTCCCTCCTTAGCCGCCGTATCCCTAAGGGGCCCCATTACGCGCCTAACACTGGAGCTCCTCTTAACTACAGCCACACTCGCAAAGCACGTTATACATCTTTGGTACTGTCAGGCCGAGATTAACTTTAACGAGTCGCAATTTCCCTGGGTAGCCGGAAGATTGGACTGATTCCTTGCCCATTTAGGACTCCAGCTATGGTACGAGTTGTTGCACCGCAGAATGGAAGACGCAGTATGTGTTACATCGCATCTTGGTTTCCTCAACAGCGTTGATCTGATATCAAGGACAGAATACCCCTTCCTTCTGACTTAGCCCCTGGCAACGATCATGGAGGCAACCATCAAAAGCTTGCGATTTAATCCGAATCTGACGCTAAAAGTTAACTGAGAAGTTTTTATCCAAGGACTCATAGTCATCATACACATAGCCCAAAAGTGACGGTCACTAAACGTCCCAGAAGAACTGATGATCTACACCCACAAAAAACAAAATTACAAACTAATATTAAATGAACAGTGTGAATTTAATCATAGTGTCTATATCAGATTTTGTAAAATACAAGATTCGCACAACATATTTCAAAAATCCACATTTTACTGTATTCTCGACATATATGTATTAAGTGTGGAGATATTTTTAATTTCACGTCACAACTGACATAATGCATGAGTTCGGTTTGTAACACTTAAGCCACTCACAGTTGCATATCATGTTTATACAATGCGTATGCTCCCATATTACTCTACTACACCACGGCGTACCTTGCATATTGCTTATGGAAGGTGAAGGAATAGTCTTTTAGCCGGCATTTTAGAACATTTGGTTTTAGGTGTGATGTAATGGCGATGTTGTCTGAAGATAATTCGATAGAAATATATGCAATATAGACGGACAAAATTTTATTTTATTTAATATGCATGGCACTGCAACATAGCCTACATATGTACGCGCAGACACACACACACACACACACACACACACACACACACACACACACACACACACACACGTTTCCTTTTTTTCTCTTTGTATAGGTTAACGGACAACACTGTCCCAAAATGAATTAAAGCTACGCTGACGTAAAAAAATCGCAACACCAACAGAGATATGCGACATAAACGAAAGTTAGTAGGCGTGTTTCTACAGCTGAAAGATGATGTCTGTTCAGATTTCGTGAGAGTCGTGTGAAAGTGAGGCTAGTAGCGCCACTATAAGGATCCAAATCAGGTTTGCCTAAAATTCACGCTGCTCGACATTGGACGTGATGAGCTGATGTTAGTCAAGAATGCTTTTAAGACAACAAAGACGCCATTATCAACAGGTATCTGAGTCTGAACGAGATCGTGTAATACAACTACGAGAAGCTGGATGTTGCGGAAATACTTAGCAGGAATGTAGCCATTGTCCATGACTGCTGGCAGCGGTGGTCACGAGAATGTAAGGTCGCAAAATCTCAACTCCGGACGGCCATGTGGCACTACGAAGAAGAAAGACTATCCTCTGAATCTTCATCTACACTCCTTCTCATAAATTACGGATAATGCTGATACATGGTGAAACAACGCTCTGGTGGGCGGTTTGCGGGTTTAAATAACCTCGGCTTATGATCATGAGGAGCATTTGACCTGCGGTTATCGCACGGTGGCGCTAACAGCAGTCTACATACGCAGCAGTTTGTTGGTGCATATCAGAGTACGGTGCAACGTGTAAGCATGTAGACGTTTTCAGGCGTGCTAATGGTGACTGTGTGTTGAAAGTGGCTCAAAGAACACACATTCATGACCTTATGAGGGGTAGAAGGGCGACTGGAGGCTGGCCAAACACAGCAGGTCGCAGTACGGGCCCGCCGTGTGCCACAAAGTGTGATCTCAAGATTATGGCAACGATTCCATCAGACAGGAAACGTGTCCAGGCGCTACAGTACGGGACGTCCACAGTGTACAACACCACAAGAAGACCGATATCTCACCATCAGTGCCAGCGAACGGCCACGGAGTACTGCAGGTAGCCTTGCTCGGGACCTTACCGTAGCCACTGGAACAGTTGTCTCCAGACACACAGTCTACAGACGACTAAACAGACATGGTTTATTCACCCGGAGACCTGCAAGGTGCATTCCACTGACCACTGGACACAGGAGAGCCAGTACAGCCTGGTGTCAAGAACACAGTACATGGTCATTGGAACAGTGGTCCCAGGTTATGTCCACGGACGAGTACAGGTATAGTCTGAACAGTTATTCTCGCCGTGTTTTCATCTGGCGTGAACCAGGAACCAGATACCAACCACTTAATGTCCTTGTTTGATGGTGTGGGGTGGGATTATGACTGATGCACGTATACCCTTGCATGTCTTTGACAGAGGAACTGTAACAGGTCAGGTCTATCGGGACCTCATTTTGCACCAGTATGTCCGTCTTTTAGGGGTGCAGTGTGTCCCATCTTCCTCCTGATGGATGATAACGCACGGCCTCACCGAGCTGCCATCGTGGAGAAGTAGCTTGAAACAGAAGATATCAGACGAATGGAGTGGCCTGCCTGTTCTCCAGACCTAAACCCCACCGAGCACGTCCGGGATGCTCTCGGTCGACGTATCGCTGCACGTCTTCAAACCCCAAGGACACTTCAGGAGCTTTGACAGTCACTGGTGCAAGAATGGGAGGCTATAACCCAACAGCTGTTCAACCATCTGATCGACAGTATGCTAACCCGTTGTGCGGCCTGTGTACGTGTGCATGGTGATCATATCCCATATTGATGAGGGGGTACATGCGCAGGAAGCAGTGGCGTATTGTAGCACATGTATTTCGGGACGGTTTTCCCAACTCATCACCAATACCTTAGACTTAGTGATCTGTGTCGTGTGTGTTCCCTAAGTGTCTATGCCGTTAGCGCCAGTTTTGTGTAGTGCCACGTTTTGTGGCATCACATTCTGCAATTATCCTTAATTTATGAGCATGAGTGTACATAGATGCTCCGCAAGCCACCATACGGTGCATGACGGAGTGTACTCTGTGGCATTATCTGTCATTTCCTTTCATGATACACTCACAAATACAGCGAGGGATAAATGATTCTCTATATGCCTCCGTATGAGCCCTAATTTCTCGTATCTTATCTTCGTGGTCCTAACGCGCAATGTTGTTGGCGGCAGTAGAATCGTTCGCCGTCAGCTTCAAATATCGCTTCTCTAAATTTTCTCAATAGTGTTTCTCGAAAAGAAAGTCGCCTTCCCCCCCTGAGCTCCCGAACCATCTACGTAACACTTAACAAGCTATTCGAACCTGCCGGTAAAAAAACTAGCAGCCCGCCTCTGAACTGTCGATGTCTTCCTTCCTTGCGACCTGGTACGGATCCCAAACACCCAAGCAGTACTCAATAATAGATCGCACCAGCGTACTACAGAGTGTTACAAAATAGTACGGCCAAACTTTCAGGAAATATTTCTCACACGCAAAGAAAGAAACTATGTTATGTGGACATGTGTCCGGAAACGCTTACTTTCCATGTTAGAGCTCATTTTATTACTTCTCTTCAAATCACATTTATCATGGAATGGAAACACACAGCAACAGAACGTATCAGAATCACTTCAAACACTTTGTTACAGGAAATGTTCAAAATGTCCTCCGTTAGCGTAGATACATGCATCCATCCTCCGTCGCATGGAATCCCTGATGCGCTGATGCAGCCCTGGAGAATGGCGTATTGCATCACAGCCGTCCACAATACGAGCGGTGAATCGAGGAAGCACAGTACATACTGACAAAACTAAAATGAGCTCTAATATGGAAATTAAGCGTTTCCGAACACATGTCCACATAACATCTTTTCTTTATTTCTGTGTGAGGAATTTCCTGAAAGTTTGGACGTACCTTTTTGTAACACCCTGTGTATGCCGTCTCCTTTACAGATGAACCACTCTTTCTTAAAGTTCTCCAAATAAACCGAAGTCGACCATTCGCCTTCCCTATCACAGTTCTCACATGCTCGTTCCATTTCATATCTCTTTGCAACGTTACGCCCAGATATTTCAAAGACTCGACTGTGTGAAGCAGAACGCTACTAATACTGTATTCAAACATTACAGGTTTGATCATCCTATTTATTGGTATTAACTTATATTTTTCCAAATTTAGAGTTACTGCCATTTATCATGTTGTTTTTGTTGTTGTTGTTGTCTTCAGTCCTGAGATTGGTTTGATGCAGCTCACCATGCTACTCTGTCCTGTGCAAGCTTCCTCATCTCCCACTACTTAACTGCAACCTACATCATTCTGAATCTGCTTAGTGTATTCATCTCTTGGTCTCCCTCTACGATTTTTACCCTCCACGCTGCCCTCCAATGCTAAATTTGTGATCCCTCGATGCCTCAGAACATGTCCTACCAACCGGTCCCTTCTTCTTGTCAAGTTGTGCCACGAACTCCTCTTCTCCCCTATTCTATTCAATACCTCCTCATTAGTTATGTGATCTACCCATCTAATCTTCAGCATTCTTCTGTAGCACCACATTTCGAAAGCTTCTATTCTCTTCTTGTCCAAACTATTTATCATCATACCAACAGGAAATTTTGTCTAAGTCGTCTTGTATCTTGCTACAGTCACCTAATTTCGACACCTTACCGCACACCACAGCATCATCAGCAAACAACCGCAGATTGCTGCCCACCCTGGCCGCCAAATCACGTATGTATACAGCGGTTCTATCACACTTCAATGGGGCTTTCCTGACGATAGCCTTTTCTCTGATGAACACTCACCGTCGAAGACAACAAACTGGGTTCTGTTATTTAACAAGTCTTCGAGCCATTCACACATCTGTTAACCTATTCCATGTGCTCGTACCTTCCTTGACCGCCTGCAATGGGACACTACGTCAAATGCTTTCCGAAAATCTACAAATATGGAATCTGCCTATTGCCCTTCATCCATAGTTCTCAGTATATTTCCTAAGCTCGTATTTTGTTCACTAAGTGACGTTGCAAATTTGCTGCAGTCATGGACTGTTCGGCTGATCCCTGCGGAGGTTCGAGTCCTCCCTCGGGCATGGGTGTGTGTGTTTGTCCTTAGGATAATTTAGGTTAAGTAGTGTGTAAGCCTAGGGGTTGATGACCTTAGCAGTTAAGTCCCATAAGATTTCACACACATTTGAACATTTTTAATTGCAGAATTGTATCAGACGCCTTCTGGATGTCAATACACAAGGCATCAAGATGGTCTCATCAAATACACAAGTGATCGGAGAGAGACAAGTCATTCGAGAGATTCAAGTTAAAATTTTGCTTAAGGACTTGAGCTGGAGGATATAATAACGGTATACAATTTTCCTTGCGACGAACGTTTATTGCTGTGATCTAGCTTTTCGTTGATCAAACAGTATTTAAATACCTTTGCTTTGCTGTAAAGAAAGTTACACTGCTACCTAGAATACGTTTTTGTGCATAATGCGGTATCGCTACGGTTATGATTGTCGGAGTTCTTTAGCCCAGCCGAAGAAGCCCCCCGTCGTCAGAAGTGCCGTGCCTCGTTATGAAACGAAATGAACCGTCTCGGCTTTTCCGCACAGCGCCTCAAGTTGCGCGTTGACTCACTTGCCGTTAAAGTGGAATAACGAGCTCCATTACTCGCGCCTCAAATGTCACGACACCTCACCAGCTGCTCGCATAAAGCTCGCAGTCAGAGCGAACTGTTTCCGAAAAATTGCAAGAAATAAAAGACGTGCCCAGTGGTACCCAAGCGATATTAGTTGACTATCAGAAGAAATTCTTTTATAATTACAACCTTATTTAAACATCTCTGCTACACAGGAACGGAAATCATATCCTGCTTTTCTATAAAGTAACTTATTGGCAGTTACGTCGTGGTAGTAATAGTCATAAATGTATTCTTCTTTCTTCCCACTATAAAAATAAAAAATAGGTTAAATATGACAGGAGCAATATACATTATGAACTAGTGAGAATCCCATACGCTTCAAACCCGTCATATGAGCATATTTTATCCATACGTATGCGACAGTATGCGTACCTAATATGTTCCTAAACACCGCACACAAAAACGGCATTCCCATGCCTCGGGTTCTATTGATGACAGATAGGTAGGGTGCTTTGGATAGACCTCTGCCGAGGGACCATTTGTGTACCCAACAGAAGCATAGCGCTAGTGTCACTATGCTACAGTACAAGGTCAAAGTATGAATATTATACACTTCCTCCTGCTTAGGCAAATGGAATTAACCGCTTGGTACTTTTTGTATTCGGTGTCGCCTACAGTGGCCCTAATTAAGGGGCTTATGAACCATTAGTTTATGGGCGGTTCCTTAGAAAACTCCAAAAACGTTGTTCTTTTACCATTTTTTTGTACCAAAACCGAGCCGCGGATTCGAAGACGGATGTACACAGCAAATGACTTTAATTTTGACGATATACTCCTAAGATCCCAATCTCTAATAACCTTCATATTTCACTTGATATCTTCATCCGAGATACTGGGGTTCAACGTTACCCCACATGTACATGTAAAATACCCACATAAAACTCGGTGCGCGGCGAAAACGTAGTTTATACAGTGACGTGGCACGAAGAAATCAGTAGATTTCTGGAAACCTCGTGTTGCAATATTGAAGCACTTGCAAAATCTTTGTGCACATAAAATCCGACCTGAGGTGTACAATAAGTTTAGAGTTATTTCACATAAGTAAATTATCAAAATTTTCCTGGCCAATAAAGTTAGAAAACTGCTGCGGAAGCAAAGGGAACTTTACAGCAAACATAAACATAGCCAAAGCCTTGCAGACAAACAAAAATTACGCGAAGCGAAATGTAGTGTGACGAGGGCTATGCGAGAGGCTTTCAATGAATTCGAAAGTAAAGTTCTATGTACAGACTTGGCAGAAAATCCTAAGAAATTTTGGTCCTATGTCAAAGCGGTAGGTGGATCAAAACAAAATGTCCAGACACTCTGTGACCAAAATGGTACTGAAACAGAGGATGACAGACTAAAGGCCGAAATACTAAATGTCTTCTTCCAAAGCTGTTTCACAGAGGAAGACAGCACTGTGCTTCCTTCTCTAGATTGTCGCACAGTTGACAAAATGGTAGATACCGAAATAGACGACAGAGGGATAGAGAAACAATTAAAGTCGCTCAAAAAAGGAAAGGCCGCTGGTCCTGATGGGATACCAGTTCGATTTACACAGAGTACGCGAAGGAACTTGCCCCCCTTCTTGCAGCGGTGTACCGTAGGTCTCTAGAAGAGCGAAGCGTTCCAAAGGATTGGAAAAGGGCACAGGTCATCCCCGTTTTCAAGAAGGGGCGTCGAACAGATGTGCAGAACTATAGACCTATATCTCTAACGTCGATCAGTTGTAGAATTTTGGAACACGTATTATGTTCGAGTATAATGTCTTTTCTGGAGACTAGAAATCTACTCTGTAGCAATCAGCATGGGTATCGAAAAAGACGGTCGTGTGAAACCCAGCTCGCGCTATTCGTCCACGAGACTCAGAGGGCCTTAGACATGGGTTCACAGGTAGATGCCGTGTTTTTTGAGTTCCGCAAGGCGTTTGACACAGTTCCCCACAGTCGTTTAATGAACAAAGTAAGAGCATATGGACTATCAGATCAATTGTGTGATTGGATTGAGGAGTTCCTAGATAACAGAACGCAGCATGTCATTCTTAATGGAGAGAAGTCTTCCGAAGTAAGAGTGATTTCAGGTGTGCCGCAGGGGAGTGTCATAGGACCGTTGCTAGTCACAATATACATACATTACCTGGTGGATGACATCGGAAGTTCACTGAGGCTTTTGGCAGATGATGCTGTGGTGTATCGAGAGGTTGCAACAATGGAAAATTGTACTGAAATGCAGGAGTATCTGCAGCGAATTGACGCATGGTGCACGGAATGGCTATTGAATCTCAATGTAGACAAGTGTAATGTGATGCGAATACATAGAAAGATAGCTCCCTTATCATTTAGCTACAAAATAGCAGGTCAGCAACTGGAAGCAGCTAATTCCATAAATTATCTGGGAGTACGCATTAGGAGTGATTTAAAATGGAATGATCATATAAAGTTGATCGTCGGTAAAGCAGATGCCAGACTGAGATTCATTGGAAGAATCCTAAGGAAATGCAATCCGACAACAAAGGAAGTAGGTTACAGTACGCTTGTTCGCCCACTGCTTGAATACTGCTCAGCATTGTGGGATTCGCACCAGATAGGGTTGATAGAAGAGATAGAGAATATCCAACGGAGAGTAGCGCGCTTCGTTACAGGATCATTTAGTAATCGCGAAAGCGTTACGGAGATGATAGATAAACTCCAGTGGAAGACTCTGCAGGAGAGACGCTCAGTGGCTCGGTACGGGCTTTTGTTAAAGTTTCGAGAACATACCTTCACCGAAGAGTCAAGCAGTATATTGCTCCCTCCTACGTATATCTCGCGAAGAGACCATGAGGATAAAATCAGAGATTAGAGCCCACACAGAAGCATGCCGACAATCCTTCTTTCCACGTACAATACGAGAGTGGAATAGAAGGGAGAACCGATAGAGGTACTCAGGGTACCCTCCGCCACACACCGTCAGGTGGCTTGCTGAGTATGGATGTAGATGTAGATGTAGATGTAGATATGAGTTATATTCCCTGCTGTGGCAGGGGAAAAAGATGAACCAAGCGGAAAAATGCTCCTATCGGAGCACAAAGAAGGCGAATATGATTCTGTCTAAAAGATTCTGAATGAAAAGTGGGCTTCCTCACCACCTCTAAAACTTTTCCCAATAATTTTGGCATGCTAACATATTCGAACTGTTTCAGGCTGACGGAGAACGATACAGTGGCAGTGGGAAACAGCCGGAAAAGTAAAAAATACTGGTAGATAGTAGACTGTGCCCCCCCATGAACCATGGAACTTGCCGTTGGTGGGGAGGCTTGCGTGCCTCAACGATACAGATGGCCGTACCTTAGGTGCAACCACAACGGAGGGGTATCAGTTGAGAGGCCAGACAGACATGTGGTTCCTGAAGAGGGGCAGCAGCCATTTCAGTAGTTGCAGGGGCAACAGTCTGGATGATTGACTTATCTGGCCTTGCAACATTAACCAAAACGGCCTTGCTGTGCTGGTACTGCGAACGGCTGAAAGCAAGGGGAAACTACAGCCGTAATTTTTCCAGAGGACATGTAGCTTTACTGTTTGATTAAATGATGATAACGTCCTCTTGGGTAAAATATTCCGAAGGTAAAATAGTCCCCCATTCGGATCTTCGGGCGGGGACTACTCAGGAGGACGTCGTTATCAGGAGAAAGAAAACTGGCGTTCTACGGATCGGAGCGTGGAATGTCAGATCCCTTAATCGGGCAGGTAGGTTAGAAAATTTAAAAAGGGAAATGGATAGGTTAAAGTTAGATATAGTGGGAATTAGTGAAGTTCGGTGGCAGGAGCAACAAGACTTTTGGTCAGGTGAATACAAGGTTATAAATATAATATCAAACAGGGGTAATGAAGGAGTAGGTTTAATAATGAATAGGAAAATAGGAATGCGGGTAAGCTACTACAAACAGCATAGTGAACGCATTATTGTGGCCAAGATAGACACAAAGCCCATGCCTACTACAGTAGTACAAGTTTATATGCCAACTAGCTCTGCAGATGATGAAGAAATTGATGAAACGTATGATGAGATAAAAGGAATTATTCAGGTAGTGAAGGGAGACGAAAATTTAATAGTCATGGGTGACTGGAATTCGAGAGTAGGAAAAGGGAGAGAAGGAAACGTAGTAGGTGAATATGGATTGGGGCTAAGAAATGAAAGAGGAAGCCGTCTGGTAGAATTTTGCACAGAGCATAACTTAATCATAGCTAACACTTGGTTCAAGAATCATAAAAGAAGGTTGTATACATGGAAGAATCCTGGAGATACTAAAAGGTATCAGATAGATTATATAATGGTAAGACAGAAATTTAGGAATCAGGTTTTAAATGGTAGGGCATTTCCATGGGCAGATGTGGACTCTGACCACAATCTATTGGCTATGACCTGTAGGTTAAAACTGAAGAAACTGCAAAAAGGTGGGAATTTAAGGACATGGGATCTGGATAAGCTGAAAGAACCAGAGGTTGTACAGAGTTTCAAGGAGAGCATAAGGGAACAATTGACAGCAATGGGGGAAAGAAACACAGTAGAAGAAGAATGGGTAGGTCTGAGGGATGAAGTAGTGAAGGCAGCAGAGGATAAAGTAGGTAAAAAGACGAGGGCTGCTAGAAATCCTTGGGTAACAGAAGAAATATTGAATTTAACTGATGAAAGGAGAAAAAATAAAAATGCAGTAAATGAAGTAGGCAAAAAGGAATACAAACGACTCAAAAATGAGATCGACAGGAAGTGCAAAATGGCTAAGCAGGGATGGCTAGAGGACAAATGTAAGGATATAGAAGCTTATCTAACTAGGGGTAAGATAGATACTGCCTACAGGAAAATTAAAGAGACCTTTGGAGAGAAGAGAACCACGTGTATGAATATCAAGAGCTCACATGGCAACCCAGTTCTAAGCAATGAAGGGAAGGCAGAAAGGTGGAAGGAGTATAGAGAAGGTTTATACAAGGGCGATGTACTTGAGGACAATATTATGGAAATGGAAGAGGATGTAGATGAAGACGAAATGGGAGGTAAGATACTGCGTGAAGAGTTTGACAGAGCACTGAAAGACCTGAGTCGAAACAAGGCCCCCAGAGTAGACAACATTCCATTAGAACTACTGACGGCCTTGGGAGAGCCAGTCATGACAAAACTCTACCAGCTGGTGAGCAAGATGTATGAGACAGGTGAAATACCCTCAGACTTCAAGAAGAATATAATAATTCCAATCCCTAAGAAAGCTGGTGCTGACAGACGTGAAAATTACCGAACTATCAGTTTAATAAGTCACAGCTAATAAGTCACAGCTGCAAAATATTAACGCGAATTCTTTACAGACGAATGGAAAAACTGGTAGATGCGGACCTCGGGGAGGATCAATTTGGATTCCGTCGAAATGTTGGAACACGTGAGGCAATACTGACCTTACGACTTATCTTAGAAGAAAGATTAAGAAAAGGCAAACCTACTTTTCTAGCATTTGTAGACTTAGAGAAAGCTTTTGACAATGTTGACTGGAATACTCTTTTTCAAATTCTGTACGTGGCAGGGGTAAAATACAGGGAGCGAAACGCTATTTACAATTTGTACAGAAACCAGATGGCAGTTATTAGAGTCGAGGGGCATGAAAGGGAAGCAGTTGCTGGGAAAGGAGTGAGACAGTGTTGTAGCCTCTCCCCGATGTTATTCAATCTGTATATTGAGCAAGCAGTAAAGGAAACAAAAGAAAAATTCGGAGTAGGTATTAAAATTCATGGAGAAGAAGTAAAAACTTTTAGGTTCGCCGATGACATTGTAATTCTGTAAGAGACGGCAAAGGACTTAGAAGAGCAGTTGAACGGAATTGACAGTGTCTTGAAAAGAGGATATAAGATGAACATAAACAAAAGCAAAACGAGGATAATGGAATGTAGTCAAATTAAATCGGGTGATGCTGAGGGAATAAGATTAGGAAATGAGACACTTAAACTAGTAAAGGAGTTTTGCTATTTAGGAAGTAAAATAACTGAGGATGGTCGAAGTAGAGAGGATATAAAATGTAGACTGGCAATGGCAAGGAAAGCGTTTCTGAAGAAGAGAAATTTGTTAACATCGAATATAGATTTATGTATCAGGAAGTCGTTTCTGAAAGTATTTGTATGGAGTGTAGCCATGCATGGAAGTGAAACATGGACGATAAACAGTTTGGACAAGAAGAGAATAGAAGCTTTCGAAATGTGGTGCTACAGAAGAATGCTGAAGATTAGATGGGTAGATCACATAACTAATGAGGAAGTATTGAGTCATTTTGGAGAGAAGTGAAGTTTGTGGCACAACTTGACCAGAAGAAGGGATCGGTTGGTAGGACATGTTCTGAAGCATCAAGGGATCACCAATGTAGTATTGGAGGGCAGCGTGGAGGGTAAAAATCGTAGAGGGAGACCAAGAGATGAATACACTAAGCAGATTCAGAAGGATGTAGGTTGCAGTAGGTACTGGGAGATGAAGAAGCTTGCACAGGATAGAGTAGCATGGAGAGCTGCTTCAATCCAGTCTCAGGACTGAAGACAACAACAAAAACAACAACAGTAGACTGTGGTTGTGGCATAGAGAGCGCGAAGGAGGCAATGGCAGTTTGAAATAAAGACAGGGACTCTGTGGTAGTGGAACATAACTGACAGTGACAGAACAGTGCTAGGAAAAGAGTGAAGCTGTAAGGTGTCAGGCAAATCCAACACCTTCCATGAAAACCCTGACATAATAAGCAAATCTAGTAGTATGTCACATAGCTCCATATAAATCGTGACATTAAATTAACCAAAGTAATACGAGTAACGAGTGAGCAAATGGAATACCACAGACTAACACAAGAATGCCTAAATGCATGTCGTACCCTCCCACCATGAGACCAACGCAGTTCCGAGAGGAGAAATGAGAACAGAAGCCGAGAGCAGAACCATGTTAAGCTAGAAGGCCCTACGATAAGGGATGGACTGGACACCCACGTCGCCAGCCTACCTCTAAGACTACCACCTGCACATTTTAGCGGGAGGCTTTTTCGAGTCTCTGTTACGTCAAGGACCACCCCCCAGTCCATGTTAAAAGCTAGAGCCCTCCAGAAAAACAGTATAGATCTTACGATAACACAAAAAGGGCCACTACCACCCGCAGTTTTAGCGTGAGATTTTTTCGCGTCTCTGTTACGTTAGGACCACCCGTCAGCCCATGTTAAAAGGTAGAGCCCTCCAGAAGAACAGTATAAATCTTGCGATAACGCTAAAAGGACCACACCAGCTGCAAGTTTTAGCGTGAGACTTTTTCGTGTCTCTGTTACGTTGCAAACTTTAAAAACATTGCCCCACCACGAATTGTATAACGTTTCTCATTGGATAGACAGAATTTTTGTAGGCGGACCTTAAGGTTAACATTGAGACCCTGATTGGTCAGATGAAAACACAGCCAGAGAGTTTTTTTTTAACCAGCTTCGGTAAATTGTAGTAAGGAGAAGTTAGGTGAGACTTACTTCCGAGATGGCGAGGTGAGCGGAGCTGTGCTGCCCGCCGCTGCCCTGACGCTGCCTAAACACCGACAAGGTAATGAACGCACGCGATGCCGCATTTTTGAGCGCATAAGGCTTGACTCAGAACTGCAGAAGTCTCATCTGCTACACCCTCTTTATGCGTAATACTAGTGTCGATCATCAATTAAAGCTCATGGTGTTCACATTTGCCACTTGAAGTAAAGATGTGAAACGCGATGATTTTTCTGTTATATAGTTACTGAGAAGGCACATCAGCCACTGTAATTTACGACAAGTTAGATAAGTTATTAAAGATAACTGAGGGTCACTATAGACCATTTTGATAGTTTTTCTCTTTTGTGAAACTTAATTTAAACCTAGATTATAGATGCGATATGGTATAGGTCATCCTTCGATCCATTGTAGTACTTGGAAACCCATTCAGGGAATATTCGTTCATGTTTTTGTTGAACGCAGTTGGTTTTTACCATCCTGTATTAAAACATTTCCTTTTATCAATAGTGCAATTTATAAACGATGTTTTGTGATTAGAATAAATTTACAATGGTAAACTTAACTGCTTTTTCGACGTTATTTTACCAGCTAACTAAAAATAGGAAAGCCTTGAACCCTTTCCACTAAATTTAGTTAGTGTTAAGATTCTTTTACAGGGAGTGCAGTGGAGCTGACGCTGAAATCATTAAGTATTTGGTTATATCATCGCTAGTCTCCCTGAACTCTTCTGAATTCTACATGTCATGTGTGGTCTGGCGTCTGCTTACCAGCAACAGGTCCCAGGTTCAAACTAGTCAATTCCCTAAAAAACACGCTCAGAGCGTCGTTGCGCGAAAGTGGTAGGGAGACACGATATAGTACAACGGACACCACCATGAATGTTTAGAAAGCACACAGTGCCAGTAGGGGAGGATTAAAGAGAAAGTGGAAGTAGATGAGAGCTAATTGTAATGAGAGATGGAGACTATGACTATGATAATGAGAAAGAGAGAGATAGTGACCGAAAGAAGACACATCATTAGTGGGAAGGAGTGACACAGATAGTAGCAGTAAGAGAGAACAAGTAGGAGACAGTGACAGTGAGAGAACACAGTGAGAGAACACAGTAGTAGAAGGGCAGAACGAAGGAGAAGGTGGTTGAGAGACAGGAGATAGTGACAGTTAGAGACACAGAAAGAGGTAATGATAATGAACTGGGCTGAATGAGCTAGTGAGAATAGGCAAGTGGGAGTGGATGGAATGAGAGCCTTAAATTGATGGACTAGTGCATGTGAACAAGTTACAGTTAAGGGAGCTGATGGGTGTGAGAGGTGAGTTGGATGTCAAAAAGTGGATGAATATGTTCTCATGTCAAAATTTTTGGGGAAATTCTTAAAGGTGCTGAGGAAGGTAGAATGAGGCTGCTGGTAACCCAATATTTGGTTACAGTATTTTAAACAGATCGTAATGGTACTTGAATTACGTAACCATTACAGCACCTCACCTGAACCTCTCGATACCAGTAATATTCTACTGTGTTCCTGTAAAATAGTTGACATATTTCTGAGAAAACATTCAGATTTGATTTCATTAATGTATAAGTACTTTGATTCATTGATATGTTTATATTGCAATGATATTATTCTTGTGTGTATTCTTTCTTTTGTCACTATGATCTTTGACGTACCTGTAACTCTAATTTTTGGGCGCGTAAGCGATTATTAGACGGACCTTGAGAAAGTCAAATCTTGGACGTCATGTTGGACAGACGCTTATTGTTGTCAGCTTACAAAATGTGAACTTTAACAGTGAGGAAGATGTTTTCAAGTATGTTTTGTATTGTGAGGTGATGTTTTGTGTCTTACGTGATAATGCAACAAAAGCAATAAAAAAGAAGTGTAATTTAAATTCGGAGTGGTGATTATTTTTTTACGTCACCATTGTGCTAACTTTCAAAGGTTTAATCTTCAAGAATTGTTTGTGAAACTCATCTATAAAACTTTTGAATATAGCAGAATAAAACCTGGGCCTCAATGCATCCGAGTTTGGAATCATTACCACTTAGATTTTCGACGATTGAGCCATGATTTTACAACGAGACCAGTGTGGGAAACACGAAAAGATGAGAGCCTAGTTTATTCATTATTACATGAAATGACATTATTAACTGTGCTCTAATGACACCTGCCACATAACTTTGTCGTTGCCCGAAAATGCAGTATTTAGCTACGTGAGCAACACCACAATCATTATTAAATTTTGACCTTTGTTATGGTAGGGTTGTTAGAGGGTGCATATACGCCTATTTCGTGCTCCGACAGGAACATTTTTCGGCAGGTGGTGTAATATTTGCAAAATATATTACTCTCATTAAAAAGCAGGTTTCAGCTAAAGTAGTCGCGACAGTGTAAACAGCGAACAAAACGTAGTGTTGTAGCCCCGGTCGCCCGTCGTGAAACAGAACGGACGTGTCCTGCTCATCGCTTATACACTCCTGGAAATTGAAATAAGAACACCGTGAACTCATTGTCCCAGGAAGGGGAAACTTTATTGACACATTCCTGGGGTCAGATACATCACATGATCACACTGACAGAACCACAGGCACATAGACACAGGCAACAGAGCATGCACAATGTCGGCATTAGTACAGTGTATATCCACCTTTCGCAGCAATGCAGGCTGCTATTCTCCCATGGAGACGATCGTAGAGATGCTGGATGTAGTCCTGTGGAACGGCTTGCCATGCCATTTCCACCTGGCGCCTCAGTTGGACCAGCGTGCAGACCGCATGAGACGACGCTTCATCCAGTCCCAAACATGCTCAATGGGGGACAGATCCGGAGATCTTGCTGGCCAGGGTAGTTGACTTACACCTTCTAGAGCACGTAGCGTGGCACGGGATACATGCGGACGTGCATTGTCCTGTTGGAACAGCAAGTTCCCTTGCCGGTCTAGGAATAGTAGAACGATGGGTTCGATGACGGTTTGGATGTACCGTGCACTATTCAGTGTCCCCTCGACGATCACCAGAGGTGTACGGCCAGTGTAGGAGATCGCTCCCCACACCATGATGCCGGATGTTGGCCCTGTGTGCCTCGGTCGTATGCAGTCCTGATTGTGGCGCTCACCTGCACGGCGCCAAACACGCATAAGACCATCATTGGCACCAAGGCAGAAGCGACTCTCATCGCTGAAGACGACACGTCTCCATTCGTCCCTCCATTCACGCCTGTCGCGACACCACTGGAGACGGGCTGCACGATGTTGGGGCGTGAGCGGAAGACGGCATAACGGTGTGCGGGACCGTAGCCCAGCTTCATGTAGACGGTTGCGAATGGTCCTCGCCGATACCCCAGGAGCAACAGTGTCCCTAATTTGCTGGGAAGTGGCGTGCGGTCCCCTACGGCACTGCGTAGGATCCTACGGTCTTGGCGTGCATCCGTGCGTCGCTGCGGTCCGGTCCCAGGTCGACGGGCATGTGCACCTTCCGCCGACCACTTGCGACAACATCGATGTACTGTGGAGACCTCACGCCCTACGTGTTGAGCAATTCGGCGGTACGTCCACCCGGCCTCCCGCATGCCCTCTATACGCCCTCGCTCAAAGTCCGTCAACTGCACATACGGTTCACGTCCACGCTGTCGCGGCATGCTACCAGTGTTAAAGACTGCGATGGAGCTCCGTATGCCACGGCAAACTGGCTGACACTGACGGCGGCGGTGCACAAACGCTGCGCAGCTAGCGCCATTCGACGGCCAACACCGCGGTTCCTGGTGTGTCCGCTGTGCCGTGCGTGTGATCATTGCTTGTACAGCCCTCTCGCAGTGTCCGGAGCAAGTATGGTGGGTCTGACACACCGGTGTCAATGTGTTCTTTTTTCCATTTCCAGGAATGTATTTAGAGGGCTGTGCGGGTAAGATGGCAGGAGCGTGATGCGTCCAACAGCTGTTAATGTATGGAGCTACTACCGATTGCAAGGTCTTTGTCAATAACGTAGAACTCTTTTCGGTGAGGAATGAAACGAACACAGTACTCTGCCCGTTATTCGCTCGTGATATTCGCGTCTTTCTTGTATCCTCGACATGCAATTTATATTCGTTAAACTTTGTCACTCCCGCGGAACTCTGTCGGCCATGACCGCACTCCACCGTCTTTTTTTTCCGCCCTCTGCAACCTTCACCACATTGCCATTACTCCAAACTGCGGCCTTCTAAACTGTAACGCTGGCGTTTTGTTTAGCACAGTGTCTCCAGAGGTGTGTCACGGTCTGCACATGTGAACACCACCCAAGGGTTCGCAGTTTCTCGTTTCTCATGAGATAGTCTGACGAATAATTTGTTTCTGTACTTTTATAACCAAAGAATGACGTCAAAGGGTACAGAATCTAGAGGAAAAACCTAGCGTGATCCAGCAAGTGCTCCTCAAAGCTTGTTTAATGTAACTCCTCATAAATTTTGTGCATCAGCTAGCGCTGAATGGAATACCTAAAATACTGGGAACAGGAAGTTTTAAAGAAATTCTGAAGAGGAAGGCTGTCTTGGTACTCCTGTCAACACAAAGGAACTTGAAGTAACTTTTCAATCTCTGAAGAAAAATAAAGCTGCAGGCTTAGATGATCTACGACCAGAACAAATTAAAATGCTTGGGCCGGCTATAAAGCCTTCGGTCTCATTTAATGAACAACTGTATTTCAAAAATAACAGATCCCTAAGATCTGGCGCAAAGCCAAAGTTGGAGTACTTCTGAAACGTGGAAAAGAACCAACGGATCCTAAACACTTCCGACCAGTTTATTTTCTTTGGTAACTGTGTAGTCTTGGAAAGGCTGATCCACAACCGCATCATACCATAATGATAAAAACCATATAAACGACCACTCAGGTTTATGCCCATGAAACTGATGCTGTGGTTAAGTCCTTACTCTCTCTCAGTACACAGAAGATGGATGCCAAGGAGCACAAGTTAAAGTAGTTACATTGATAGATCTATCAGCAGCATATGACACTGTCAACCACAAGCAGCTGATTAGATAGGTGTATTCATTACAAAAGAGTACCATTTAACACTTTTTCCAGTTACTGCTTCAAAGTAGGAGCTTTTTTGTTATTCTCCATAATAAGAAGTGCCGATGGAGGACTTTGAGGAATGATCTCCTTCGTAGTAGTGTATTGGCACCCCTGCTGTACAACATCTGCACAAACGACCAAGCAATCGCCGGCCGAGCGTTTCTAGGCGCTTCAGTCTGGAACCGCGGGACCGCTACAAACGCAGGTTAGAATCCTGCCTCGGGCATGGATGTGTCTGATGTCCTTGGGTTAGCTAGTTTTAAGTAGTTCTAAGTTCTAGGGGACTGATGACCTCAGATGTTAAGTCCCATAGATCTCAGAGCAATTTGAGCCATTTTTGACCAAGCAATCGACACTGAAAAAACAACATATTTATGTAGGTAACATAGAAACTGCAGCTCAAAGCAACGCCTTTGTGGGAGTGGAGATAAAACTGATAGCACCCCTAGAAGACCTCGGCAAGTATTGTGATGATAACCACCTAAAACCCTGTCACGGAAACACACAGATCTGTGCCTTTCATCTGAGAAATCGGGAAGCAAAGAGAAAGTTAAATATTATCTGAAGAGGCCAACAGCTATATCAATACTATACTCCAAAATAACTGGGGGTAAGGTTGGATCGTCCATTGCAGCCACTGTGGCTACATTCACTGGGTGGAAGGTGGGTCAAGCGCCTCTGTGGAACATTCCCCGACAGGTGTGTCAGCATCTGTTCTGCTCTGCGATCGAGTCGTCAGGCCAGGAGATCGAAACCGGTGGCAGGTGACTGCCGTGCCCATCAAGGGCTACGTGTGATGACGCTGCCATGGTGGGAACTGGGGAACGTGCATCCATGGGATCCGTTGATGTTGTACGGGATTGGAGGCGTTGGAAAGGAAATTCCCCAGATGGGACATCTGGGCGGCCACTCTTGTCGTTTGGGGTTCTCAAAGCGAGATCGCTGGCTGGTACCTAGTCCTCTACCTGTTGTGCCATATGAAGGAGTGTGTCGTCAGAGGGCATTCGACTTCGCTTCTCCCGTTTTTGGGGCGACCGCTGCTTCCGTAGGTGCTGTTCAGTGTCAGAATGTGGCCGTTCATCGTCCAACGTTGTGCCCTTCTGAAGGAAAGCAGAGATAGGAACCACAGTCGGTACGATGTCCATCACTGTGGGCAGACCGTTCATCCAGCTCTGGACAGTTGTTGGTCTGGACCCCGTAGGACGAGTTGGTGCCGTTGAGGTCTTGCACCGTCGTTCCTGAAGGGGAGTGCCGGCGGGGACAAGAGGCATCTTGAAGTAACGCATCCGAGTTGCACACAGCTGAGGCACAGATATCTGGTAAAGAAGGGGCCGTCGCTTTGGGACCTTCGACACTGGTCGGGATCTGGACAAATGGCGACGGAGACAAACGGGCGCAACATGGCCCTCTTCTCCACACTCTGTGGGTGTCTATAGGTTGCCATCATACAGGACAACGGCTTACACACTGCCTATCGGCAGATAGAATGGTACGTGTTTGGACAGTTCAGTCTTGATCTGTCGGACACCATTTGACACGAGGTATGTCGTGAACGTCTGCCATTTTTCTGTGATGTGGCCCACAACTTTGCCAAAGGGTCGGAAGGCTTCAACCACCACGTCTTGGGGCACATCGAAAGGGAGCTCAAACACCCGAATTGTTCCAAGACCGAAACCAGAGTGGTCTACCACCACCGCTCCCCCCCCCCCCCCCCCCCCCTCCCACACAATATGCCCGTGAGAATGAATTTTAGTCCGAGAGGAAGTTGCTGTACCACGTCAGCGCATGCTTCGTCCGTCAGTCCGTCATCATTTTACTGTAGGCGATGCTGCAGGTGATACAGAATTGAATACTTCTTGTGGGTTCAGGCATAGCTAATGAATGAATTCAAGTGGTTCAAGTGGCTCTGAGCACTATGGGACTTAACTTCTGAGGTCATCAGTCCTCTTAAACCTAAACAACCGAAGGACATCACACACATCCATGCCGGAGGCAGGATTCGAACCTGCGACTGTAGCGGTCGCGCGGTTCCGGACTGTATCGCCTAGAACCGCTCGGCCACCCCGGCCGGCCGTGAATGAATTGTTCGATTTCATAAGCTCGTGGTCGTGCATGTTCGGTTTATAATGAAACTTTAAGTTTCACTCGGCCATGGGGTACAATACTGATAGACGGTATACAACACAAATGAATGAAAAATAAGTATCAACGTAAAAAGTTCCACAACGGCCCTAACCATACAGTAGTCATCGCGTGGTACACTGCGCCGTGTCATTGCAGAGTACTCAACCTCTGCCATGGCCGCCACTGAAGCTCCAATTTCATGTTAACATTATTTTGATGAACACTTTTTCATGTAGTGTTGTTTGCAAAAGAAAGAATTCGGTCACACGGCCACATATGTTTGCTAATGTAAGGGAAGCGTGGTACTGACGAAAGGAATGTCAGTTATACGGTGTCTGCCGACAGATTGAATTATTATTGTCCAAAAAGAAAGTTTTCTGTGTTTTTGTGGCCCTCTTTAGTGGTAACTGTAAAATAAATTTAGATCAGTGGAAATTAACTAGAGTGCCGTTAATTAAAAGAAGCAGCCAAGTTAAAAAAAAAGATAAGTGAGACGTGGCTGACTCATGTTATGCATTGGATTAAAGCTTGGTTGCTATTCTGTATTTAGTCTCTCGCCGTTACCGCGATTATGCTGTTATCCTCTCTCTCCGCGAATGGCAGCAGCGGTGTGTATCGATATTCGCACCTTGTACTATCTTTGGCCTGGCGCTTATAGTTTCCGGCTGTGCTGTGTGCGACCAGTTGGTCGGTTGGCGTGGAGCAGAGAGGAAATCTCCGCGGCGCGTTGTTTGGCTGAGGACGCTGGCGGCGTCTACGTGCGGTCGGAGTGTGTGGTGCTGTTCCCATTGCTACGAGGTCCGTGGCTCACCGATTCTGGACACGTAAGTTGAGTTTTGACTTAATGTACCAGGAAGTCACAACTGTTTACATTGTGCCGTTTTGATTTCGTTGTCGGCTGTTGGGACATTCCCGCGAGCAACAACGTGTGGTTTCAAGTTGGCGGATTTTAGCCACCCTACGGTGAAGTTTCTTCTGCCTTGTGGCCGTTAACGTTCCGGTTTCCTGCCATGGCCGTTGACGTAAATTCAGGCAGTGTACTTCCCTCATCGTGTTGTCGCTGTGCAGCACGGTGTGTACTTTGACAGCTCAATGTATAATTGGTTGTGGGCGCCAATACTTTCTACGTTGTTCCATTGAACTCCCTGTTGTGTGCTGGTCGGGTGGAGCGGAAGTTATCTAGCTGTTGGGTCCGTTGACTGTCTGTCGGTTGGGTTGTCGTCGGATCGAGAATGGTTGGGCCGACTGCCTGTCTCACCTAAGCGAGCGTTAGTGTTCGAATTCCAGGCCGACCCACAGAAACTTCTGAGCGTCGTTGGTTGTACTGCCTTTTCTTATTTGTTGTTTGTTTTTTGTATGGCTTCTACCCTATTCTGAAATTAAGGTTGTTTTGCCCTTAAGGCGTAAGATTGTTTGGGCCTTCAGACTAACTAAAGAATTGTTTTAAGGTAAGGCCTTTGGCATTTTAAAAATTTATTGTGGTTTGAGGCTTAAGTGATGGGCCTTCAGCGGATTTTGAACTGAAGTTGTTTTGCTCTTAAGGTGTCAGAATGTTTGGGCCTTCAGCCTAATTACAGAACTGTTTTAAGACAAGGCCTTCTGCATTTTAAAAATTCTGATTTTGGTTTGAGTCTTAAGTTATTGGCTCTCAGCCGACTTTAAATTAAAGTGGACTTGCCCTTAAGGCATGAGTTTGTAAGGGGTATTCAGCCGGTTATTAAGTTCCAAAAATTAATGCTGTGGTTTTTTTTTTAAATTCTTGGCTCTTGTAACGTTTGGTCAAATAAATACAGTTGTATGTTCGAGTGTAACAGACAGCCGCTTATTTTTGCCCCTTTCCACAATTTAAACTACCTGTTCTGTTCTCCGGGCTTAGCAGGGCGTCTCAGTAAGTTTAAATTACCACACGGCACTGGTAAATTTACCACTAAGAGAGAGAAATTTAATAATTCAAGATTTTGTCCAACCTACTTTGATACCGTGGGGTGGACTGATCAAGCACACCATTTGTTGGCCGTATGCCGATTATTAATATTAGGGGCTATGCACAGAAGTGCTGCCCAGAAACTGCATTTACAGATCGGCTTATCAGTCTCAGGGACTCACGAGTGGTTGCTACAAATTCGAACATTGATGATGTTCGGCAGCGGCCAGCAAACGATGTGTCGGCAGTGTTGCAGTTCTGGTAGCTGAAACACAGAAAAGTTGGCAGGCAAGGTAAATGTTGTTGAGATGAAAAATTGATGAAAAACAGCAATTAATCATATATTGACGGTACTTTTACACAGATAAATACTTTACACACCTTGCAACAGCGCGGTTCCGGGCTGAAGCGTCTATTGTATTCGTTAAAACCAAACGTTTACCATCAGCAGCCTAACGGTTGTCTCACAACTACAATAATCAAAGAAGAAAAAACCAATAACATAAGGCTCATTGGTTAACAAATTCAGAGAATGGCTATAAGTTGAGAGCAACAAATAACACCCGTGTCAAGAGGTCTGTAAAAGAAAACAGGAGAAATGATTTTCTGGTAGCAGCAACTCAATTTCTTATAGTGCATCGACAGGAAAATCCCTACGTTACGCTGCAAACACATAGATGACTGCTGTTGGCGCACGTGCGCACTGCACAAGTGCACCGAGCCAGACTGGAGAGTGCAACATTTACAGTACCGTAGCGTCATTTAAAAAAGACGGGCAAAAACCATTGTGAATGGGTTCCCTAGATATTAAAGGGTAGAGAAATATATGGCGCAATTTTTCAGTGGGCTACGTCCTGACAATAATAGACAGTTTGACAATTTTTCTCGCATGTGATTTGAGAACTTGGAGCACCTGTTGACACTGAATGAATCTACAAAGAGAGGCCCGCAATACCTTTGTGTTTTTATGGCAACTGGAAATTCCTTCACGAGCTTGATGAATTTGTTCCAAACACCCAAACAAAGTACATAAAAGATTGTCAGTAAAGTTTGCATGGCTCTCACTGATTTGCTTAGACTGGTTGTAGAGATGTTTGTCCTCATTGTTTTACACTTCGGTATTCCTTACAAGAATTTATAATTATTTTGCTGTTACTTGTCTTCATTGTTTTACACGTCGGTATTCTTTACAAGAATTTATAATTATTTAGCTGTTACTTGTATGAAGCAGAATTTGTTACAGCAGGGGTGGCAATCCTTTTTTACCTACGACTCATTTTTGCATCTACCTTAGGATTAAAATTTTCTAATCGCCCACCGGTTCCACAGTAACGACGACTCAAAAAGTAGGAAAGTAATTTTACTTTACAAAATTTACAAATCAGAGTTACAGAAAGTTAAAGCATATAATAAAAAATGCGTACCAAATACTTCGACAAAATTTTACGAAACTAACAATAAGGTGTGAAATGAAGAATGTGCAAACAGTTACCGAGTGAACAATCTTTTATTGCCTCCGCTACCGGTTTCTAAATACCTAAAGTTCTATCGTCTAGTTTAAACTGTAAGTATGAAAATATTGTGTTCCAAGACAATGGGAGCGGACTCTCAAGGGATTTTGTAAAGCAATGTCAGATTCGCTACTATACAGTTAAAATTTCATAAAATTAAAGAGAGAGCAGGACGTTATCTCTATACGAGGGTTGTACAGAAAGTAAATTCCGATAGGTCGCGAAATGGAAACCACAGTGAAAACCAGAAAATTTTTATTTGCAACAGTTAGATACACCTTCCACCTACTTCTCTACTCTACATAGTCAACGCTCCAACTTCGAGTGTTATTGTAGTGTTGTATGAACTTACCAATATCCTCGTAATAGAAATCAGCCGCCTGTGCTTTCGACCAGTTAACTGCACTGGTCCGCATCTCGTTGCCTGTGGAAAAATTTTGTCTTCATAGCCAGCGGTTCTTGTGAGCAGAGATGAGACTCAGGGGGAGCCAATTACGGACTGTATTGTGGGTGATCAAACACTTCTCATGCGAAACGCTGCAGGAGCGTCTTCATTGCCGAGAATTGGCATGAAGAAGGAACTGCTCAACAGTTGTGTTATGGTTGCATGACACAGGCGAAATCTCTAACCAGGTCCTCATACTTGGCGGCAGACGCTCTTCCCTACGCATCTTTACGTGCTAATTGTTCACTCAAAACTGAAAAGAACGACGCGACACGATCGACGGGCATACTAGAGACACTGCCCAACACATCTGTTCAAAGCTTTACCGGATTTTCCCAGTGATTTCCATTTCGCGACCGATCGGAATTTACTTACTGGTCAACCCTCGTATATAAAAGGCAATGTACTGACTCATTATTGTCCAGCCCAAGCAACTAAGGACAGAAATTTGAAATTTGCAGGGGTTGATCTTATACTGCTGGCGTCGTTTACGAAGGCATTTCTCGAAATTCGACACCTAATGGAGTGAAATAGGGCCAGACTGATTCACTGACTCATCATCGCCCAGCCCAAACTGCTAAGGATAGAAACTTGAAATTTGAAGGTGATGATTCTTATACTGTAGGAATTGTTTAAGAAGGGACTGCCCAAAGCTCCACTCCAAAGGGGGTGAAATAGAGGATGAAAGGATTTTTCAAAGTGTATCGCTATTAAAGTAATTTTGAAGCTAGAACTATGAAAACAAGTATTTGGCTTCTCAGTCAGAAATAAAAAAAGATTGTGTGTTCAACATTTTTGGAAATTCAACCACCAAGGGGGTAAAACTGTGAGTGAAAGTCTTTTTAAAAAATATATAATTACTTAAGTAGTGTTAAATGACTTTTTAGGATGCATCTAAGAATATAACAAGTAGTACGACTTCTCAATTGGCATTATAAAAAAATTGTTTCAGTGTTTGTGGAAATTCGACTCCTAAGGGAGTGCAATAGAGGATTAACTTTTTTATGAAAATATTTCGTTACATTAAAATAATTTTAAGCTAAATTTATGAAAATTAGTATTTCAGTTCTCAGTTGGATATAAAGAAATATTTATAAGGGGATGAAATTTGCTATGGAAATATCTCCACAAGGAAGTAAAATGCATGCTTATCAAAAACTTTGGACTCCAACTACAAGAATCGCTTTTTGATCAGTCGCAAATTCGTAAAACGCCATGCTTATATGGCCTTACTTAGCATGAAAAGTTTAGAAGGTGTTGCAATTTGTGAATAACATAAAAAAATCGATTAAATGAAGCAAAGTCTATGCAGGTCATAGTCTACACGAGCGAAGGAGAGGGTGCTAACCTAGTTTAGAAACAAAATCATTTAACCATCTGTGGTCATCCACCCACATTTTGCCACTAAACAAAGGTTCCGTGCCAAAAGAGTAAAAAAGGGGATTCTAGAAAAATACTGAAAACGGAGATCACGACCGATGGCCAGATACTGAAAGTCACCAGAATTATAACACATGTAATACTTTACTTGTAGCAAGGGCCTTATCGATCATACGCCTGCTCTATGAGCCTCTTTCACTTCTGTCTGTCGTATGCGCTGTTTGTCCAGTTGTTATTTCTGTTCATCCTAGTTGTGTCCTCCCGAATGTTATCCCGCCATCTGATACTGGATCTTCCTCTTCCTCTCGTCCCATCTATTGTTCTGCTGAATGCCATTCTAGGTTGTCTATTCAAAAATGGCTCTGAGCACTATGGGACTTAACATCTCAGGTCATCAGTCCCCTAGAACTTAGAACTACGTAAACATAACTAACCTACGGCCATCACACACATCCATGCCCGAGGCAGGATTCGAATCTGCGACCGTAGCGGTCGCGCGGTTCCAGACTGAAGCGCCTAGAACCGCTCGGGTTATCTATTCTCTATCATTATTCCTATATTGCCTGCCCAATTCAACCTTCCCCTCTTGAGAACTTCGACGATGTTACGGTGTTTGTACAACACTCTTAATTCTTCATTTCTTCTTTTTCTTCATTCCATGTTATTTTCGTCGTGCCGGCCTCTGTGACCGAGCACTTCCTGGCGCTTCAATCTGGAACCGCGCGACCGCTACGGTCGCAGATTCGAATCCTGCCTCGGGCAAGGATGTGTGTCATGTCCTTAGGTTAGTTAGGTTTGAGTAGTTCTAAGTTCTAGGGGACTGATGATCTCAGATGTTAAGTCCCATAGTGCTCAGAACCATTTGAACCTTTTCTTTTTCGTCGTATACAGGTCCAAAAATTTTACTTAGTACTTTTACTTTCGAATATTAACAGTTTTTCTTCGCCTTTCTTTCTAAATATTAATGTTTCACATCCATATAACATCACAGGTATAATGGTCGATTGATATAAGCGGATTTTGAAGTTACTGCTAAGTGATCTTTTTCTTAGAATATGGATGAAACTAAAGTGTCTTGTTTGCTAAACGGGTTCAAAATGGTTCAAATGGCTCTGAGCACTATGAGACTTAACATCGGAAGTCATCAGTCCCCAGAACTTAGAACTACTTAAACCTAACTAACCTAAGGACATTACATATATCCATGCCCGAGGCAGGATTCGAACCTGCGACCGTAGCGGTCGTGTGGTTCCAGACTGAAGCGCCTAGAACCGCTCGGCCACGGCGTCCGGCTGCTAAACGGGCATCTATTTCTACGTTTGTTGTGTTATTACTAAAAAGACGTCCTAGGTACTTTGTGGTCAATTGGATCCATTTACATTCAAAGGTCATCTTTTATGGTGTTCTTACTTATGAACAGTTATTCTGTCTTTTCTTCATTAACATGTAATCCTGTTTCCTCAGCAATTTAGTAGTAATTTTGCGTCAGTCTGATTAATTCTCTTTTGGAACTCCTTGTTAGTGCTACAACATAAAACATGTAATATGCAACAAAAACTGGAAGAAAACGGAAATTGTGTGGAATTCCATAGAGATAGTTCTCCCGTGCCGCCCCGACCGGGAACACAAACAGTAACCGTCTACATGGCTACTAAGCGTTGTTGTTGTTGTTGTTGTTGTTGTTAAGCATTATGCAACAAGATTCATGTACAGACATGTAACCAACCGTTACAGAACGCTGTGATGAAATCAGTTATTTCAGAATAATAACAATACTAAATTCCTTTATTTACTTTCAACCAAGACATGATGTTAAACACTGAACAGAAAAATACTCCAGGAGGTAAACAATCCGTCATCACTGGAAACAGTGATGCAACTATGCCATCGGATTCTGGAGAGCGAAGAACATCATGTGAGGAAGAGTTTGAGCTTCTCAGAATTTCTCGCTTACGGCCTAAGAAGATACATCTGCTGGGCACATTGAACATCAACACTTTTTAATAAAGACTGGGAAACTAAAACAAATGACGGTTGTGTTAAACAGGAGCAACATACTCATACCAGCGCTTCAGGAAACCAGATACGGTGATGAGAACGTGTCCGAGTCAGCGGGCTGAAGGATCTGTAGAGGAAAACCGGCCATAAAGAATAAACAAAGTCAATATGCTTGGAACATCTTTCGTGATCAAACGGAATCCAACAGAATTCGTTAACAAATTTTGCGTCCACGTCGGAGTGAATATCACTTCCCTCGTTTAGATTATCATACAAAGGCTATGCCATCATAAATGCAGATGCACCTGCCAACAACGACAACAGAAAAAATTAAAGGGAAAGTTGAATAGTTTTGGCAAACACTAGGAAATGAGACTTGAAAAATATCAGAGCACCACATAAAACTACTCGTAGAAGACTTCAATGCACAGAGCGGCAGAAAAGAGAAATGCAAGACAATTTTTTTGCACACAAACGCACCAGTAAGAATAGAGAAAGGCTCAACTTCTGCAGACAATTCGACTTAAAACTGTCAACCTTTTTCAGAAAGTTACCAGTAAGGAACAAGACCTGGGCTGTTACGCAATTAGCCTCATATTAACTGGATCATAAGGCAATAACCAAACAAATAACAGAGAAATCATGAACATACAGGTCACAGAAGACTAGACATAGATTCGGACCACTTTTTAACAGAAATCAAAGCGAAATTACAACCTAAAAATCAGACACTAAAATTAAAAAAAGTCAATAGAATTGACACCAAATTTCTGTCAAACAGGAACGAATTCTTTAAAAAGTATCACACAAAGAAAATGGAAAACCGGGATGAAATCAGACAAGGAATGTTACAAATGGTGAAAGAACTAGAACAACCACGAAAAAGAAGGAAATATAGGTGGTGGAATAAGATCTGTGACGAAGCAGTAGGCCATAGTCTAACAGCTTGGAAAAAATAGATCTCCGGCAGAAGCGAAAGAGACTGGAACAAATTCACTGAGATCAGAAAAGAGACATCAAGAACTATTCGTACAGAAAAACGGAGATGTGATAAAATGATTAGAGGAAATAGATACAATTTCAGACTGGACAACACTAGGGACCTCTTCAATGTTTTCAAAGAAGAAATAACAGGGAGCAAGCCGATGAGCCTACACTTCAAATATTCAACAGGCAAACTGATTACCAACAGCAAAGACAACTGTCAGTTACAAGCAAAATACTTCAAAAATCTTCTAAACTGCGAGGAACCAACACAAAGACTAGTTTTAAGGCAGTTTCAAAAGGAAAACCCACCTTCAGAATCACCGCCACTTCATAAAATTGAGCAATACATTGGCCAGCTGGAAAACAACAGAGCGCCAGGTGAAGACGGAATATTAGCTGAGATGTGGAGACTGGGAGGGAAGCGGGAGCTGAAACTGCATATGAGATTATTAAAGATTGCTGGCTGTAGACAGGCAGATAGTATTCTTAGCAATGGAAGAATCAGGTATTGACAAAACCACATAGTCTAACAGATACTAACAGCATAACTTCAAGGTTTAAATTTCTATGAGAAGTTTCTGAACCCTACAAAATTAACACAGGCGTTCGGCAGGGCGATGGGTTCTCACCGATTCTCTTCAATCACTTCTTAGACAAGGTCATAAGAGAGTAGGGTGAAGAACTACAACAGAGAAACATTGAGGAACTCCATCTATGGCAAGGAGGAGGAAGATCTGAAGTGAAATGTCTCGCTTTTGCTGACGATATTGCACTAATTTGTAAGGACAAAACAGATGCAAAGATAAAGACAGAAACACTTCACGAAACTGCAGCTAAAACCGGATAACAAATGTCATATGAGAAAACGGAATACATTGAACATAAACACAAAGAGAATATATAACCAGAACACGGAAATATCGACAGAGTTGACAATTTTAAGTATTCAAGTGGGTTAGATAACACTAAAAATAAAGAAAGAGCGTAGAAAATTGAATTAGGATACAAATTCATCAAAAACCGATATAATAAAAGATCATATTACTCCAGACAAAAATTAAACACTACGTAACAGTAATTAAATCGGAAGCACTTTACGGATCTGAATGGCTGACACTGTATGAAAGGGGTGAACAAGAAGAACTGGAAAAGAAAGAAATAAGAGTAGTCAGTGAAAGTGTAGGACCACAAAAGAACTAAGATAACAACTGGACGAAAAGGAGAAAGGAAGATTTATACAAAAACATGTTGCATGGGGGCTTAATTAAATAGAATGCAAATAATTTTTTAGTTTTCGTCGCTTTTGTCCGATTACGCAGTCTCGTAACCGGTTGGCCCTGAATAATATTAGTACGCAATCTGACTGCAGAGAATAACAACAAAGAATGAAAGGAAATTTCCGTTAACACAATTAAGTCCCCAGCAACTATAAAAGCTACGAAACAACAAAGTACAAATGTAACTGTTATGTGTGTGGAAGTGTGATTCAACGTACACATCTGGCACGGTTCTACCTCAATAAGACAAGATATTTTAAACACGATTTACACTGAAGTAATTAAAAAGACTAGAAATACTATAGTTGCATATAGAAACCAGAATTACAGTCTAACACAATAACACGAGCCAGATGCTTTGTTGGCTGAACCTGTGACCAAGAGGCATAAGACATTTGAAATAAATTTTCTTTAACTTCATATATATTGACGAAAAATACACTCTGATCATTACAACATCCCCTATCCAACATCTGGTGTCTTGCCCAACAGAACAACTAGTACTCTATCGACGTCTCAACAAGCACAGATCTCGCCTACCTCAGAACTACTACTGCCCACAGCAAATTCTCAGCGGCAACTGCCAGTGGAGGCGGCTGAATAATACTCTGGCGCAATCTCTAGCGCTGTGACTCAGTGTAGCCACCTTTCATATGCCCCTCCTCCACGGGCTAGAATTTGATGGTATTTTTGCCAGCATTGGTGGTGAAAATACCACCAAATTCGTCCAAAAATATAGACAAAAACAAAAGATAATATTAAATATGTAAATACCACTTAACTAAATTAATTTTGGCTTTGCACAGACCCTTCAGTAACCTAATACACAAAATACAGTAAGGAATACAAATGCTTGCATACATGTGATTTTACATAATAGTTCACACGAGTACCATGTGGTTAAACAATTCAGTCAATAGCGTCAGCAATGACGAATAGGTGCAGGTAAGAGTCTCGTAACATTTCATAAACAGTAAACACACAAAGAATCAGTTTATTCAAATATTCACATAAAATCCTTTCAATAGTCCAATAAACAAGTAGGACTCCTCAGAGTAGTTGACAGTTCCAACAGTAGCACCCAGCAATGGTCAACAGGTGAAAATAGCAGTCTCATAACATTTCATCAGCAGTAATTAAACAGCTCCAACAGTGGCACCCAGAAATGGCGAGCAGGCACAGACAACATCAAGTGACATTATCTCGGTAGCAGCAGTTCCATCAGTGGCACCCAGCAACGTTGAACAGGTACAGACAACAACAAGTGACATCATTCCAGTACAAGCAGTCCATCAGTGGCACCCAGCAATGTTGGGCAGGCGCAGACAGCAACAAGTAACATTATTTCAGTAGAGCAGTTCCAACAGTGGTACCCAGTAATGTTGAACCAGTGCAGGTAACAGTCCATAATATTCACTATCACTAATCAGACAGTTCAGCAGAGTTTATCAGCAGAAATTAAACATTTCCAAGTGGCGCCCATCAATGTTGAACAGGTGCAAGCACGAACAACAGTTTGAATGCACACACAATTGCTATTACAAAATCATTATCAATGCTCTTACACTAAACATACAAATTATAGCAAACACACAAATGATATCAGATAATTGTCATATTAACTATTACAAATACACAAATATCAGTAAACCTATAATTTTTATGGGTGTCAGTGGCAGCCACAACAAACAAGTAAAATAATATTTAGGAGATAAGTTGGTACCAATTATTTGGGATTAGGAAAGGAAAACACACAAAACACACTCACTCACCTTTCATCCACATTTAAGTACTACTGTGTAATTGAATGGTGTTAACTGTATAAATGCAATTCTGTCAAAATGTGATGCTCAATATGTGTATCAAGTAGTAGTGACAGCAATGTATAACAGCCAATAATAGTTAGTCTACGTCATAGTCATCATGTCAAGACCAATGTTTGCCCAACCATCTTTTTCTGAACAACTGTCAGTGTGCCATGATATGCAAAGACTTCCTCTCTCCAAAAGAAAGAGTATATACTGCTTATTGATTTAACAAAGTGTGTGTGTGTGTGTGTAGACGATCTTCGTAGTGTTCTAGTCTGCCATCTTCATCCTCCTTGTTCCATATAAACCAACAAAAAAATATGCTCCTCACTTACTTTACCTCTTATCCACCAAAACTCCAGTAATCATCAGCATCACACAATCTTAATACTTCAATAATACCTCTAACGTCGATACATATCAACCTTATCATCAATATCATTTACCTTACCTCTTATCCACCAAAACTCCAATAATCATCAATTTCACACAATCTCAATACCTCAATAATACCTCTTCAATACGTCGATACATATAAACCTCATCACCAATATGATTTTACTTCCATAACAGCTCTTTCCTCTAGTCACTCTCCTCGAACAAGTGCAGATAAAATCCTAGTGAAAACTTAAATTCATCATCCCATACAATCCAAAGACATAATGTCCACACACAACCTCTGTGTAATCCATCTGACCCAAACCTTCTACTCATTATGAATTATAAAATACATTTTGGTTACCTTGTCCATCATTAAATAAAAGAAATGCATACATGACCTCTAACAGCCTTTAGTTTGAATAGCTCTCACTAAGTAAGTACGAGTACGGAGTGTGAATGATCGTAATATTTCACAGTGTGTACACCACTTCAAGAATCATGGCACAACAGAAGCAAACATGTGGAGTATTTCTTGTGTCAAGTGTCATTTGCTATTTCAATTGCTCACGAAGAATGCAGTGTAATAACTGTCAATGGTCTAAACCTACTGCTGGTATGTCATGTCGTTACCTTCCTTCCTATTAGCATTAATTTATACAGCTTCCATAAACCTCCAGCTCATGTGACTTCAATGAAGTTTCTTGTACCAATGTCGTTCGTAGAATTGTAGCAGTTCATTGTCTTATCTTAAAATATAAAACACTGAGCGTAAGCAAAACATGCAATAGCGAGTAAATATACCAGTAGAGAACAGAATGTCAACAATTGGATGCAGCACAATCTATAATTAATACCATAGTGTGGCCTAAACTCCATGTTTGTACACTGTATATCAGCGTTTCTATATACAAAATTAAAGAGTAGTTATGACAACAAAACAGAAATGTGTAAATATGCAATCCATACGCAATGCATAAATATATATCTCACACAATAAACAGGTCATTAGCATCATATTAGCATAAGCAAATAAATGTTCATATGTAATCTTAATAAGTAGATATGAAGGCGCAAGCAGATAAATCACAAAGTATGACTTACACACATAACCATATCAGCACGACTAATCAGGTGGGAATTATAATTTAAATAAATAAGCACAGGACGCACATAATAGAAAAAATATATCATTGAAAAAGGCGGTGCAGTCAAGTGATGCATAATATACATAATTAACAACCCTGTTCATTAATCAATCATTGTCAAAATCAGCAAATGTACGCAAGCACGTCGCTTCACAAGTAAATTCATAGAACATAAAATTTAGCACAAAGTATAAATCACGTAATCGCGAGCAGCAAATTACGTATAAAGTACATAACGAAGTAGAAATATGTTACCTGAAAAAATAAACTCGATTAATAGTTACCTTTTTAGTTTACTACTTTCTTCTTCGAAATTACATTCTTCCTGAAATTTTCTCGATAGCAAGTCCTCTTAAAGATGTAGGACACACACACAATTTACCTGAAGTTCTTAAATATTTTATACAACCGTATCCTTCATATATATTGACGAAAAATACACCCTGATCATTACAACATCCCCAATCCAACAACATCCGGTGTCTTGCCCAACAGAACAACTAGTGCTCTATCGACATCTCAACAAGAACAGATCACGCCAGCTCAGAACTACTACTGCACACAGCAACTTCTCAGCTGCAACTGCCAGTGGAGGCTGCTGAATAATACTCTTTGGCGCAATCTCTGGCGCTTTGACTCAGTGTAGCCACCATTCAATGTAAACAATAACAACCACAACAAGAAAGAGGAGATTAAAGTTTACTGTCAGATTTACAGGATACATTACAATATGCAAACGAAGAAAATGTGTAATTTCATTTCCAAATTAAGAAACACCGCGGGATGGCTGGAAGGGAAAAGAAGGGACTTGAGAAAACTCATCGCCACAGAAGACACAACACGCAGCGGAACGTTTGAGGTTGCTGATCAACACTGCAAAATTTCCTGTCCAGTAACAAAATTCACAACCTAGGAGGATGTTGTGAAACGAACAGAGGCAAGCCGTCAGCCAAAGTATGAAGTAGTTCTGGGAAGATAAAAAGAAAAAAATTGTACCTTTATCTTAGATTCTAAGCGGTCTATCCACCGCTCCTTGCAATTTCCGGCGTGCCAGCGTAATGATCCTCGCCTTAGTTCTTTACCGTCCCAACTGGGTGTCTGGGGTTGGCGGCTGAGTGTCCAGATCTTGGAGAACCGCACAGTAGAAATTGACAGTGTTGTGCTGTCAGTTGGCCATGTCCTTCCCGTATCTCATCAGTGTCCTCTGGATCGCTGGTTTGGCACAGTCCATCCACCAACCATGTCAATGTCGAGCCCGAGCGGAGAAGGCGTCTTTGGCAGTCTGCCCGTGTCTCAGTGACTGGCGATAAGTCAGCTCATGCAGATGGGAAGTGTTTAGTTTCCATGGTGCACGGCTGCGCCACGCAGATTGAGGCGGATGGAGGACCGCGCAGATATAAGCGCAGTGGTCGCAAAAGGCCAGTGGCCAGCGGTCTGCGTTCCGTATGGCACATCTAAGAGTCTGTGAGACATATAGCCTGTCTAGACGGCTTGCGGAATGACTGGTAAGAAAGGTATGGTCAGTACGGTCTCCATGTTGGACTTGGGGTATCGTGAAGCAGTAGGTCCTACACCACTATATATAGTTCCTAGCACGTAGTATAGTGTGGAACCTGATCTTTGGGGTGCAGAACGCAGTTAAAAACAACTCCTAGTAGGCAGTAGTCTTATCGCCCAAAAACAGCGAGGGAGATTTCCTCGGAATAAGACTGTGTCCGTTCATGTCGTTGGTCGGTGCCTGAAGGAGCTGAGACATTAACGAAGCGTGTCACCATGGCAGTGAGAGCCATGACCCGAGCTGATGGAAGGAAGGCGACGTCGATGACAGAAATCCCCTTGCTGACGTAGATGGCCAATCTACAGCCCATAGGATCACTCGCGGAGGCGTGGGCGATGTAGCCATTGATATCCGGGAAACTGGTCAAGTGAACTTTCTGTAGGACAGCGAAATCCATATCAGAAGCCTAGAACATCTCCCTTATATAGTGGATTTTCACCCTGGAACGGATGTTGTTGGTGTCGATGGCTGTTATCCGGTAGGCCTGGTGGCGGACAGCTGGAGGCTGGTCCACTCTGGTGTCTGCGCAAGGGCGTGGGTGTCGCAGTGGGACGTTATCCCGCTCACCCCCAGGAGGTTCTGGGGAGGGTATGATTAGTGGATCGGCACCGACGGCGCAGGGTCCCGCAACGGGCCCTACTCCTCGACCTCCTCTTCGTGACACGCCGTGGAGGCGGGCACCGGTACGTCGTCCATTTTGTCTCCAGGAGTCTATGTAGTGGTTCGCAGTGTAGTTTCGGCATGGGGTGTGAGAAAGACGGGCGCAAGCACACCTGTGGGTATCTCGGCGCTCATGACGTCTTCGTCGGCAGCAGCGGATTCGGGGGCGTCGTATGGGTCGACGGTGGCGTCGCCCTCGACCTGCAACGTCTCCTCTTGGCCGGAAACGATTCGGCGCCTTCTCTTGCGACGTTTCGGAGAACGTCGTTACCTTTCGCTACCCTTCGTGCCCGACGACGGGAGTCGCGTGGCTCTGGCAGGAAGGCTGCCGTAGGGACGATGAGCGAGTCGATCTCCATCGTGTTGCCGAGGGTTGGGTCAGCGGCCGGTAGCGTCCGCATCGTTGGAGCGGGGTCGATGGCCGGCCGATGCAGCAGGCCATCCGAGGCGCTCTCCATCGGGGTAATCACGTGATCGATTTCCGATTTGAACCTAGTGCCAGACACACCTTAGTACTTCGGAATTTTTAGTCACTCGTCCAGAGCTGCAATCTGAGACCCGTGCAATTTACGAGGTGTATTTGCCAGCTTCTTGTGAAAATCGCGCCGCACTGTGGTAAATGAATTGAACCACTTGGAACGGCGAATGCGAAACATCTCGGGCTGCTGTATTGCCATCTCGACCCAATGCACACTGAGTAATGAACGATCTGCACCACGGAGACCCCTACCACATTAATCGGCTATTTGTAGGTGACGCCAAGATTGACTTTCGTTTCGATGGTAACCTAACAATTTACCACTAGTTCCTGTCTCCAGTCATGTAGAAGGTATAGCCTTGTTGGAACGGTATGGAACTTCTTGGAACGACGAGTTTCCCTCGTGCCGTGCCAGTGCACATAGAATTATTTGACAGCCAACTAGCAACATGTTTTGCTTCGGTTGCGATAAGTAAAGATGGATTTCTTCTAGCCATTTTCCATTGTGTTACTTCTCCTCTGTTAAACCTAATCTATTCTTATGTCGGAACAATGTGGTTTGCTCGTATTTATAGATTACAGTTGTTCCACTATTTCACGAGCATTTATTTCAAGTTCTAGAGATTCACTTTCCCACACTTGATACTGTAATACTTTCATCTATGACGAATAGAAAAGGCTCACAACGCTACACTTAATCTGATTTCAAGGAAATATAGAAAGATTGGAACTTAACACCGTGTCAAATACGAGGTTTTTTCAAAAAGGACCAATAGCTCTGGTTGAAAAGTGTCCGTTCACTCGGCGCTTTGATTTCTTCACATTATATTTTCTATGCAGTAAGTCGCGATACTGATTTGCTATGCTTTACGTGATGATATAATCGGTTTAGATTAGTCGATGCAAGAACTGAAGCACCACATTCTAATATCTTACGATGCGACACTTACTGCTCTGAAAAATGTTGCTGTCGAATAGTTGCAGCCACCCTAGCGCCCCTAGAGGCGAAAAAGCCAGCCGTAAGATTAATGCTTGTTTTTAATTATTTTTCTAATTAATTACCGAAAGAGCTATTACATTTCTGCGTTCCAAGAATTACTAAATTATGAAGAGACATAAACGATCGTGAAATAAATGTACAAACTGCCGAATCTCAGTCGCTGAGTGACCTAAACTAAAACTTATTCATGAATAAATAGTTTCGATTATGTGTATAACTGTAGCGTATTTCGCTGAAAACAATATCACATACTTCATGCATGTTGTCTGTAGTCATTGTGATAGGCACTTTACTGACACGTATCTGTTTTGTATGGGACACAATGAGTCGCACATTCTTACGCTTCACTTGACCTTCTAATATTCGAATACTTTTGTAACATCTGCATCTACATTATTACTATGTAATTCACATTTAAGTGCTTGGCAGAGGCTTCATCGAACCACAATCTTACTATCTCCCTACCATTCCACTCCCGAACAGCGCGCGGGGAAAACGAACACCTAAGCCTTTCTGTTCAAGCTCTGATTTCCCTTATTTTATTTTGATGGTCATTCCTACCTATGCAGGTTCGCATTCGGAACAGAAAGTTGGTGACTGAAATTTCGTAAATAGATCTCGCCGCGACGAAAAACGTCTTTGCTTTAATGACTTCCATGCCAACTCGCGTATCATATCTGCCACACTCTCTCCCCTATTACGTGATAATACAGAACGTGCTGCCCTTTTTTTTGCACCCTTTCGATGTCCTCCGTCAGTCTCACCTGGTAAGGATCCCACACCGGGCAGCAATATTCTAACAGAGGACGAACGAGTGTAGTGTAAGCTGTCTCTTTAGTGGACTTGTTGCATCTTCTAAGTGTCCTGCCAATGAAACGCAACCTTTCGCTCGCCTTCCCGACTATATTATCTATGTGGTCCTTCCAACTGAAGTTGTTCGTAATTTTAACACCCAGGTACTTAGTTGAATTGACAGCCTTGAGAATTGTACTATTTATCGAGTAATCGAATTCCAACGGATTTCTTTTGGAACTCACGTGGATCATCTCACACTTTTCGTTATTTAGCGTTAACTACCACCTGCCACACCATACAGCAATCTTTTCTAAATCGCTTTGCAACTGATACTGGTCTTCAGATGACCTTACTAGACAATAAATTACAGCATCTTCTACGAACAACCTAAGACAATTGGTCAGATTGTCGCCCAGGTCATTCATATAGATCAGGAACAGCAGAGGTCCCAGGACGCTTCCCTGGGGAACAACTCATATCACTTCAGTTTTATCCGATGATTTGCCGTCTATTACTACGCACTACGACCTTCCTGACAGGAAATCACGAATCCAGTCGCACAACTGAGACGATACCCCATAGGCCCGCAGCTTGATTAGAAGTCGCTTGTGAGGAACGGCGTCAAAAGCTTTCCGGAAATCTAGAAATACGGAAGCAACTTGAGATCCCCTGTCGATAGCGGCCATTACTTCGTGCGAATAAAGAGCTAGCTGCGTTGCACAAGAGCGATGTTTTCTGAAGCCATGCTGATTACGTATCAATAGATCGTTCCCTTCGATGTGATTCATAATGTTTGAACACAGTATATGCTCCAAAACCCTACTGCAAACCGACGTCAATGATACAGGTCTGTAGTTCGATGGATCACTCCTACTGACCTTCTTCAACACTGGAGCGACCTGCGCAATTTTCCAATCTGTAGGTACAGATCTATCGATGAGCGAGCGGTTGTATATGATTGCTAAGTAGGGAGCTATTGTATCAGCGTAATCTGAAAGGAACCTAATCGGTATACAATCTGGACCTGAAGACTTGCCCGTATCAAGCGATTTCAGTTGCTTCGCAACCCCTAAGGTATCTACTTCTAAGAAACTCATGCTAGCAGCTGTTCGTGTTTCATATTCTGGAATATTCGATTCGTCTTCCCTGGTGAAGGAATTTCGGAAAACTGCGTTCAATAACTCCGCTTTAGCGGCACAGTCGTCGATAACAGTACCATCGGCACTGCGCAGCGAAGGTATTGACTGCGTCTTGCCGCTTGTGTACTTTACATACGACCAGAATTTCTTCGGATTTTCTACCAAATTTCGAGACAATGTTTCGTTGTGGAACCTATTAAAGGCATCTCGCATCGAAGTCCGTGCCAAATTTCGCGCGTCAGTAAACTTTAGCCCATCTTCGGGATTTCGCGTTCTTCTGAACTTCGCATGCTTTTTCCGTTGCCTCTGCAACAGCGATCGGACCTTTTTTGTGTACCACGGGGGATCCGTTCCATCTCTTACCAGTTTATGAGGTATGAATCTCTCAATTGCTGTTGCTACTATATCTTTGAATTTGAGCCACATCTCGTCTACATTTGCATAGTCAGTTGGGAAGGAATGGAGATTGTCTCTTAGGAAGGCTTCCAGTGACACTTTGTCCGCTTTCTTAAATAAAATTATTTTGCGTTTGTTTCTGGTGGATTTGGAAGAAACGGTATTGATCCTAGCTACAACGACCTTGTGATCACTAATCCCTGTATCAGTCATGATACTCTCTATTAGCTCTGGGTTGTTTGTGGCTAAGAGGTCAAGTGTGTTTTCGCAACCATTTACAATTCGTGTGGGTTCGTGGACTAACTGCTCGAAATAATTTTCGGAGAAAGCATTTAGGACAGTCCCGGAAGATGTTTTCTGCCTACCGCCGGTTTTGAACAAGAATTTTTGCCGACATATCGAGGGAAGATTGAAGTCCCCACCAACTATGACCGTATGAGTGGGGTATTTATTTGCTATGAGACTCAAACTTTCTCTGAACTGTTCAGCAACTATATCATCGGAGTCTGGGGGTCGGTAGAAGGAGCCAATTATGTAAAAATTTCTGCAGAACTTATTTCAAGCTTTAGCCAGCTTTCTGTACCTATAACGATTTCAGCTTCTGTGCTTTCTATTAGCACTTGAAGCTCAGGGACTTTCCCAACAGAACTACAACAATTTACAACTACAATTCCGACTGTTCCTTGGTCCAAGTACGTCCTGTATTTGACATGCAACCTTTGAGATTGCAGCACACCCACTACTTTCCCGAGGCCTTATAACCTAAAAACCCGCCCAGTCCACGCCACACAGCCTCTGCTTCCAGTGTAACCGCCAGCTGAGTGTAGTGAACTCCTGACCTATTCAGCGGAACCCGAAACCCCACCACCCTATGGCGCAAGTCAAGGAATCGCAGCAAACACGGTCGCAAAACCGCCTGAGCCTCTGATTCTGACCCTCCACCCGGCTCTGCACCAAAGGTCCGCAGTCGCTTCTGTCAACAATGCTGCAGATGGTGAGCTCTGCCTTCATCTCGTAAGAAAGACCAGCAGCCTTCACCAAATCAGATAGCCGCTGGAATCCAGAGAGAATTTCCTCAGATCCAAAGCGACACACGTCATTACTGCCGACATGAGCCACCACCAGCAGCTGGCTGCACCCTGTGCTCTTCATGGCATCCGGAAGGACCCTTTCCACATCAGGAATGACTCCACCCGGAATGCACACGGAGTGCACACTGGATTTCTTCCCCTCCTTAGCCGCCGTATCCCTAAGGGGCCCCATTAGGCGCCTAACACTGGAGCTCCCAACTACCAATAAGCCCACCCTCTGAAATTGCTGGGACCTTGAAGGCTGAGAATCATCCTCTGAAACAGGGCAGGCAGGAGCATCTGGCTCAGCTAGAGACAGTACCTGAAACCTTTTTGAGAGACACACCGGGGAGGCTTTTTGATCAGCCTCCAGGGACGTCTTTCGATGATTTCACGCCTTGGGATGACCTCCCAAACAACCACAGGCGAGGGCGCAGCCCCACTGCGGGCAGCAACCGGGGCAACCACAGCGGCAGACCGATCTGGGGACAGACGGGACGAGGTTGGCATCCCCATGATACCCAAGTCCAGCTCCCCACAGTGGTGCCCATTGGCAACAGCCTCAAGATGGGCGACCGAAGTCAGCGCCGCCTGCAGCTGTGAGCGAAGGCATGCCAACTCAGCCCTCATCCGAACACAGAAATCAGTCCCTGTCCATTCTAATCGATGTTGAACAACAATTACTGAATTACTGAAACACTGGACTCGCATTTGGGAGGACGATGGTTCAATCCTGTCTCCAGCCATCCTGATTTAGGTTTTCCATGATTTCCCTAAATCGTTTCAGGCAATTTCCGGTATGGTTCTTTCGAAAGGGCACAGCCGATTTCCTATCCTAACCCGAGCTTGCGCTCCATCTCTAATGACCTCGTTGTCGACGGGACGTTAAACACTAACCACCACCACTGAAACATGAATACATGTCTAGATAACGCAAGGGAAACATGTAAAGAATGTACAAACTAACCTCTACAAATGTCTAACGACTGCGCTACAATCTGCCTGAATTTACGATTACAGTGACTAAAACTCGAAATTACACCTCCTATACGAAACTTTGTAACAAATAAGTGAGCCAGGAGTATACGACTTGCTGCTGGCAGCTGCTTATCCAATGGCGGTAGGGAGCACACTGGCTGTGACCAACCGACACTGGCCGTTCAAAACAAAAACAGAAGACAAATGACTACGCGAATTTACACTATTCAGGTACTAAAACGCGATGCTACAACTCTCAAATACTATGATACGCCCGAAATTTATGAATTAAACAATGCAAGTACCCAAAAACATGCAAAGAAATTAAAAATTAACTACATAACAAATAAGTGGGCTAGGAGTATACTACTTGCTGCTGGCAGCTGCTTATCCAACGGCTTTTGCTTCAAAATCGAATGTGTTTAAGATTCTTGCCGTATGTGGTACAAATCATAAAACAGAGAACATACAGAAAGGAAATCAGGGGGCAGCTCCTTTGATATGCACGAAGTCATTGTTTACAAACGAAAATAGCCTATGCAAATAAATGAAAATTTTTACGAAAGGAAACAAGTTGTGATAAATTTTTAATTAATAACTTACCACATAAACTATTTAATTCATTATTGTTCACACGTGAAAGCTATGAACTGCCACTGCTTTTAACTTCAAATGACAATGCAGCTACTTTGTTTTGTATCGGCTCTTTCCTTGCAGCAATTTTATTTTACTTCATAATTTTTCTTTTATTTTTACTTTGAGCTGGTAAATCAACTTCACTTCCAACATAAACAACTGTTAAGGGACACACAGTGGGTGGTGCAGTGTTTGTATCAGTCCTGGAATTTTCGTTTGTGTTTTCAACCTGAAAGTAACAAATAGGTATTGTATTATTTTAAATGAAGACAGTGGGCTGAATTTAACTTAAATTTGTACAAATGTTTTGGCCTGGGCCCAGATGTAAGACTTCGCACTAACTTATTTTAATAAATAACGATTGGATAGTGGCGTACAGATAATTTGGTAAAGCTTTGTCCTAAATATGGAATGTGTTTTAGCTTTTCAATTATGTAACTCTTCTACAACATTTTCTTGCAGCAGTAAGCACACCAATAAATTGCGAACACTGATTTCGTACAAAATAGACGCTTCATCTTCGAGCTGTGACATGAAACTATAATACACTCCTGGAAATTGAAATAAGAACACCGTGAATTCATTGTCCCAGGAAGGGGAAACTTTGACACATTACTGGGGTCAGATACATCACATGATCACACTGACAGAACCACAGGCACATAGACACAGGCAACAGAGCATGCACAATGTCGGCACTAGTACAGTGTATATCCACCTTTAGCAGCAATGCAGGCTGCTATTCTCCCATGGAGACGATCGTAGAGATGCTGGATGTAGTCCTGTGGAACGGCTTGCCATGCCATTTCCACCTGACGCCTCAGTTGGACCAGCGTTCGTGCTGGACGTACAGACCGAGTGAGACGACGCTTCATCCAGTCCCAAACATGCTCAATGGGGGACAGATCCGGAGATCTTGCTGGCCAGGGTAGTTGACGTAGACCTTCTAGAGCACGTTGGGTGGCACGGGATACATGCGGACGTGCATTGTCCTGTTGGAACAGCAAGTTGCCTTGCCGGTCTAGGAACGGTAAAACGATGGGTTCGATGACGGTTTGGATGTACCGTACACTATTCAGTGTCCCCTCGACGATCACCAGAGATGTACGGCCAGTGTAGGAGATCTCTCCCCACACCATGATGCCGGGTGTTGGCCCTGTGTGCCTCAGTCGTATGCAGTCCTGATAGTGGCGCTCACCTGCATGGCGCCAAACACGCACACGACCATCATTGGCACCAAGGCAGAAGCGACTCTCATCGCTGAAGACGACACGTCTCCATTCGTCCCTCCATTCACGCCTGTCGCGACACCACTGGAGGCGGGCTGCACGATGTTGGGGCGTGAGCGGAAGACGGCCTAACGGTGTGCGGGACCGTAGCCCAGCTTCACGGAGACTGTTGCGAATGGTCCTCGCCGATACCCCAGGAGCAACAGTGTCCCTAATTTGCTGGGAAGTGGCGGTGCGGTCCCCTACGGCACTGCGTAGGATCCTACGGTCTTGGCGTGCATCCGTGCGTCGCTGCGGTCCGGTCCCAGGTCGACGGGCACGTGCACCTGTCGCCGACCACTGGCGACAACATCGATGTACTGTGGAGACCTCACGCCCCACGTGTTGAGCAATTCGGCGGTACGTCCACCCGGCCTCCCGCATGCCCACTATACGCCCTCGCTCAAAGTCCGTCAACTGCACATACGGTTCACGTCCACGCTGTCGCGGCATGCTACCAGTGTTAAAGACTGCGGTGGAGCTCCGTATGCCACGGCAAACTGGCTGACACTGACGGCGGCGGTGCACAAATGCTGCGCAGCTAGCGCCAGTCGACGGCCAACACCGCGGTTCCTGGTGTGTCCGCTGTGCCGTGCGTGTGATCATTGCTTGTACAGCCCTCTCGCAGTGTCCGGAGCAAGTATGGTGGGTCTGACACACCGGTGTCAATGTGTTCTTTTTTCCATTTCCAGGAGTGTATACGAAAAGAATCACTTTTGTTCATCATTTAACAAGTTGTCTTTAATTTTTTTAACGAAAAGAACCTTTACCGAAAAACTAACGCCACGAGTTGATGTAGCTTTGTTTAATTTACAAAGTGTTTTTTATAGTTTTGTTAGTTTCATTATTTACAAAAAGAAAATCGGGTAACTCATTTTTCTCATGTACTGCTGTCAGCGGCTTTACGGAAATTGCTCGTTATTTCTTGTGTCGTCTTTTCTCTTACCACTAGTCATTACATAATCCTAACTTTAACAATACATCAAACAATTGTTTAATTGTGGATAAGCCCAATAGCTAAAACGAACAGTTAGTATAATAAACAAAACATACACTTTTGGCTTCAAACACAGCTGGCAGACTTCGCTCACGAACACAAAATTTTGCCGCATTGATTGCAGCAGTGTTTCCGTTCTGTATATCCTGTATTCTGTGCTTAGAAGTAACGAAAATTGTGGCATTGGTTTCTTCTGTGTTGGGAAAAACTTTTTTTTTGCTTTGGACGTTTTATCGGCACTTCTGTGTGGTTTTCCGGTCAGTTACGGTTGTGGTGGCTGGTTACGTTATATAATTTAGGTATTGCATTCCATACAAGTTTCCTACGTTTCGCATCCACAGATTTTAGTGGAAATTCTGCAAAAGTCCAGGTATTTTGCTGTTACTAGCCCTTCTTATTGTTCTTAAAGGAAAACTACTTTCTTCTGTAAAAGGCTGTAAGTTTCAATGTGCTGCAGCATTCACACTCATCCGAAATCGTATTCAGTGGTGTAGCTTTCCGTCCACTTGAAGCGCTGCTGTCGCAATGCACACACATTAAAAAACGTTTTGCATACCTCGGTGCCGAGATTTCCGGAACCTGTACATAAAATTGGAATAGAGATCAACGTAAACATCATTCCCACCCTTTTTATTGCTCATGAAAACCACATGTTGTACCGCCATACAGCGAGACCTGCAAAGGTGGTGGACCAAATTGCTGTACACACCGGTACCTCTAATACCCAGCATGTCCTCCTGCACTGATGCATGCCTGTATTCGTCGTAGCATACTATGCTGCCGATATGGTTACACTGTCGGTCGGAGGATGGCATTCACGTATCGTACAGCCGTTATGGCGCCTTCGATGACCACCAGCGGCTTACGTCGGTGCCACGTAAGTACACCGCAAAAATCAGGGAACCTCCACCTTGCTGCACTCACTGGACAGTGTGTCTAAGGCGTTCAGCCTGACCGGGTTGCCTCCAAACACGTCTCCGACGATTGTCTGCTTGGAGGCATATGCAACACTCATCTCTGAAGATGCGAAACCTGAGTGGTCCATTCGGCATGTTGCTGGACCCATCTGTACTGCACTGCATGGTGTCGTGGTTGCAAAAATGGACCTCGCCATGGACGTCGGGAGTGAAGTTGCGCATCATGCAGCCTATTGCGCACAATTTTAGTCGTAACACGACGTCCTTCACGAAAAGCATTATTCAACATGGTGACGTTGCCGTCAGGGTTTCTCCGAGCCATAATCCGTAGGTAGCGGCCATCCACTGAAGTAGTAGCCCTTGGGCGGACTTAGCGATGCATGTCATCGACATTCTCCCTCCCTCTGTATCTCTTCCATGTCTGAACAACATCGCTTTGGTTCACTCCGAGACGCCTGGACACTTCGCTTGTTGATAGCCCTGCCTGACACAAAGTAACAATGCGACCGCTATCGAACCCCGGTATTGACCGTCTAGGCATGGTTGAACCACAGACAACACGAATCGTGTACCTCCATCCTGATAGAATGACTGGAACTGATTGACTGTCGACCCTTCCGTCAAATAGGCGCTGCTCATGCATAGTTGTTTACATCTTAGGTCGGTGTTACTGACACCTCTGAACAGTCAAAGGCTCTGTGTCTATGATACAATGCCCACAGTCAACGTCTGACTACAGGAGTTTTGAGAACCAGAGTGATGTAAAATTTTTTTTTGATGTGTGTGTAACGAAAAGGATATGGAGTGTCGTGAATGTATGTGTTAGATTGTGGCAGCGGCCTCTTCATTTGGTCAGTGATGAAATTTTGCTTCTTAAACGAGTCAGTTTGTTGTCGACCAAAGGGGATCGTCCAAGGGTTGCAGCCCATGTGATCGTTCTTGTTCGAAAAATCGTTCGCCATTACTACTTTATGTTCGAGTTTGCATGGTGTTGCGAGTCGACCAGATAGTGGAGCCTTGATTGGAGAGAAGAGTGCTTTTGGCTGGCGGAGGTCCACGATGTTGTGGAGATTCTACAATGATTAGAAAATGAGGTGCTATCATTTCAATTTAGTTGTGATGGTAAAGCCTAGTTATTGTGGCGAAGGTACATTATATTATTAGGTTGCGATCTTTCCGCGAATAGAAACCGGGCGGTAAGCTTACACGAAGTAAATTTCATAGGTTACTAACGTTTAGTTGAATGGAAACTGATTACAGCGCCTTAGATTGTTTCTCAGCTCGTAGTACTGTAAATTCAAGGGAGTTACCTTCTCCTCAAGTATAAAGTAGTTTGACTTATTCAAAAACTGTGAGATGAGACAACTATGTTTCTCTTACTTGTCTTAAACACAAATCCTGCTCTTCCCAGGTCTGAGTGTCTCTGCGAGGCAGTCTAGTTTTTTCCGGTATTCGGTGACGGTATAACTGCTTGTCAGTTAAGTTCTCTCAAGTTCATTCAAAAATATAAGATACAGTTCCTTATATTAAGCATTAGAGGGAGTCACATTGTATAGACACCATCTTGTTGAAACATGTGGCTTCGTTATACGATCCGCAACCATTCAATATCTATCGGGAATCAACCACTGAACGCTGATCTGGTAAGATACAGACAATAAACGAGTCTTCTTTGAAAACTACCAATTTCCTAGTTCTGACAAAGGTAGATCGGCGGTTGCTGTTTTGCTAATTGGTTTCTGTCAAGCACTGTGCTACGTAACATCTCCCAGTATTACACGTGCAGTGGTGTATAGAAGAATAATAGACAAGACTTAAGTGCTCATTCAGATGATTTAGTTATTTTGCTTGTCAAATCGATGAATAAAATTTTGAGGAGACGTCCTCACTGCACTACTGGACTCTATTAAGCAGAAAACACAAGTTCCGTTTACTGCATTGCCTTAACAAGTTAGTAGACGTTGTGGAATATACGTTGGGGAGTCAAATGAAAACTTAAATTTTATAAAATTCTTTTTCATTGAACGAAAGAGGCCTCCCTGTCGTTCAACACACTTCCTGCAGCGTGTAAGAAGTAAACAGATTGCTCTGAAAAAATATTCTTTTGCTCCCGTGCACAAGTATTCGTACAACATCTGATGCACTTCTTCATCGTAACGAAATGTAATCCCTCCCCTTGTCTTTCTGAGTGGTCCAATCATATTGCTATCTCTCGGTGCGGGGTCTGATGAGTATGGCGGACGTGGCACAGTATCAAAGGGCAGGGCATCGATGGTTTAAGAGTTGCACAGGCAGTACGAAGCCGAGCATTATCATGCTGCATAATTACACCTGTACCCAGAGGTCCATGTTGCTTTGATGTTACTGCGGCCGAAGTTTTTTTTTTTTTTAACGTATTGGAATATGAGGCACTGCTGACTGTACAAGGGTTAGTAAATTATTATCAGTAAAGTAGTTATAACATTTTATTGGTAATCAAATAGGAAACTTTAAAGAACATAATTTTTCGGCGTAGTCTCCTTGCGTTTTAACGCACTTCGTGCATCGTTGAACAGCCTAACTGATGCTCTCATAAAAAAAGGGTTCTCGGTTGAGCTGCGAGCCAGTAATACACCGCTTCTTTCATTGCTTCGTCCGAGGCAAATCGACGACCCCTTGATGCCTGTTTGAGTGGACCAAACAATTGGTAAAGGGGCAAGATCGGGACTATATGGAGGATGATCCAGCACTTCAAATCTGAGTTTCTGGAGCGTTTCAGCAGTGCGGGCAGCAGTATGCGGACGGGCGTTGTCATGCAAGAACACAACACCTTTTGGCAGCAATCCTCGGCGTTTGGTTTGAATTGCAGGCTTTAGCCTGGCAGTAAGCATCTCGCTGTAATGTACACTGTTTATTGTCGTGTCCCTTAACGTTCCAGTACTGGACCCTGTGCATCCCTGAAAACCGCAAGCACCAGTTTTCGTGCGGACGGTTGGGTGTTGGACTTTTTCTTGCACTGTGAATTTCGATGTTTCCATTCCATACTCCGTCGTGTACTCTCAGGCTCATAACGATGGATCCATGTTTCGTCACCAGTAATGATCTTGTCTAAGAAGTTGCCCCTTTCGTTACCATAGTGATCCAAATGATTTTTGCAAATGTCCAAGCGCGTTTGTTTATGCAACTGTGTGAGTTGTTTTGGGACCCATCTTGCACAAACTTTATGAAACCCAAGTATGTTGTGCATGATTTCGTATGCAGAACCGTTACTAATTTGCAGACGATGTGCCACTTCGTCAATAATTAATCATCTGTCTAAGAGAATCATTTCACGTAAGCGCTCAGTGGCTCCTTCATTTGTGGCGGTAAACGCTCGTCTGGCTCCTTCATCGTGCGTAACACCTGTGCGACCATTCCGGAATTTTTCAATCCATTCGTAGACACTCCGTTGTAGCAAATCACTATCCCTGTACTGTAACGGAAGTCTTCGATGAATTTCGGCCCCTGATATCCCTTCCGACCATAAAAAACGGATCACTGTACGTTGCCCTTCTTTGGTGCAAACAGACAGCGGAACAGCCATGATTAACAGCATGGTAGCAATAACGAAACTAACCTAGCAGCTTGAAAATTGCAAAGATATAACAACAAATAAACAAAGCATGCGTCATCAACGTAAAACATCAGTACTACCAAAATAAACAAAAATATAACTAAATTGCCGATAATAATTGACTTACCCTCGTATTTCCCCAAGTCGTGTAGCATACAACGCCTCGTTCATCCCAAAGGAAAGTCAGCAAAACCTTCCCTGCAGATGATTAGGTCCGGAACGTCTTGGGTTCCCTTAGTTTCGGGTTGGCTGTAGTGTACCTAGGCTTCTTCTCCTGTAACGATTCTCGTGAAGGAGCCACCATCTTCTGCTTCAAAGCGTCAAAAAGCTCTTCGCAGATCTCAACGCACTGCTGCTTCAGTTCTAGAGTGAGCTACCTTGGCACGTATCGTGCAGACATTTTGTGAAATTGAAGCACTTCATGGAAGTTATACGAACGCGTGGTGTCTATTCTTCCGGATATATCCGGAGTAGGGAGCATGGAGCCAATGGACGGGGACTGCGAATAGTGTCGCTCGGTGGGAATGTGTATCGGCTGTTAGGCGTATCGAGACAGTCAGCGCAAGTGCCGCAATGCTGTGTCCCGAATGGCGCAGTAGTTAACACTCCTACCTAAGAAGCTGGAGAGCCTGGGCTCGAATCACGCTCCGATAAAAATTTCCACTCGTCGCCGCTGATTCCGCTTAATGTCCCACTGCAGCTGACAGCAGTGATCCCATTCAATTTACTTCATGAAACATGCGGTGCGCTGAGCCATGATTAATGTTCAGATTTGAGGCTGTTTCATCCACTGTCAGATTGCGATTTTCCATCATAATGGCATCAACTGTTGCCATAGTCAGAACTTGGTGTGCTTGACCCAACCGCTAAGAGTCTTTTACAGAAGTTACGCCATTTCCGGACTTTCTCCCCGCTCACACACGCACTGCAGTGATCGATATGCCTCACCGTACTGAACCTTGATTCGCCGGTGCATTTCAATAGTTTTCGTACCTTCACTGCACAGATAACCTATGACATGATGCTGTTCTTCCTTGGTGTATGCCGCAAGTGGCTCAGCGAATTTGATCTGTCATTGTGGCCGCGTTGTGCTTTGCAGTAGTACGCTGCCACCTCTAGGGCATTCCTTACATCTTGGTAACAGAGCTACCAACGTACAGAACAATGGCGTGAAACGTCGATTTTTAATTACACTTCTAAGGTTTTCATTTGACACCTTCTCGTGCAGGTATTAGCTATGCAAACCAATTTCTTTTCTGTTGCGCTGAAAATTGTGTGTGTCTGTGACTATTTCTAGGCAATTATACCAGTCAAGTAGCGTTTCTGAATCGTTTTATGGGGCATGAGAATTATACATTACATCTGCATAGCTTGAATCTAGCTCAGTGATGCTTCGGAGAGCAAACAACTGAACACCTGTTTAGTTGTCCTCTCATTTGACTTCATCTCTAAGGTAATCTGTGGCGCTTCCTTGTGTAGAATGTTCTGCAGATGAACTGTCATTTAATTTGTGTTTACCAACAATGATATGGAGTACTTTGAAAGCAGGGTACAGCTGCTTCAAAGGCTGTCATTAAACTAATATATATTGTCAAAAAGTTTTGCATCACCTAGGTCGGATCCTGTACTAAAATTGGAATAGAGATCACCATAAACACCATTTCCGCTCTTTTTATTGCTCATGAAAACCACACATTGCATGTTGTATCACCATACAGCAAAAACGTCAGAGGTGGTGGTTCAGATTGCTGTACACACCGGTACCTCTAATATCCAGTCGTGGCATACTATCTACAAGTTCATCAAGGCACTGTTGGTCCAGATTGTCCCACTCATCAATGGCGATTCGATGTAGATCCCTCAGAGTGGTTGGTGGGTCACGTCGTCCATAAATAGCCCATTTCAATCTACCCCAGATATGTTCGACAGGGTTCATGTCTGGACAACGTGCTGGCCACTCTAGTCGAGCGATGTCGTTATGTCACAAGACGTGCACAATGGAGGCGCGACTTGTCGTCCGTGAAGACGAATGCCTCGCCAATATCCTGCCTATATGGTTGCACTATCGTTCGGATGATCGTCAAAATAAAATAATAGAAAAGAAAGTTCAGGTGTTCATTTTTCCCGCGCGCTGTTCGGGAGTGGAATGGTAGGGAGATAGTATGGTTGTGGTTCGATGAACCCTCTGCCAAGCACATAAATGTGAATTGCAGAGTAGTCATGTAGATGTAGATGCAGATGTAGAGGATGGCATTCACGTATCGTACAGTCGTCACGGCGCATTCCCTGACCACCAGCGGCGTACGTCAGCGCCACATAATGCCACCCCAAAACAGCCGGGAACCTCCACCTTGCTGCGCTTGCCAGACCGTGTGTCTTAGGCGTTCAGCCTGACCGGGTTGTCTCCAAACGCGTCTCCGACGAATGTCTGGTGGAAGGCAAAATTATGGGACACTCATCATTGAAAATAACATGATGCCAATCCTGAGTGGTCCATTGGGCTTGTTGTTGGGTCCATCTGTACCGTGCTGCATGGTGTCGTGGTTGCTATGATAAACCTCACCATGGGCGTCGGGAGTGAAGTTGCGTATCATGCAGCCTATTGCGCATGGTTTGAGCGGTAACACGACGTCCTGTGGCTGCACGAAAATTATTATTCAAAATGGTGGCGTTGCTGTCAGGGTTCCTCCGAGCCATAATCCGTAAGCAGCGGTCATCCACTGCAGTAGTAGCACTTGGGCGGCCTGAGGGATGCATATCATCGACAGCTCCTGTCTCTCTGTATCTCCTCCATGTCCGAACAACATCGCTTTGGTTCACTGCGAGATTCCTGGACACTTCTTTTGTTGACAGCCCCTCCTGGTACAAAGTAACAAAGCGGCCGCGATCGAACCCCGATATTGACCGTCTAGGCATGGTTAAACAATGGAAAACATGAGGCGTGTACCTCCTTCCTGGTGAAACGACTGGAACTGATAGGCTGTCGGACCTGCTCCGTGTAACAGGCACTTCTCATGTATGGTTTTTTACATCTTTGGGTGGGTTTAGTGACATCCCTGAACAGTCAAAGGGACTATGTCTGTGATACAATATTCACAGTCAGCGTCTGTCTTCAGGAGTTTTGAACAGATATATATACACATCAAAAATAGTTTTGCATTACCTCGGTTCCCAGAACTCCTGAAGACATATGTTGACTGTGGATGTTGTGTTGCCGGCAGTAGTGGCCGAGCGGTTCGAGGCCCTACAGTCTGGAACCGAGCGACCGCTGCGGTTGCAGGTTCGAGTCCTGCCTCTGGCATGGATGTGTGTGATGTCCTTAGGTTAGTTAGGTTTAAGTAGTTCTAAGTCCTAGGGGACTCATGACCTCAGAAGTTAAGTGCCATAGTGCCCAGAGCCATTTGAACCATTGATATTGTGTTACAGACATACCCCTTTGACGGTTTGGAGAGGTCAATAAACGCTCCCAAAGATGTAAACAATCATGCAAGTGCAGCGCCTATTGGATGGAGTGGGTCCAGCGCCTATTACATGGAACGGGTCCGACAGCCTTGTCTAAAGAATGCTGAAAGCTATGTTTTAAGTCGCATTCTTGACAGACTTCTAGAATTAATAGGTATTTTTTAACTACCCATGCCAGGATTTCTAAAAAAAAGTTAAATTTCAAGCGCAACTTCTGAAATTCTTTTAACATTTGTCCGACGATTATCTTTTGTCGCTGATTCCCACGTCTTAAATGTTTACACCGTATAGATTAAGACAACTTACCTATTTTCCCACACTGAATCAGTTATTTTACAAACCATTAAGGATATTTTCTTAGATAACGCTCTTTCTACTATTTCAAATCCATAATCGTTTATCTTTGAATACCGCAGTAAACATGTGCCTAAATTTCATTGTAAATAGTTGGAATATTATAACAGCTACCACAGAATCCTCAAATTGGGATATAGTATGTTATAAACCACCCCAGAAGCGATGTAGTACTTTTGTCTAAGAGGAGCGCTCAATAAATAATACAAGACTTTTCTTCTCCGCCGGTTTCGATTGAAAAAAAATGTGTAATTTGTTGTGGGACATCTCGGAATATTTCCGCTTCAGCCTGTAGAGTTTCATGAAGTTTCGGTATGTGGCGGCACTATACGGAGCCTTGTAAGGAGTGTGTCAGAACTCTCCATTAGACTGAAAACAATATAGTCACCGTAACGCTATTCTTTGCATTGTGTATGCACTCAGATATAGATAGTAACAATCCGAGGGTGAAACGTGAGAGCGTGATTCTAAGCATTGTTGTGAGACGAGGTCTGTCTGCGAGAGTGGAGGTAGTAGTGTCGGTCGAGAGCTCAGAGACAGAAGACGTGCCACGCTGTCCTCACGCCGGTGAAGGGCAGATCTTACCACACTCAAGGCCTGATTTCATTTATATAGCCAGCAGACGTGTAGATGGCTTTACTACGCTTGAAGATGGAATTCAGGGTAAAATTCGGAAGTATAGCGTAAAGCGCGATTGCAAGTTTAGGTGCGTGATTGTTAGTCCGAGTTTGCAATAAACCCTAGTTTTACTTGTCAGTTAAAGAAGCCTGCTTATGTTCCAAATAATAATGTTTATTCTCCACGTCTAATTAATAAATATGCTGTGCTATTTAATGTTAATGTAACTTTGAAAGTTAAATAATTTGTTAATCTGGCACTGAGCCATTATTGACAATGTCATTGTAGTGGTGATGCTGAATTTTTAAATAGATTCACTTCATGAAATCCCTTCTCACAAGTTATTTAGTAGTTAACAGTACCCAAAAATACTCCTTATTATTAAATTCATTCTTAGTAACAATAAGCTTTAGCCGCTGATGCTGCATGTAAACCACATGGAAAAAGGCAGTCATCTAAAAATGTGAGTGCAAAACTTAGGGCCAAAACAGAGACACTGACACACCACAACTTCTCATGTACTCTGATCCACTAATTTTCTGTATCACTTGTAAATTCTTGTTCAAAAACGCAGCCAGTTAGCTTAATCGTAGATATTCATCGTTACAGGTTTATTTCTTCCTATAGTTTTTCGTATTCAAATAGTCAGATAGCTTATCCAAATGTTATTTCTAAATTTTTCGCACAACAATCTGTTGAGGGCTTAAATAACAGTGAAACTGACAGTCATACAACACGAACGCAATGTTACACAGACTGGATTCCGTTTACTGATAGCTCCTGTTGCTTATCAAGTCCATTTTCACAGACTAACGTAGGCATATATTTATTGTAGCTACTTTACGTTTTAAATGATGATTAAATGAAGACCCTAAGCTGTCGATGGGCGTTAATATACATCAACGAGGACAGTTGAAAATGCTTGCCCAGACCGGGTCTCGAACGCAGGATCTCCTGCTTCCATGGAAGACGCTCCATCCATCTGAGCCACCGGGGGCACAGAGGATAGTGCGACTGCAGGGATTTATCCCTTGCACGGTCCCCACGAGACCCACATTCCCAGCTTAATGTCCAACAATACATTCGTAGTTCCCCTGCCTATTACACTCATTACTCGCGGCGTACAGTTTTACCGAGTCCCTAAGAGTTCGAGCAATGCGTGTGCATCCAGCACAGAAGAAGAAGGTCAATGGCCAGTAGGCCTTAACAATATGAAGATGATATCTTTTCTTTCAGACATGTTCGAAATATCATATCGCATCGGTGACCATGCAGCTCTCTTAGAATCAAATGATAATTAATTCAGAACACTAAGCTGGTCGATCGGCGTTGATATACTTCAACGGGGACAGTTGATTTAATTATCATTTCATTCCAGGAGAGCTGCATGGTCACCGAAGGTATCTGTTCTTTCGGACATGTCCAAAAGAACAGATACAATCTTCATATACGTTACATTTGTTACATAATGGCGTCTGTAGCGGAGGTGTGTTCCAAGCAGAGACCTGTCATTGAATCTCTTTTGCCGGAAAACGAGAACATTGCAGATTTGCATAGGCGCTGGCAGAATGTCTACGGAGACCTGACAGCGAACAAAAGCACTGCGAGTCATTGGGAGAGGCGTCTGTCATTAATGCAACAAGATCGCTCAGGCCAATCTGATCTTCTGCGCGCTGACCTGCTGCACACATCCGTGACCCGTGCAGTGCTGGAACGTGGGGGCACTCACATTCGGGGTGACTGACGGATCGCACTCAGCCACAGTCACTGCACAACTGGACGTCTGTTTCTAGTCCTGGCATGATCATCCACCAGTTGGGGTACTCAGAGGTGTGTGCCCGGTAACGGAAGACCATACAGAGCAACGAAAGACCATCTGTGTGGAACTGCTTGCACTTTACAAGACTGAGTGTGACTTTTCTTGTCGAACTTCGTCACAGGCAGTGAAACGTCGGTTGATTGACCTTCGAACTACAAAAAAAAGCGACTATCCGTGGAGTGACGCCACACTACCTCCCCTCCTAAGAAACCGTTCAAATCCTTACTCTTAGCCGGTAAAATCATGACGATGGTTCTCTGGAACTGTCTGATATCCTTGCTCATGGCGCAGCGTTCAAGTCGGATGTGTACTGTACTACCCTGAGGAAAATGAAGAACCGACTACACCAGGTTCGTCGTCACAAAAATGCAAATGAACTTCTTTTTCTCCATGACAAACCAAGGCGTCACACAAGGCCGCGCACTCAAGAGGAGCACACAAAACTTCATTGGACTGTTCTTCCTCATTCACTCCACTGCTCAGATGTCGTGTCTTCCGACTTCCAACCGTTTGGCCCAATGAAGGGTGCAGTCACGGGAAGCAATACGTAAATTATGGGGAGGTTATTGATACAGCAAGACATTGGCTTCGACTTCGACCAGTATAGTGTTACTATGCCGGCATGAAGGCCCTCTCAGTATGATGGCGTAAGGCAGTTGCAAATGAACACAGATTATATTGTAAAATACGGTTTTGTAGCCAAAAGGGGGGGGGATAATATGTTGTATTGGAACCCTGAATAAAATCAACCTGCTTTCAGAAAAACAGTGTTTCATTACTTATTGAACGCCCCTCGTATGAAGTATTAGGTGTATACATTCGTCCATTCATTCATTCATCCTTGTTCCATAGATCATGAATACGACATTTCGTGATGATGTGAAACATGTCACTTTAACATAAGTTTTCTTTACAAAAAACAATTAATTAATTAATTTTTTGCAGTTACTACTTCATATCTAATAATTCACCTATCGAGTAGGAGTTGTCATTCTTTTAATTTGCTTTTAAATGTTGCTGGCTATCTGTAAGACTTTTAATACTATTTGGCAAATGACCAAAGATTTTTGTGGCAGCATAATTCACCCCTTTCTGTGCCAAAGTGAGATTTAATGCAGAATAATGAATATCATTCTTTCTTCTAGTGTTGTAGCTATGCACATCTCTGTTATTTTTGAATTGGGATGGGTTATTACTGACAAATTTCATAAGTGAATATATGTATTGCGAAGGTACTCTGAATATCCCGAATCCTTAAATAAATGTTTGCATGGTGATCTTGGGTGGGCTTCAGCTATAATTCTGATTACACGCTTTTGTGCAATGAATACTTTCCTCTGTTAATGACTAATTGCCCCAAAATGTGATGCCATATGGAAGCAATGAATGAAAATAGGCATAGTAGGCTAATTTACTTATATGTTTATCATCAAAATTTGCAATAACCCCAATAGCGTAATTAGCTGAACCTAACCGTTTCAGCAGATCATCGATGTATTTCTTCCAATACAAATTCTCATCAATGCACACACCCAGAAATTTTGAGTATTCTACCTTAGCAACAGACTTCCGTTCATAGTCTATATTTATCAATGGTGTTAGTACATTTACTGTACAGAATTGTATAAATTGTGTTTTCTCAAAATTTAGTGAGTCCATTTGCAGAGAACCACTTGATAATTTTTCGAAAGAAATTATTTGCAATTTCATCAGCTGATTCTTGCGTCTTGGGTATAATTACTATACTTGTATCATCAGCAAAAAGAACTAACTTTGCATCTTCATGAATATAGAGTGGCAAGTCATTAATATATATTAAGAACAATAAGGGACCCAAGACTGAACCCTGTGAGACGCCATTCTTGATACCTCCCCAGTCAGAGGACTCTGGTTTTTATAGACTACCTGTACTGTTAATTGCAAGAAATAGAGTAGTCTGTATTTATAAGCTACATTCATCTAGGCTATTTCACAGCTCAGATTGATCTTGCTAAGCTCAAATGAGTTTCTGACAGTGATAAATATGTACAAATTTCTTCCTCCTTCATCTTCTTCATGCTCTGTTTTCCTCATAAATATTCTGTTTGGATACAGCTCGGACCAGACATCAAAGCGCTCTCCTCGATTAAAACGCCATGAATATTATTGTTTTCGATAGATAATCCTAGAACCTTATCACAAGTGCTACGCTAGTTTAACACATTCTTCTAGACTTACATTTTTCTCAGGCTTGTTTGACTTCAATTAGATCGGCCTGGAAGACAGAGCTCTATGAAGAGGATTTATTGTGAAAATGGGAAAGAAGCTATTATTTGGGACATGATCTGAAAGAAAAATTTTCATAAGAATGAAAAAGTAGTGCTACGAAAATTAAAATTCATTTTTCATAAGCTCGCGGCACATTAGAATAAAATATCAAATATCTCTCCGTTAATAACTACAGATATAATCTGAACTTTGTATTCTATCTTTCCTCCATGCTTGAAATAATATGAATGATGTAAATAGTTCTCTTCCCTGTATTTCGTAGAACAATTCCAAGATACTATTTGTTTGGTTTTCCACGAAATGAAGCAGGTATGTTAGAGTATGCTTCTAATTATTTATGTGATACGGTTAGAGAACTGGACGATAATATTTTTCGATTTACTTAAATTATCTCTTTACTTTCTTTTCCCAGTAAAAATATTTTTTCGTTATTTCCACAGCAACTAATACATAACAGGAAACATTCAATGTAAATTACGTTTTCCATTCCTGTAGGTGCAGTGCTGTTCTGCAGCTAGTTATTGGGAAGCATAAAATAAAACAAAAAATCATTAGAGGAGACAACAAGATCATTAGAGACGGAGCACAACGAAGCATTGGGGAAGTATTGGAGAAAGAAATCGACCGTGCCATTTCGAAGAAATCATGCCGTCGTTTACCTGAAGCGATTTAGAGAGATCACGGAAAACCTAAATAAGGATGGCCTGGTGCGTTTTTGAACTGTCGCCCTCTCGAATGCGAGTGCAGTGTGCTAACAGGCGCGCGCTTCGCTCGGTACGTCATAATTAGCGATGTTATGCTTTGGAAGAACGACATTACGAAAGGAATGGAGGAGCTTGTATGAGGGTGGTTTGAAAAGTGCTCAGAATCACCACGAGAGATCGGCGCTAGCGCAACGAGTTGTTCACGTGACATTCATTGGATTGTTGCCTGTAAACACGTGCCACGTCAGTGCTTTTGGAAGAGAGCTGTGCCGGTGACGTGGCTCTGTTGTTATCCCGCATAGTGATTTGCGAAGATGGAAAAAATCGAGATTCGAGCAGTGATTAAGCACTTCGTAAAGAAAGGTATGAAAGCAAAGACCATTCATGCTAATTACCAGAATACGCTGGGGGACTCTGCTCCTTCATATTCAACTGTTGCCAAGAGGACAACTGAATTTAAATTTGGTCGTGGGAACTTGGATGATGATCTGCGCGGTGGTCGGCCAAAATGTGTCACTACTCCAGAAATCATTGCAAAAGTGCACAAAATGGTCTTGGGGAGTTGCCGATTGAAAGTGCGTGAAACTGTTCACGCTTGCCAGGTGTCATCTGAAAGGTTATATCACATTTTAACACAAGAATTAGAAATGGAAAAAAATTATCTGCAAGATGAGTCGCGACTCTTGGCGTTGGATCAAAAACGCATGAGAATGGACATATTGGAACAATGTTTGGCCCATTTTAGAAGAAACGAACAAGATATTTGCGCCGGTATGTGACCACAGATGACACTAGGTTGCACTACTACACCCAGAGACAAAAGAACAGTCAAAACAGTGGAAACATGATGATTCTCCGCCACCAAAGAAAGTAAAGACAATTCCTTCCGCGGGAAAGGTCATGGCATCAGTGTTGTGGGATGCGAAGGGGATTCTGTTTGTAGTTTATCTCTCAATTGGGTGAATGATTACTGGAGAACACTATGCTAGCATCGTGGACAAATTTCAACAAAAGACAAGCGAAAAAGGCCAGCTATAGCAAGGAAGAAAGTCATCTTCCATCAAGTCATGTGCCGTCGCCATGACAAAATTACAAGAATTAAAGTATTTATTGTTGCCACACCCGCCTTATTCACCTATATGGCTCCATCAGACTTCCATCTCTTACCAAAACTGAAAATATTTCTTGGTGGACGAAGATTCACTTCAAACGAAGAACTAGTGAACTGGTAGTCGAAATTGACAACTATTTTGCAGGCCTGGAGGAAACTTATTTTCGAGATGGGATCAAGGGACTGGAAAATCGTTGCACCAAGTGCATTAACCTACATTGAAAAATAAAATAAAAAATTCAGTGATATGAGTACTTTTTTCTATTTTGTCACGAAAACTTTTCAAAGCACCCTCGTATGATACTTGTGTTGACAACATGGTAAAAATTAAAGACGGTTGTCTCATCCGCCCTTGAGTTCGATCCAGTTTTTTGATATCCTCCACATGTTGAATTAAAGGAGTTATTAGAAGAAACTCAAGAGACCTTCTCCTAGATTTGTAAGTTAGTGTGAGAGTTTTACAGATATATTCAGAGACATGACATGAGGATCTTTGGTAGAAATCAAAATACTATGAAATAATTTTAAAGAAACAAGCTTCGACAGATTGTAAAATCATTCTACTGCCTGTATTGTACATTTTACGTAAAAAAAACATCAGAATTTCATAAAAGATATTAGGAATCGCACGCAGGCATTCAGATGATTGCTTTTTCTGCCCTGCATTCCTGACTGGAACAGGAGAACCACATTTTGTGGTATGTTCGGCCATATACTGCGCAGTACTTTCGAAAGATTTCTGTGGCTGCAGATATAAAACCTGAGATCAAAATTATGAGTATGTAAATAAACATATCCATAGTCATGCTCCCAGAAGAATAGTACAGTTAACTATTAATTAATGCCACACAAAGTAAGTTTCAAGGAGAGAGATACAACAATGATAATTATACTATAAATATGGAAAATGTGGTTCATAGGTTACTTAAGCAAACTCAATGACCGAGCGAGGTGGCGCAGTGGTTAGCACACTGGACTCGCATTCGGGAGGACGACGGTTCAGTTCCGTCTCCAGCCATCCTGATTTAGGTTTTCCGTGATTTCCCTACATCGTTTCAGGCGAATGCCGGGATGGTTCCTTTGAAAGGGCACAGCCGATTTCCTTCCCTAACGCGAGCTTGCGCTCCGTCTCTGATGACCTCATTGTCGACGGGACGTTAAACAACACTAACCTAACCAAAATCAGTGTGTGGAAGAAGGTAATAATTTATGTACATGCTGAGTATTTCATGTAAATGGTTGAGCAACATTGTAGTATAAGATATCTTTTATGAGATATTAATTTACGTCTTGTCTAGGAATTAAGTACCACTACCAGAAATGTTGTAAGTTTTTGGAAATTACTGTTTATAATTTAATTAGGAGTATACACAAATGAAATGTGTTGAGCTCAATTCAAATTATCACACCAGTATTACCCACGTGAAGACTTGAAGAACGGAACATTCAAGCTCAAATAATGAAGTCATGTCAATACAAACACAATCCACATCAGTATCTGTCGTTGTTCATCATATAGCTTGAGTCAGTAATAATTCAGTACAAATGAAATAATTATTGTCTGCTCTTAAAATTGTTACCTACGTATTTAGAAGTGTTTATCTTGCATGTAAGGATTTTTATGCATTTTCAACATCACATCACTGTAGACAAAAGATGTCACACAGTGATGGGTTGAATTCTGGAAAACGTCATGCTTAATGAGTATTAAAATATATTGTTCGATTCAGAAGTAATTTTTGATTTATGATTTCAAAGTATTGTACCTGCGATTTTTAATAAGCCGGATATTTCAGATGAATGTGGATTTTGCTGTTCATTTATTTGTGCTCGTTTGGCATAATTATCAATATGAGTTTGGATAATAGGTTACTTCAAATCTGTAGTCAAATATAGTCACTTTTAAAACTATTAAGAAATTCAGGTTTATAATTTTGTTAATAAGAGGTAAGCAGGAAGTTAAATAATATTTACTTCTCGTCATTAGACAAATCTAATGTTCCGTTTTAGGTTTGACACCTCATTATTCTGTATAGGATATACAGACACATAGCTTCTTCCATACCCGTTCTCAGTGTTTAAAAAGAAAAGCATGCCGGTAAACACGAAGATTAGCACAGACATGTAAACCTTTCACAATGTGCGTTTAGCAATGCCATAAAGCGAATTAGTTATCTCTATTGCTCTCTCTCTCTCTCTTCCTCTCTCTCTCTCTCTCTCTCTCTCTCTCTCTCTCTCTCTCTGTGTGTGTGTGTGTGTGTGTGTGTGTGTGTGTGTGTGTGTGTGTGTGTGTGTGTGTGTGTGTGTGTTTGGCCTCTTTACTCTCCTTTGAAGTCCAAACAAGATGGCCGGCCGGAGTGGCCGAAATGTTCTAGGCGCTACAGTCTGTAACCTCGCGACTACTACGGTCTCAGGTTCGAATCCTGCCTCGGGCATGGACGTGTGTGTTGTCCTTAGGTTTGTTAGGTTTAAGTAGTTCTAAGTTCTAGGCGACTGATGACCTCACAAGTTAAGTCGCATAGTGCTCAGAGCCATTTGAACCGAACGAGATGAATTGGAGATCCGGTAGTGATTGCAGTCTGTTCATAAAATAGTATCAACTGTAACACTCATCAGTATCGCTGTTAGTTAGTTCATGTGCTGGTTTTAGTAACGGGATAATGTGCTCTTCTTTCTCCTTCTCTAAAAACATTCCCTTAGAGCTTACATAAATCACGAATGCATTTCAAGGGAGAAAAGACATCCATCTGCATTTCGTATATGCAAATATTAATTAATCCCAGAAGCAGATTTTTATTGAATCACCAGTGAAACAGAGTAGGTCAGAGGTATAGAGAATAAGAATTACGTGCCGTCATAGCATAAAACTGCAAAAAATCCCATTCTTACTCAGAGAAAATTTTATTCATAGTATGCACGAGACAAGAGGGAAGAAAATTGTATTCTCCTAATATAATGAATCTACCTTTCATCTCAGAGCCAGAATCAAGCAAACTTCTTACGAATTTTCTCAGACTAATTCCTCCGAGACACTCTTAAAAGAAATGCTGTGTTTGGTTCCAGAAAACTGCTTTCATTTGAATACCGTGATCTACGTTTCTTTTCTTGTTTTCATCTGTCTTTAGAGTGACATCAAGCTGAATGAAATTCACGAATTATTTAGTACAGTGTGTAATCATTTTCAGGAAGAAACGCACGAATTTAAAATCAGGTGAGTAAAATAACGAACGAGGTTCTACCTAACGTATTTTAATGTTCTCCTTCCTTCACATTTGATGTATTTGAATAAAACTATCCATTAGCGTCGGTGAAACCAATTCCAAGTAGTAGCTCTACGAGGCAGTTCTCTCACTAGAGAGTTTAAAATTATTTTCTGTTTGTTTCATGTTCCCGAGATAATATCAAAATAATTGCAAACCATATACCAGCAGCTATATAAAACAGTATGAATCAGCTTTAAGCCTTTTACCCCTTCCCCGCTTCATGCCCTTTTCAGGAGATAATGTGTCGTTTCCAGAATGAATCTTTTAGTCTTTTCAACTAAGTACGCGCCATTGTGAAAGTTTCGGCACGCGAAAGCTGTGTGTCGGACCGGGTCTCGTGCCCAGAACCTTCCTTTCACTGACAGTGCTCTTACCAACTGATCTACTATTAACTTTGAAAACAGTACAGATCCGGTGTAGAGGGGAAGATTCCTGTAACAACCCCCTTGGATCTGGCAAAGACATTTCTTCGCAATATCCATTCTTCGTGGTTTACTAGTTCCGCTAGGTAATCAGGAGAAATTCTGTGAAGTTTAGAAAGTAGAAGAGAGAGGTATTCGCGACAATGAAGCCGTGAGGGTGACTAGTTAGTCGCACCTGAAAACCACAGCTTACTCGGAAAGGGCTTTCTGTGATGGATGCTTCTAGAACGTTGTATTGCTTCTTCTTATGTGTCTAGTCATCAGAAGAATGCCCTTAAGGATGTGAACAGTCGAACGGCACATGTGTGTCATGCGAAAATGTATCCCAATAAGTTATGGTAGAGGATATGCAGAACTGAATTTAGCATATAAGTGTGAAGTCGGTTATGTATTGAAACGCCCCCTTAGAAAAATTTAATGAATTACTGTGCTGATAAACCTCTTACATTAATTGATTTTCAACCAGCTGAGCAAAATTGAACGTACTCAGACATTTCTCTCTTTACTTATTCTGATCAACACTAAACTGACAAACAATATTTTTAGCGCAACGCAATCTGACTTTCAAAAATCCCTACAAAAAAATGGTCCTGACTAACAATAACCTATACCTTTCATTAATCACTTACCTCACAAAAATCTTCGTTACTCGAATTACTGCAATACAGCGAGCGCCAATACTGCCAGCTAAATAAGATTCTAACTACTGAAGGCACTAACTACAGATAGTCATAGATAAATGAAATATTTTGATACAGAACAAACAATGTATTTACCTTAATAGTGTTCAAAAGTCTATATATATATATATATCAGTCCATGATATCCAATATTACAAATTCACTGTCTCTGATGGACACACGTCCAGATCGTCCGCTCTCAAGATTCCGCCATCTCTCTCCCCACAGCCACCACTGCTGGCGGCTCACCTCCAATTGCGCAACGCTACGCGCTGTTAACATCCAACTGCCCAACACTACAATATCGACTATTCCAACAATGCCACCCAGCCACTGATTGCACATAGCACAGCCAGTGATATTCATACAGAGTGCTACGTGGCGTTACCAATATAAAAACCTAAACAGCCTACTTACAGTACATCCAGGTGTTGAGACTCCAAGACAAAAAAAAAAAAAAGACGCACCACGATGGAATTGGTAACATCTATGGTCATCAGTCACTTAGAACTTCTTAAACCTAACTAACCTAAGGATATAACACACATTCATGCCCGAGGCAGGATTCAAACCTGTGACCGTAGCGGTCGCGTGGTTCCAGACTGAAGTGTCCAGAAAATGGTTCAAATGGCTCTGAGCACTATGCGACTTAACTTCTGAGGTCATCAGTTGCCTAGAACTTAGAACTAATCAAACCCAACTAACCTAAGGACATCACACACATCCATGCCCGAGGCAGGATTCGAACCTGCGACCGTAGCGGTCGCTCGGTGCCAGGCTGTAGCGCCTAAAACCGCACGGCCACTCCGGCCGGCGAAATGCCTAGACGAAGGAATTACCTGAATGGGACGAAAATCGTAAAGCGTGATTTACATGATTATAATTTCTGAAAAACTGAATGATTTATCCAAGAGAAACGGCCTCACAAATTGACCAAGTCAATAACGGCTCAGTCCATGTATCCAAGCAGTTATTCGGCCTGGTACTGACTGATAGAGTTGTTGGATGTCCTCCTGAGGGATACTGTCTAAATTCTGTCCCAACTGACGCGCCTGAGCGTCAAAATACCGAGATGGCTGGAGCGCTCTGCCCATAGTGCTCCAAACGTTCTCAGTTGGGGAGAGATGCAGCGACATTGCTGGCTAACGAAGGGTTTGGCAAGCACGAAGACAAGCAGTAGAAGGCCATCATCTTGCTGAAATTTAATCCCAGGGTAACCTGCCATGTAGGCCAAAGAAACGGTCCGTAGAATATCGTCGACGTATCGCTGTAGGTAAAGATGTCATAGATGATAACCAAAGGGGCCCTGCTATGAAAAGAAATGGCGCCCCAGACCGTCACTCCTGGTTGTTGGACCATATGGTGGGCGACAGTCTGGTAGGTACCCCACCACTATATGGGGCGTGTCCAGACACGTCTTCACTGGTCGTCAGGGCTTAGTTAGAAGCGAGACTCATCACTGAAGACAGTTCTACTCCAGTCAATAAAATTCCAGGGAGAAGACGAGCCAGCAGATGCCCCAGACAGTTGGGGATACCAACCTGACTCCACGGGGTCCGACTGCACTGGTAATAGTCTGTGGAGCAATTTTCATAGCAGGACCCCTTTGGTTGTCATCCGCGGCATCCTTACAGCACAGTGACACATTGACGATATTCTACGCCAAGGTTTGTTGTCCAAGATGGCAAGCCGTCCTGAGCTTACATTACAGCAAGATAAAGCACGCCCGCAAGCAGCGAGAGTTTCCACTGCTTGCCTTCGTGCTTGCCAAACACTACCTTGGCAAGCAAGATCGCCGGATCTCGCCCCATTTGAGGACGTTTGGAGCATTGTGGGCAGGGACCTCCAACCATCTCGGTATTCTGACGATCTAACGCACCAATTGGACAGAATTTCCACCATATCCCTCAGGAGGACATTCAACAACTCTGTCAAGCAATGCCAAGCCGATTAACTGCATACGTGAGGGCCAGGTGTGGGCCAAGGCGCTAATGATTTATTGAGCTTGTGGAGCTCTTTCTCACGAATAAAAAATGAAAGTTGTCTGAAATTGTGATTTGTTTATCTGTACATGTACATCACATCTACCGATTTTATTTTATTTTTTTTTTTTTTTTTTTTTTTTTGTCCAAGAGCAGTCGTCAACAAACTTATTTTCCTTAAGAGACAATTGAGCCATGTTGCGGGGGGTCGCGTTGGTGCTGTTGGCAGATTAGCATCGTGTAATAAGGATAGTGGCGTCTCGTTTTCTTCTTTTGTTTACTGCCGCCACTATGTTTTGTAGCGTTGTCTGTCTGCGAGTGGCAGCAGCAGCAGCGGATATCGATATCTAGCACGGTGGTACTTTCTTTGGAGTGACTTAGTGTTTCCCGGGTGAGAGTGTGTCGGGGAGTTCGGTTGGGACGGAGCAGCAGTGAGGTCCGGCAGCTCGGGGACATACTGGGACAGCTGGCGGCATGCAGGCACTGTCGGATCGAGGGGCTGCAGTTGCGAGGGCCACAACCTCGTTGGCCAACGGACCCAGGTTGTTTGAGTCGAGTGAACATAAACCCAGTATTTAAACGTCCACTATTTTGAGATCACGCCATTGGTTCGCACGTGGCTGCTCGCAGGATCGCTGAGACCAAGAGCAACGAGTGGAGTGTTTGGAGTTGGCGAAATTAATTAGCCATCCTCCACTTCTTATTATTAATCACTGAATTCCTTCTGTTATTATTGACGAAGTTCAACCAGCGGTATTTTTCATCCTAGTGGCCGCTAACGCCCCAGTTAACTGTCCTGGAGGTTGGCGTATTTTTATGGCAGTGCACCTTTCCTTGCCTTGCCGCTGCTGTTCATATGGTTCAAATGGCTCTGAGCACTATGGGACTTAACATCTAAGGTCATCAGTCCCCTAGAACTTAGAACTACTTAAAGCTAAGGACATCACACACATCCATGCCCGAGGCAGGATTCGAACCTACGACCGTAGCGGTCGCGCGGTTCCAGACTGAAGCGCCTAGAACTGCTCGCCCCACACTGGCCGGAGCTGCTGCTGTCCGGTAAGGCGTTTCATTCGACAGCCTCTTTGGTTGTGGTTCGGATATTTGTTTCTTTTCTACCACTTTGGTCGTAGTGGTTCCTTCTACTTCTGGATGTTCTAAACACCGGATTCTGATGATGCAGTGCTGTCCACCGTTTCTGTCTTGCCTGGGTTATTTCATCGTTGTGTTCGTTATCAAACGTTAAGTAGGTTTTGCATGAGTGTTGGTCTGCGTTTAAACTGTCACTAGTTTGAGTTGCCTTCCAGTTAAATGAATACAATTCTTGGCTGCTTGTCTCATCGTTTAAAAAGTTGAGCGACTTTACCAGGGCGATCCTTTGAGCTTCTCTGTTGGTTTGGCCAGATTGTGATGATTGTTTTTTTTTTAATTTTAATTTTGGATTATTACTGTTTGGGCATTTAGCTGACAAGACTTTGAATTTCTTGTTAATAAAGCCTTCGGCCGTGAGTGTACCTTGCCTTAAGAAATTTTAATTAGACAAAATATATTAACACTGAAATGTTGATGATCGTTCTTTAAATGTCTCTCGAAGAAATTTAATTGCTTCTCAAAATATTGCTATTTAGGCCTTCAGCCGTCCAACTGTTTTGTGAGTTATTACTACTGGGACCTTCATCCGACAAATAATTTGCATTTCTGGTCAATAAGGCCTTCAGCTGTGAGGGCAACTTGCTTAAGAATTTTTTTAATTAGACATTGTGTCTTAATAGCCGAATTTGATAATTGTTACTTATTGTCAGCTTTATTTTCAATTGTTTCCAAATAAAACGTACTTGATTTAAAAAGAAAAACAGAGCACTGATTAAGGCCCCATCCACACCGAATCCTGCCTTTCCCTAAGTACCAGGTCTCAACAATAGTGGCATTGTGACACCGCATCTCGGACCGCATGTGTACCGATCTTATGATTAATTAGTAACCTACATAAATTAGTATGTCAAGAGCCCCCAACACACATCTACAATAAAGGTGCATTAAATTGGCAACCGGTCGCCAATTACTCATCGTTAAAAGTTGACACCATTCGGAGCACTGGGCCTATGTATCGACTGTCGTATGTTTCAGATTGCTGTCAACCTCAAGTATCAAATACTTGTGACGTTATACTGGCGTGGTGAAGTGTTCTTGGTTCACTACTTGTGTGGGTGACTTTGATTAACACGAAACATCCTGGCAGGTTAAAACTATGTGGCGGACTGGAAGTTGGGTTTCGTGGGCAAGTGCTCTACTGACTGCGTCACGACCCGCCCTCACAGCATTCCTTCCTCCAGTATCTCGTCTGGTACCTTTCAAATCTCACAGGAGCTCTCCAGCGAACTTGCAGGACAAGCACTCCTTGAAGAAAGGGTACTCAGGAGACAAGACTTTGCCACAGACTGGATGATTGTTTCTAGAAAAAAATTTTCACTATGTAGCGGAGTATGCGCCGATTTGGAACTTAATTCAATGTTAATGTCTACAAATAAATACCGCATTTGAAGATGGCCGTCTCTGCAATGCGCATTCACGAATCCAGGTTAGTCGTACTTATGTGTCAAAATTTATACCATAGCAGCTGATCGGGACGAGTTGCGCACGCAGCTGGGTTGTCAGGCTTGGAAGACGAGCGACAAAACATTCTCCCTCTCATATCCTCTTAACGACTCACAGGCCGCAGTATTGTGCCTGAGCTACGGCCAAGTTTATTTAGCTCACGACCGAATTAAACACCGTCAATTAAAATGAAGCCCAACCTTGCGGGAGTCTCAATATCTTAAAGAACGACATAAGCAGACTACTCATCGGCCAGCACCCTGTTGGTGAGATTCAGGATGTGACGCAGTTATCAAGGAGCGGAGGGATGCATTGATGAAATGCAAAACATCTCTGTAAATGTGAGAAATTTATTGTTCTTAAGAAAATGTTCAAGTATAAAAAACAAAATCGTAGCAAAATTTCTGATTTGCAGTGTGCAAAGAAAACTAGGATTTGAAGTATGATAAGGAACAGTAAAAAAAATTGGCGAGGTGCTACTAGGACTCCACCACTGAGGGTTCCGTACAAATTTAGTTATGTATATTGGCAGTTCATCCATTCCGGGAATTTAGAATCTCGACTACTTTGGCCTGTTATCGACATTGACACTCGCAAGATATCGGTCCCAGGGACTCTTTAGATTTTCGAGAATGTTTGATTTCAATAACATAAATGTGATCTAAAGTCATGGAAGAGGCACACGAGCGCTATTGCAGTAATCAGTAGTTCTCCATTCAGGCAGTTTGATTCAAATTGGTAGAAGTCAAACAAGGAGTGATTGTTTTAATTTCAAGTTTGACGTCGGAGAACTAATGACATAAGAAACACTTCTTCCGGACTTTTTCCATTGCCTGTGCTGTGAAGCCTTCCTTCCTTGTCAAATTTCGTGAGTCTAGGTCAATGGTAAGTACCCTTAGGTTTAGATGAGTGAGTTTGCGACTGTCAGAATATGTGACGTAAATGGCTGTACCTTTTGAATGCATTGACCGAGAAGCTAGCGTTTATTATAACGCCAAGGGACCGTAGATCTTAATATGTGACATACATTTCAGCTTCATACGTCAACCCCTTCACGAGAAAAAGGGGTCTTAACATACTGACAGGCAGACAGAAAATCTGATAAAGAATGACAATTCCTTTTTTCGTGTGTTTTAAATACAAGTTTACAGTTTTTTTTCCCTTTTGGTTGTAGTACGAAACCTTGTTTCTTGACAAATTCCATTATATTACGTAAATGGGAAGTACCCCCATAGGTTTTGATAAGCGAGTTTGCGAGTGTAAAAATGTGTGACAGCACTCCAACCGACTGCTGAATATGCGGAAATGCAGGCATTAAGGCACCGACGGTGGAAAAACCCACCTCTACCACACTACAACAGACAGTGCGAAACGTCGATTCTGCACACTGAATTCATGACCAGTTTAACGTTTCAAAACCAGGACCCAACTGACGCAATGGCAATGGAATTCCTGTCTCACTATCACGATGCGTGCCCGTAGCGTACAGATGGGTCCAAGTCTAGTGAAGGCGCTGCTAGAGCTCACTGGGTATCCCGAGGCAAATGGCAAGGCCTGCACAAGCTGGATCCACGCTACATTATTAGGACAGACAAGCTGATTGCCGTACTGGAAGCCATACTGTTCGCACAGATGACCGCAGCAGACGCAGTAGTCATCATCTCTAACAGTCTGTCTGCTCTACAAGTTACTAAAAACCATCGTAATAGTTCTGCCAATCCCAGAGCTGCAACAGTTGCCAACGTGTTGTGTTTCGGGTGGAGAGGAACTATCGCAGCATCGTTACTGTATGGATGAAATGCCACTCTGGGATACCAGGAAATAACAAGCAAATGCCCTAACAAGCAGGAATCTCTAAATGGAGCTGTTAAATATGATAAACTTCCTCTCACAGATATGATGCCCTTGCTCAAAAAGCAGATGTCCCAGTACTGGCGAGAGGAATGGACGTGGACATCTAAAATCAAATACTGTCACTACGCACTAATTCATCCAAGAATTTCATGAGTACCGCGGTATAATAAGACACAAACAGCGAGGAGCTTCACGACTATTATAGCACAGCTGAAATTTAATCATTGGAAGTTCAACAAACACCTTTATTGGCGCAACCTAAACGCCTCGCCACTGTGTGTTTCCGGAGAGTAAAAAGATGCATACTATGTCTTCGGAAGCGGCATGTGTCCCATAAACGTATTTGCAAGTAATCTTCGGTCTCCTGGTCATCAGTTTCCGAGCAGACTCCAAACCTTGTTAGCATCCAACGAAATAGCAACGTAAAACTACTGTACGAGTTCATCAACAGTGTCAACATCGCTGTGGTCCTAATCTAATGCTCTTGGTAATTACAATGTCCGGGGAGACCAAAACTCAATTAACTGATTGCATTCTCAGGTTTCACTCAGGCTATGGAACACCCAGCCTCTAAGTGAATATCACTATGTAGCTCCTATATTTATGTGTATGAAAACTAGCGTAACTACACGTATAACTGTAAAACTCAAATCTGGTTTATTGTTAAGTATTCTCCCGTTTTATGAAGATGGTTCTTATAGAACCGCACAAATATTAAATTCTCTCTGCCCGCTGTTTACAAAACATTTCTTGCACGATATAAAAAGGAACATTTTATTGTTAGTCATTAATAGGGACTGAACTGGGAAAATATCAAATCTGTACAAACGGAGATTTATCATTTTTTATTGTGTTACCAGTAATACTTTTATAGCAACTACCTCTGGGTATCATGTGTTACATTTCCGTCTTGTTTACACATTTCAGTATACTGTGGTTATAAAACTTGTTTGCCGGCCATGGTGGCCGAGCGGTTCTTGGCGCTACAATCTGAAACCGCGCGACCGCTACGATCGCAGGTTCGAATCCTGCCTCGGGCATGGATGTGTGTGATGTCCTTAGGTTAGTTAGGTTTAAGTAGTTCTAAGTTCTAGGGGACTGATGACCTCATAAATTAACTCCCATATGCTCAGAGCCATTTTTTAAAACTTGTTTCATTTCGGTATCAGTCCATTGTTAAGCCCATGTAGTTTCTTACCAGGATCTGACTTAAACTAATGTCTACTCTGCATTGTCGAAACTAGCTGTATTCTGTAATATAACATTTCCAGCGTTGATATGGCTGTACGGCACGTTCCGAAAGCCAATAAATTTTAAAAAAATGAAGCTCATCTTAAAATAGTACTGTCACTGTAAGTCTTTCTGTTTGTAACTAGGCCTGAAAACTACTCGCTTAAAAAGCTCTTAAGGCTAGTGGACATTTCTTGGATTCAGCTGTTAGGTGCGATAAGAGTAATATTTTAAAATACTGGTAATTAAGGAGGATCGCACGAATACTTGATTCGGACCGCATGCGTCCCATGGATCGTAGTTTGACCGCCTCTTTCTTAGAGTGTATTTTCTAACTGAGGCCCAAAATGAAATCTTGTAGCTGCTTATACATTGTGTAACAAAAATTTAAGGCACAAATTGCAGGGCACATCACTCCCACACAGATGAAGAAATTATGTTACATGAACAGGGGTTTGGAAACACTTTGTTTGCGTGTTACAGCCCATTTCCTCCTACTCATTAATCTTGGGAGATATACAAGAATGGAACTTTAGAAGCGTGGAGGGCTAGCACAATTGCCCTTGGTGACGTCTGGTTACGTTGTGTACCGCCAATGTTTTTTTTATACGTCCCTGTTGCGATGCGACGTACGTCATTTCCTGTTTACAGACAACATCAGCTGTTCCACCAATCAGGTCGACCTTTCCAAGAACACGGGTTACTACGTAGAGTCAATCAGAGACAAAAATGGTTCAAATGGCTCTGAGCACTATGCGACTTAACAGCTGAGGTCATCAGTCCACTAGAACGTAGAACTACTTAAACCAAACTAACCTAAGGACCTCACACACATCCATGCCCGAGGCAGGATTCGAACCTGCCACCGTAGCGGTCGCGCGGTTCCAGACTGAAGCGCCTAGAACCGCTCGGCCACCCTGGCCCGTCAATCACAGACCTAGCTCGTGCAATGGCAGCGTACACAAATGCAGAGATGGCAGATGCCCATTTGATGTACGTATTAGGTGGCGGCAACGGTGCTCTCGCTCGTCATTTGTACGGGGAGACATTTCCACGACGAAGGTGCCCCGACAGGTACACTTTTAAGCCTAATACTTGCGACCGGGGCACGCCCAGAAGGACGAAGACACCGCAACTGGAAGCGGCATTTCTTCGGCAGATGACGACGAAACTAGTGTCAGTAAAAGACATGCAGCTGCAACACTGAATGTTGACCACATTGTCTGGCGGGTTCATTCGTGTATCAATGCCCACGAAAGGCACACTGGGTAACTCCTGTGAGAAAGGATGCTGGTGCGTTCTTCTCGAGTGTTTTTCGTGATTAATGAGTTGGATAAAATTAGTTGTAACGCGGTAACAAAGCATTTCCAGACCTACGTGCATGGAACATAATTTCTTCGTCTACATATGAGGAATGTGTCCTCCAATTTGTGTCGTTCATTTTTGTTACACCCTATAGAGCAGACCCTGAAATATCCCAAGACATCTAGACTTGCTGTTGCTAAGGCTAGAGTCAAAATTATTAGTAATATTTGGCAACAGACATAGTTTCCGTAATTCTCCTCCTTTTTTAACTTCTTTTGCCCGTTACCGTTTTTGCTTCGATATCGGCTTTGTTACATAGGGTGAGGTAGTATTATTGTGGTTGGCGGTCGGATGCAGCACATATTAGCTAACCCCCCCCCCCCCCCCCCCTCCCACAACCACCACCACCACTACCATTACCACCATTGACATTGGCATCTACCTAAACTTTCGATTTCTTATTTTTAAAATGTCTAAAGGAAAATGACATTTGATTTTTGTTGGTATTTCATTAAACCACGACCTAATGAGTCAGACATTTGCTAATGTTTGTTTCCAACTACATAGACTCATAGAGGGTAGAAACTTGTTACAAGATATGCTTCTCTGTACCATTCCAGTCCCTCTCGACACTTACTTCATGTCCTGCACCATCGTTTAATATCAACAAAACTAAAATACGAGTGAATCACTTGATTGCTGGCCTCCTGAACTGACAGAAATTGGGAGAGATTAGGCGTTCAATGCTCTGTGTTTGTCTACTGCCAATAATAGTAATAATAATAATAATAATAATAATAATAATAATAATAATAATAATAATAATAATAATAATAATAATAATAATGTGTAGGCCCTACAATAGTGCAGTAGTCATTAATAGTTACTGCTGTGTTGTGCAGTCACTTAGTTCAAATGGTTCAAATGGCTCTGAGCACTATGGGACTTAACATCTGAGGTCATCAGTCCCCTAGAACTTAGAACTACTTAAACCTAACTAACCTAAGGACATCACACACACCCATGCCCGAGGCAGGATTCGAACCTGCGACCGTAGCGGCCGCCATGTTGATACGCATTGCCACGTCCTTACTTCTAACGGTGCGCGAGAAAAACGGGCACTTAAATCTTTCTGTGCGAGCTCCGACTTCGCTTATTTCATTATGATGATCATTTCTCCCTATGTAGGTGGGCGCCAATAGAAAATTTTCGCATTCGGAGGATAAAGTTGGTGATTGAAGTTTCACGAGAAGATCCTATCGCAAGGATAACGACTTTGTTTTAATGATTCCCACCCCAAATCACGTATCACCTCCTCTCGTCTGTTTCGAGATAATAACAAACGAGCTACCATTTTTTGAACTTTTTCAATGTCCTCCGTCTGTCATATCTGATGCGGATGCCACGCCATCCTCCAGAATAGGGCGGACAATGGTGGTGTAGGCACACACTTAAGGAGACCTGTTTCTCTTTCTAAGTCTTCTGCCAATAAATCGCAGTATTTGGTTGGCTTTACCCACAAGAATATCAATGTGATTTTTTTTTCAATTTAAGTTATTGTTAATTGTAATGCCCAAGTATTTAACTGAATTTAAAGCCTTTAGATTAGTGTGATTTATCGTGTAACCGATAATTAACGCATTTCTTTTAGTACTCATATGTATGACTTCACACTTTTCTTTATTTACAGTCATTTGCCACTTTTCCCACAATACATATGTCCTCTCTAAATCATTTTTCAATTGGGTTTGATCATCTGATAACTTAACAAGCCGGTAAATCGTGGCATCATCTGCAGACAAGGTAAGATGACTGCTCAGATTATCTTCTATGCCATTTACGTAGATTAAGAACAGCAGAGGGTCTGTAACACTTCCTTGGGGTACGTCAGGTATCCCTTCAGTTTTCCTCGATGACTTTCCTTCAATTACTACTAAGTGTGACCTTTCTGATAGGAAATCACGAATCCAGTTATACAACTGAAGCGATATTCCATAGGCACGCAGTGTGATTAGAAGACGCTTGTGAGGAAGGGTGTCGAACGCCTTCTGAAAACCTAAAAATATGGAATCACTTTGACATCCCCTGTCGACAGCACTCATTCCTTTGTGTGAACAAAGAATTAGTTGTGTTTCACAAGAATGACACTTTTTCTGAATACGTACTATTTTTCAATAAATCGTTTCCTTAGAGGTAATTCATAAATTCATAATGTTGTAACGCAGTAGATGTTCCAAAACCCTACTGCAAAAATGGTATGGGTATGGGTCTGTAATTCAGCAGATTATTCCTATTTCCTTTCTTGGGTATTGGTGTGACTTACGCAACTTTATCAGTCTTCAGGTACGGATCTTTCGAAGTGCGATTAGTTATATGTTATTTGCTAAGTGTGGAGCTATTGTATCAGCATATTATGAAAGATTAAGGATAGATGTATTACTTTGATGAAAACACTGGAGGAGAAATTCTCTTAGATTTGTAGTGCTGCAGAAGTCACAGAGCTAAGCGCGCTATTGGATTTCGTAATCCAGGTCTCAAGTAAGTTTAGTGCAACAAACTGGAAGCTGCAGCCCCGCCACAGGGAGCTGGTACGCGCGATCCGCGTGCTGTGGGATTAGCGCTGTCGCTGCAGAATAGTAATTCTGTTCCGTTCTGTTCTGTCGTGTTAGCTGCGTTGTCAGCGGCGTTTCTTCCGAAGGAAAACTACGAACCAGATCTGTGTCAGCGCTGTTGGGTGTGCAAATCCGCCGCACACTGGGGATGTGTCTGGATGCACATACACGTACAGAAGCACAGATATACACACACGTACTGCAGCTAGATATTTCTCCCTGCGTCGTGCAAATAACGGCCGAATGCATTGTACCCTGTAAAGCGTAGTCGCGGTTTTGTACTCTTTTTCTCCCTTACCTGTTACTGGAAATATTCACTGCAGTTTTCTAAGTTATTTCTGGCTACTGGGCATGTCATGAGAAATATTAGGGTTCTAACTTAGCTCCCACTGCTTCGCTCGGTATGGTCAGCTGCGAGTTTTTTTTTTTTTTTGTTTACTTTCCTTTAATCGAATTTTTATGTTGTTCACAATTTGCAACATCTTCTAAACTTTGCATGCTAATTGTGGCCATAGAAGTCTAGTCTTTTGTAAATGTGTAATACTTCCCACCAAAAAGCAGTTCTCGTAGCCAGACTCGGACGTCTATGTTAACCCCGCATTTTGAGTCCTTGTGGTGATATTTCCTTAGAAACTTTCATCCCCTAAGACATATTTCTTTAGAAGCCAAAAACAAATTTTCATAGATTTAGTTTTAAAAATATTTAATACAACAAAATATTTTCATAAGAATTTTCGTTCTCAATTTCACTCTATTAGGGGTTGATTTCTAAAGAACACTAAAACCAGTATTATTTTATTTAACCGAGAAGCTAAATACAAATTTTCAGAAATTTAGTTTCAATAATGGTTTCATAGTGAAGTATTTCCTGTTTTACCCTCTCAGGGATTGAATTTCCAAAAGAAATTCAACACGAATTTTTTTTATTTCTCTTCATAAAGACAAATATAAATTTTCTTCGATTCAACTTCAAAAATGTTTTCGCAATATTTTCCAAAAAAAATTTCATCCTCTTATGGCGAAATAAAATAGTAAAAAATATTGATAATAATAATAATATTTTAATTTTGAGATTTCTTGTTGTTGAGATAAAATAACTGGTTTTCTTGAAAGTCTTTTTACGGACTGTATCGATCGGCATGAATGCGGACAAATTCAGCGCTGCGTGAAATTTGCCTGTAATATAATTTACAAGCCCGATTAATAATATTTTTGAATACTACGTCATTGTTTTGAGGCATCAAGGGATCACAAATTTAGCATTGGAGGGCAGCGTGGAGGGTAAAAATCGTAGAGGGAGACCAAGAGATGAATACACTAAGCAGATTCAGAAGGATGTAGGTTGCAGTAGGTACTGGGAGATGAAGCAGATTGCACAGGATAGAGTAGCATGGAGAGCTGCATCAAACCAGTCTCAGGACTGAAGACAACAACAACACGTCATTGTTGATTTATTCAGAGTTCTCGCCTTAAACGTAGAATTAGTCCTTCAGCCGCAATATGAATTCATTAGTCGCCATCGATGTTCTCCTCTTTGTTGACCGTGCGTATCTTCGTAAGTCGCTATCGGTTTCCTTCACGAAGACGGTGGAAGCAAAGGAATACAATGCTACGTCGATTTAAATAATTCTCGTAAAATTTGGATAGTTTTCACTATTTTTTATTCACAAGACAATAAGACTTACTAGGTTCGTCACACAAATCATAAATACTAACGAGATGGCTGCCTTTACGCACACACCAAAAATTACGTCCATCCCATATAAGGTAACAAGTGAGAGTGTATCTTAACTCCTCCTTGGAGTATGAAAACAAAAAATGGTTCAAATGGCTCTGAGCACTATGCGACTCGACTTCTGAGGTCATCAGTCGCCTACAACTTAGAACTAATTAAACCTAACTAACCTAAGGACATCACACACATCCATGCCCGAGGCAGGATTCGAACCTGCGACCGTAGCAGTCGCACGGTTCCGGACTGCGCGCCTAGAACCGCAAGGCCACCGCGGCCGGCTGAAAACAAAAGTGAATCAGATATTGACATCACAGAGATCAATTTTTACGTTCCTCTTACTTTATTCTTAGGCGCAGCATTTGAATTGTCGTATCCTTATATGTCGTAAAATGTAATAATTCTCGTAAAATTTGGATAGTTTTCACTATTTTTTATTCACAAGACAATAAGACTTACTAGGTTCGTCACACAAATCATAAATACTAACGAGATGGCTGCCTTTACGCACACACCAAAAATTACGTCCATCCCATATAAGGTAACAAGTGAGAGTGTATCTTAACTCCTCCTTGGAGTATGAAAACAAAAAATGGTTCAAATGGCTCTGAGCACTATGCGACTCGACTTCTGAGGTCATCAGTCGCCTACAACTTAGAACTAATTAAACCTAACTAACCTAAGGACATCACACACATCCATGCCCGAGGCAGGATTCGAACCTGCGACCGTAGCAGTCGCACGGTTCCGGACTGCGCGCCTAGAACCGCAAGGCCACCGCGGCCGGCTGAAAACAAAAGTGAATCAGATATTGACATCACAGAGATCAATTTTTACGTTCCTCTTACTTTATTCTTAGGCGCAGCATTTGAATTGTCGTATCCTTATATGTCGTAAAATGTCATTACACTCAGTTTCTTAGGGGTTAAATTTCCAAAAAACATGAAAGACGTATTTTTTATTTCCAACTGAGAAGTCAATTAGAGATGCAGCTTTGAAAATACCTCAGCAGTTCTTTAACAATGATATGTTTTTAAAAACACTTCCACTCACTATTTCATACCCACAGGGGTTAAATTTCCAAATATGCTGAAAAACGTCTGTATTTAGCAGACGAGGACCAAAGAACAGTTTTCGTAGTTCTAGCTTCAAAATTGCATTAATAGCGACATCTTTTTTTTTTTCAAAAAACATTTCATCCCCTACTTTACATCCTTAGGGCTGGAATTTCGAAAAATCCCCTCTTAAACGGTGAGATCCACAGTCTTCAATTTTCTAGCCTTAGCGGTACTGGGGATGAGTCAGTCAGTCAATCAGTTAAGAGATGGTTTTTTGTATATATAGAGACTTCCTCCGCTTGTAGAACTTATAACATATTCTTCGTAGTGGTCCTCACTGAATATAGCATAAGAAATAAGAAAATCATTCTTTATGTAGTGATACAATGGCTGGAACTGGCTTTATAAGTGACCATAAAGTAATGTGTAAGCAATAGGCTGACCTAATTGAAACACAGATTCCGAAACGCTACTACAGCTCTGTCCCAATCGTTGAAGGAAAAGGAAGGATAAGAAAAACTATTTTACATCTTACAGTTAAATGACGTTGTTAGAAAAAGTAAAGGTGTCATCAAGCCGAAGGTTCTTTTGAACACCACAGTGATTAACATCAAAACTGGGGATCACGAAGTAGACGAAATGAAAGGACTTCTGCTACCATGAAAGCAAAATTATGTATGCCAGACAAGAACAGAGGCCATAAAAACAAAAAAGCACGGGCAAAAAGGATTTTCCTCGCCTTAACAACTGTGCAGGTGCCAAGCAAGGGCCTTGATTTGAAGAAGGAATTAATATTTGGAGCACAGCATTGTTTTGAGGTGAATCGAAGCATTTTGACTAGTGGTGCTGCAGATGGATGTTGAAAATTAATTCGGCTGATGAGAAATCATGAGGTTGTTCGCAAAATACCCGAGCAAAGAAATATGTGGGAAATGCTGAAAAGGAGGGGCAAATGACAAGATAAGTGTTACGACAATAGGGGTAGATGGAGATACGAAGGGTAAAGTGTATAGAGGAAGGCAACGGAATTCGACCAACAATTAATGGGAGACGTTGGGCGCAAGTGATATTCTGAGATGAAGAGGTTGGCACAGGAGAAGAAATCGTAAAGTATCACATCAATCCAATTAGAAGACTGATGACAAAAAAGTGTGGCGGTACCGTTGCCTCATCCCGACGTCCCGACTCAGCCTACCAGTACAGAGTGTCATAGGTACTACGTGGATGACGAACTACGGTGTGACTCGGCATTTTTCACATTAACGATAAATTCCCAGAGCTGAAGGAACTGAGAAGTCACAGATACAAATCCTAGCACTGTGGGCACTCGAAGCCCCATATCAGGGATTCGAGGTGTGGCGCTTAACCACCCAGCAACACAGTAAAAAAAAAAAAAAAAAAAAAAAAGTATGTACAACGAGCAGGAATAGTAAAAGCTGCCAAAACAATAATAAAAATATGATCGTTAGCTTACTATGAAAGTACACTGAAACGCCAAAAGACCTGTTATAGTCATGCGGATTCAAATACAGAGATAGGTAAACAGACAGAATACGGCGCTGCGATCGGCAACATCTACATAAGACAAAAAGTGTATGGCGCAGTTGTTAGATCGGTTACTGCTGCTACAATGGCAGGTTATCAAGATTTAAGTGAGCTTGAACATGGTGCTATAGTCGACGCACGAGCGATGGGACACAGCATCAGCGGGGTAGCGATGAAGTGGGGATCTACTCGTACGAACATTTCACGAGTGTACAGTGAATATCAGGAATCCGCAAAACATCAGTTCTCCGACAACGTTAAGGCTGGAAAAAGATCTTGCAAGAACCGTTCAACGTTACAGAAGTGCAACCCTTCGGCAAATTGCTGCAGATTTCAATGCTGGGCCATCAACCAGTGTCAGCGTGCGAACTATTCAACGAAACGTCGTCGATATGGGCTTTTGGGGCCGAAGGCCCACTCGTGTACCCTTGACGACTGCACGACATAAAGCTATACGCATCGCTTGGAGCCGTCAACATCGACATTGGACTGTTGATGACTGGAAACATTCTGCCTGGTGGGACGAGACTCATTTCACATTGTGTCAAGTGGATGGACGTGTACAGGTATGGGGAAAGCCTCATGAATCCATGGACCCTGCATGTCAGCAGGTGACTGTTCAAGTTGGTGAAGGCTTTGTAACGGTGTGGGGCGTGTGCAGTTGCCGTGATATGGGACCCCTGATACGTCTAGATATGGCTGTGACAGGTGACACGTAAGCATCCTGTCTGATCACCTGTATCCATTCATGACGATTCTGCATTCCGACGGACTTGTGCAATTCCAGCAGGACAATGCGGCCCCCCACACGTCCAGAATTCCTACAGAGTAGCTCCAGGAACACTTACCTTACCTTGCGTTGCAACGTGCTGCTCAGAAGAGATCTCCACCCCCCCCCCCCCCCCCGCACTCTTACGGGTTTATGGACAACCCAACAGGATTCATAGTGTCAGCAGTTCCCTCCACACTCCACACTACTTCAGACATTTGTCGAGTTCATGCCACGTCGTGTTACTGCTGCGTGCCCGTGGGGGCCCTACATGATATTAGGCAGGTGTACTGGTTTGACAACCCATAATGCAGGGTGTCTCTCGTGTTGGTTGCATCACAACTGCAGAAGCCACCGATTTTCGTCGCTAGTGCGACTCAGTTTTGTTGACATGTCATCCATCCGCCGCTGTTATAATTGTTTGAAGTATGGCGCCCTAGGCGACTATTTCAGCCGCGATTATTACCGAGGGGAGAAAATCGCCTATGGTGGCGTTGAAGCCTTAGCCGTATCCTTAGTGCTAGCCATGCGTAGTCAAAAAAATATTAATAACAAGGACAAGAATAAGAATTCAGCTCCACAATTGTGAAGTTAATGTAAAAAGAGCAAATATGTCTTTAATGTCCAACGAAAATGCTTTTATCTTTCACTGGGATAAATAAAGCTACGAGCAAGTTAACAATGAAGAACGTAAATTTACGGGTGGCATATCTATAAATAGTTTGAAATTCAGCACTCGTAGCAATGTCAGTTTCATTGTAAACATCTAACTGAAACTCTCTGCAGAGACTTGGTTAAACTCTACATAAGGTAACACGGAACCAGTGCTGAATTCACGCCACTGATAGAAAACGACGGGGTTCAAATTCAAATACGGTTAGAGCGAAAAAACGATCTCAATATACACTTAGCAATAAGTTATGAAAATTTTATTTCACGTATGAGATAAACAATTGTTCTGAATGTTACAACTGTTTTCGCTTTGATTACTGTGAAAACCAATAAGAAGAATGTACTTTCCTTTAAAATCATTTAGAAATATCAATCACTTTAACCTTCGAAATCAGACAAATAGCCTTCAAAGTCAAGCAGTCGTTTTTTAGCTGTTCTTTTTCATTTAAGCACTTCAGAAAATTTGTGGGAACATGGGATAACAAAGGTGCAACATTCGTCTTACTCATCACCTGCTTCTGCCGGCAAAACGCGAAGCACGTCAATCACGAACGTGTGGCACAGACGAGATGGCGAAAATACAGAAGATTCGCGAAGTGGAGAAGTTGATTCAAACATGCGACGACGTCAAGCGAGATTCTTTCTTTTGAGCTAGACATCGACGTCGGAGCAGTACAGGATAATCAAAACTGTTTTAATTCTAGCTATGTGTAGCCACACTACGCGCAGAATCCACACGTCGCCTGTCTGTGACAGCCATCTGAAGAGTTACACACCCGCTACGCGGCAATGCCACTTCCGGGACACCCGCTACACGACAATGCTACTTCCGATGGCGCCTTCGACTATTGTTGTTGTTATTTATTGTCACGGTCTTCAGCCGGAAGACTAGATTGTTGCAGCTCTGCATGCTGGTCTGTCCTTTGCGAGCATCTTCATCTCTGCACAACTGTTACGTCTTACATCCATCTTAACCTGCTTACTATAATCATGCTTCGCTGTCCCTCTGAAATTGTCACCCCCATGCTTCTTCCCATTCTCAAATTGGTCATTTGTTGATGCCTCAGGGTCCATGATATCAACCGATTCCTTCCTTTAGTCAATTTGTAGGATAAATTTTTCTTCTCCCCAATTTCACTCCGTTCCTCCTCATTAGCTTTCCGATCTATCCATTTAGTCTTATTCTTCTGTAGCATCACATTTCAAAAGGTTCTATTCTCGCCTTGTCTGAACTATTCACCGTTGCGGTTTACTTCCATAAAGGCTACACTCTAGACAAAGCCTACTTTTAGTGTCTCATTTTCTAATGCAATTCCTTCAGCATCGCCTGACTTACTTCCAATACTTTCCATTATCCTTGTTTTACTTTTGTTGATGTTCATTTATAGCCTCTTTTCAAAACACTACCCATTCATTTCAACTTGCCGTTCAGATCATCTTCCCCACAGTTACAATGTCATCAACAAACCACGAAGTTTCAGTTTCTTCTCTCTGAACTTTAATTACTTTTCCAAAATTCTCCCTGTATTGCCTCGCAGCTTCCACAATGTATAATCGGAATAACGCAGCTGGAAACATTTAAAATGTTTCATTCCCTGTCACTCTTTTTACAAAATTGTCCGACAAAAAAATGGTTCAAATGGCTCTAAGCACTATGGGACTTAAGATCTGAGGTCATCAGTCACGTAGAACTGCTTAAACGTAACTAACCTAAGGACATCACACACAGCCATGCCCGAGGCACGATTTGAACCTGCGACCGTAGCAGCAGCGCGGTTCCTGAGTGAAGCGCCTAGAACCGCTCGGTCACAGCGGCCGACAAAATTGTTTAATAAATTTCAAGTTTACTATATCTTATTTGACAAACAATTGCCCCCACGAAGAAAATAACTTCGATCTATTAAAGAGTTTTTCGGTAAGGTAGAGCAACAGTGGACATCAGCTATGTGCTCAGACAGTTGACGGGTAAGACCGGAAAACACGTTCTTGTCGAACAAGAAATCTTGTCAGCGGGACAATCGTGGTTATTACAGTTTGAATTAATAAATCCTGCTGTTGGTAGGAACTTCATATTCGTATGTACTGCATTTACACTCGGCGAACATCTGCCAGAATCTCGCTGTAGATGAGCAGTACAGTTTGGCTTTTGGAGCCAGCTGTGTTCCACCACTCACGTAATCAACTGAGCGCTCTTGTATGTGAAGAGTAGTGTAGGGCGTATCATCCAGCCATTACACACGAGTCGTGTTCTGCCGGTCAAGCAGCACTTCAGTACTGTTGTTACGTGAAGCGATGGTAATCCTTGACTTCCCAGTAATGAAACTTGTGTGATCATCGCTCTACACATTAATTTGTATGACCACCACCAAGTATGTCATAAACGTAAACTACATCACAGTAATATTTCTATTAATGATCTCTGCTGGATTAATTCCACTATTTGTTAACATTTTTATTTTATCGGTCTGCAACATACTATTTGTTTTCAGGAGAAACTTACGCCAGTTAATTGTGAAGATACGGTCTGTGGAGGAGGCGACAGCGAGCATCTACTCTATTAGAAGAACGGAGACAAAATGACTGTATCATACAGCGTGCAAATGCTGAAATCAATATGTACTATAAGCTCACGTATACCTCTACGCTTTACATAATCCAATATCAACATCAATGGTTCGTGAACACTTAGACGGTTTTCCGTAAGGCCATCAACAGTGCATAAGATGTACTTGCTCAGATCTGAAAGCATGACGAAAAAGGCACATGTTTATTATGGTCTTCGATGAGACTGACTTCGGAATACTGAAAAAAGAAATTGATATAGAGTGTGAGTGAGTAATACAAACGAAAAGGTAAAAAACATAAAATGAGAGAGCTTTGACACGACTGGGACAAGGCGAGAGTTTATTATAAGCGTTGTTCAATACCTGTGAGAAAATCTCTCACTGCAGTGCTCATGTAGCCGTATGGTCCAAATATAAATAACAACTGACTTAAATGGGAAAGATATTGGAAACTGCTGCTAGAAGGATCTTTTTTTGCGAATGGATCAAAGACAGAAAAAACGACAGTGGCAGATGATGAATTCCGGTCCACCTAAGAGGTCAGAAAACATAAGTACGTAGCGCAGATGTTAGCAGAGGATACAAAAAGTAAAACAAAGGTCAGAACGAACATTCATGTCGACAATGGATCTTACAAGAAATTGTTACATTTTATGGTATTTTTTGGATGTGAGATCCGGAGATCCCAAACATTCAGAGACTCTTCGTTGTCGACCCGTCTTGGGGAAACGCTGCAGCATGTGAACAGGGGAGAACGACAGATCCGATACAATCGCCACGTCCCAAAGAAAGTAGACCTTACGAAAATAAACGTCTCATGCGGACAGCAATGGTCTTCGTTTATTGAGAAGCAGAGTAGTTTACAACCATGCAACACAAACAGTTCACATTCGCATCAAGTTGATGATGACCTTGGACATACCACATGCTTTGTATCTGGAGCGCTTCTCCCTACGCCTGATCATGGGCTCCCAGTGCCTAGCCATTTAAATCCACCGCATATAAGAAGGCCCTAAGGTTCCTGACGGTTGTGGACTAGAATGCGGATAAGTCATCCTCTCCTCATGGTTGATTCTATCCAACAAAGTTCCACAATGGTGCGGCAACATAAACGCAATAAAACCCATTTTGTGAGACACTTTTTTTAAAAATTTTATTGATGTAGTTATATATCTAAAGTTGTATTTTGCACAGTTTTGAAAGTCATGTTAGGTCGGTGATGCCCTCATTGCACATACACTGAATAAGCCGATTTCGGGCTGGCCACTCCAAACCGCCTCCTACTGAGATGAGGTGCTCCGGGAAGTGTTCCCTCAAAGCAGCCGCTGGTGTCCTTGAGGAATGATTCTTTGCTCCATTCTATTGGAACAAAATGCTCCCTACGTCCACTTCATCAAGTCGCAGAAAAAAAATTCGTCCAATATGTCTACAAATCGTTCTGAATTCGCTATCACTGTGACCCTACTTTATTAATAAAAAAAAAGAACCAGCTGAGGAAACTGAACACAACACTGTAACTTTGAATGACTGCAGAGTTCTATGATTCTATTCTCGGCGCTCGATGTCGGTCCAGTAGCGCATGCTCTGTTTGCTGACGCACCCAATTAAATGAAGACGGGTTTCATCACTTGGAAAAACGTTTGCGTGCTCAGAGAAATGCCTCCGAAAACTGCAATTCGTAGTGGCCGCCAATCCGCTCCCCCGGTTTAGTCCCACGATCTTTTTTTCTTTTTTGGGGGGGGGGGGTGTTTTAAAATCTTGCTTTCATGCCAGTTGTCCAAGGACTCTACAAGGCTTCAAACATAGGGGCAAAAATTGCCAAAATATTCGCTGCTATGCTTGTAAGGGTCATGAGAAGCGCCAGAAATCGGATTATGCAGTGTACGGGCAATGGAGGTGTCACATACCTGGTATGATATGTAAAACAAAACTCAGATATGTACCTACATTATTTAAAAAATTAAAAATCCTACTCACAAAACATGTTTTATTGTGTTTTAAAAGCATGAAATTGAGTTACCTCATCCTGTATAATCCGACTAAAATCTCATCAATAAGCTGGAAAACTGACGTAAACTTCCAAAGCTGTATCTGCCTGGAAACTGGAGTGGTCTTCTTTCCAATAGCAAGTTCTGTTGCGAGTCGAAAACGCGGCTTTGAATGTCTCAGGTTTCAACCTTCTTCGCGTCACACAGCACAGACTGAACCAATCAGGTTTGCGTTGGGAAAACATCTGCTACTCTTAGCAGATAGCATGGCGATGTTCTCCAAGCTATACATGCAGTGGCGTGGCGCACGTTGTGACACATCATAGTGGACTGTCCCTTGATTTCTTTCGCCACATTCCTCACAGAACTGTGTAAAGTGCTAGTTACATACATTTTTTTCTTATTTTCCACTAAAATACGATGGTTGCCCAGAAATTATTGCGCCGCATTGTTTTCTTTGACTATTCTTTATTGAACATAATGAGACACATACGAAAGATGTGCTTTATCTGCACACCCTATTTTTCCACATAATCTCCATCCCGTTTCACGGCCTTCTCCAGCGCGAAACAAGGATGTGTCTGCACTGTCGACAAAATCCTTATCCTGGTGGAGGAACCAGTGCTTCACTGGGTAACTCACCTCCATCACCTCCTCACCGCCCACAAAATGTCTTCCACGAATGGCATCCTCTAATGGCGAATAACATCAACTCGCTGCAACATGTCAGGTGTGACAGGCGTGGATGTTCTACTCGACCGTTGCAAATCGTGGAGCTTCGTCGAATCGCTTTCTGACGACGTCACCCTCTGTGCCCAGCGACTAACTGCACTTATGTCGACAGCAGATGCTCCACAGGCATTGCACTAGACTTTGTTAATATTCCCCACAGCTGCTTTCCCTGTTGTGAGAAATTCAATGACGACACGATTCTTGTAACGTACATCACCTACAGACGACTTTCTGTCCTGGAGCTACTCTACCTGCCAGAAGTGACAGAAAAATGGCGCGCTGATTCAGGAGCTTCAAATAACACATACGCATCGTTTCGCATTCGTAGCATTGTTTTCGGCTGAGAAAAAATTGCGGTGCATTAGTTTCTGGGCAACCCTCGTATAAATGTAAAATACACTCCTGGAAATTGAAATAAGAACACCGTGAATTCATTGTCCCAGGAAGGGGAAACTTTGACACATTCCTGGGGTCAGATGCATCACATGATCACACTGACAGAACCACAGGCATATAGACACAGGCAACAGAGCATGCACAATGTCGGCACTAGTACAGTGTATATCCACCTTTCGCAGCAATGCAGGCTGCTATTCTCCCATGGAGACGATCGTAGAGATGCTGGATGTAGTCCTGTGGAACGGCTTGCCATGCCATTTCCACCTGGCACCTCAGTTGGACCAGCGTTCGTGCTGGACGTGCAGACCGCGTGAGACGACGCTTCATCCAGTCCCAAACATGCTCAATGGGGGACAGATCCGGAGATCTTGCTGGCCAGGGTAGTTGACTTACACCTTCTAGAGCACGTTGGGTGGCACGGGATACATGCGGACGTGCATTGTCCTGTTGGAACAGCAAGTTCCCTTGCCGGTCTAGGAATGGTAGAACGATGGGTTCGATGACGGTTTGGATGTACCGTGCACTATTCAGTGTCCCCTCGACGATCACCAGAGGTGTACGGCCAGTGTAGGAGATGGCTCCCCACACCATGATGCCGGGTGTTGTCCCTGTGTGCCTCGGTCGTATGCAGTCCTGATTGTGGCGCTCACCTGCACGGCGCCAAACACGCATACGACCATCATTGGCACCAAGGCAGAAGCGACTCTCATCGCTGAAGACGACACGTCTCCATTCGTCCCTCCATTCACCCCAGTCGCGACACCACTGGAGGCGGCCTGCACGATGTTGGGGCGTGAGCGGAAGACGGCCTAACGGTGTGCGGGACCGTAGCCCAGCTTCATGGAGACGGTTGCGAATGGTCCTCGCCGATACCCCAGGAGCAACAGTGTCCCTAATTTGCTGGGAAGTGGCGGTGCGGTCCCCTACGGCACTGCCTAGGATCCTACGGTCTTGGCGTGCATCCGTGCGTCGCTGCGGTCCGGTCCCAAGTCGACGGGCACGTGCACCTTCCGCCGGCCACTGGCGACAACATCGATGTACTGTGGAGACCTCACGCCCCACGTGTTGAGCAATTCGGCGGTACGTCCACCCGGCCTCCCGCATGCCCACTATACGCCCTCGCCCAAAGTCCGTCAACTGCACATACGGTTCACGTCCACGCTGTCGCGGCATGCTAGCAGTGTTAAAGACTGCGATGGAGCTCCGTATGCCACGGCAAGCTGGCTGACACTGACGGCGGTGGTGCACAAATGCTGCGCAGCTAGCGCCATTCGACGGCCAACACCGCGGTTCCTGGTGTGTCCGCTGTGCCGTGCGTGTGATCATTGCTTGTACAGCCCTCTCGCAGTGTCTGGAGCAAGTATGGTGGGTCTGACACACCGGTGTCAATGTGTTCTTTTTTCCATTTCCAGGAGTGTATAAGCTAGGAAAATATTAACTGCAAACTATTGTTCGCTGTTGGGACGACGGCGATAAGTGGAGAAAATTCCTTTAATAAAAGTTTTGGAAATATTTCCTGACGTTTTTCCCCATTTAGGAAAATCAGTCTATATAGTAGTCGTCGCAATCTCTACCATTATTCTGTAAACATCTGAACTTATCATGCTTCCTGTTTATTTTTGAGTTAATCACATTTTTATAGTGGTGTTAGTTTGAAAACCGATTCAGACTTGATATTTATGAACCAGTTGTCAATTATCCGTGAAATATTACCAATAGAAACTAAGAGCGGCGTTCAATAAGTACTGCATTTATTTCTCAGGCAGTTTAGGTTGAAAAAATGCGGAATCTATTGTGGGACAACGTGGAATATTCCTGTTTCACTGTGGTTTCATGACATTCCGAAAGGTGGCGCCGATATACGTCGCCTTGAAAATGGGATCTGCGAGAGCTATTCGGAAAGTAAAGAACGATAGGTCGCGAAATGGAAACCACAGTGAAAATGAAAACTGTTTCATTTGCAACAGTTAGCTACAACTTCCAGCTGCTTATCTCCATAATCGCCGATCCGACTTAGACGTTTGTCGTAGCGTTGTACCAACTTTCCAATACCCTCGTTATGGAAGGTAGCCGCCAGTGCTTTACGCAAATTCTCTACGCTAGCCTACAGCTCGGTGTCTGTGCCAAAATGTTGTCTTCATACACAGCGGTTCATGTGAGCATAGATGAAACTCAGAGGGAGACAATTACGGGCTGTATTGTGGGTAATCAAACATTTCCAATTGATACGATGCAGGAGCATCTTCATTGCCACTGCAGAATGCGGTTGAGAAATGTCTTGAAGAAACCGCACGACGGTTATGTAATGTTGGCTGCACAGTTTATGGTGAAATTTCTCACTAGGCCCTCGTACTTGGCGGGAGACACTATTGTTCTAGGTATCTTTATGTGCTCCTTGTGCACTCAGAACTAAAACGAACGACGTAACGTGATCGACGGGCATACTAGAGACATTTCCCAACACACCTGTGCAAAACTTCATCGGATTTTCACTGTTGTTTCCATTTCGCGATCGATCGTTTCTTACTTTCCGAATAACCCTCGTATAACAGAGGTGCGTACCAAGCAAAGAGCTGACGTTGAGTTTCTTTTGGCGGAAAACCAGAGCATCGCAGATATTCGTAGTCGCTTCCAGAATGTCTACGGAGACCTGGCAGTGAACAAAAGCACGCTGAGTCGTTGAGTGAGGAGTATGACATCATCGCAATAAGAACGCGCAAACCTCTCTGATGTCCCGCGTGCCAGCCGACCGCACACAGCTGTGACTTGCAATGTTGGAAAGTGACGACTCTCTCATTCGAGGTATCCGACGAATCACAGTCAAAGACTTCGTTGCGCCACTGTACGTCTCAGTTGATAGTACTGGCAGACTGTTCAACCAGTTGGGGTACTCAGAGCTATGTGCCCGCTGTGTTACTCACCGTTTGACAAAGGCCCGTTAAGAGGAACGAAAGATCATCGGTGTAGAACTGCTTGAGCGGTACGAGGCTGATGGTGACAAATTTTTTGTCGAATATCGTCACAGGCTATTAAACATGGGTTCATTACTTGGAACCGCAAACAAAACGGCAATCCATGGACTGGCACTACACCACTTCTCCTCCGTAGAAAAAGTTCAAAGCCGCAATCTCAGCCGGTAAGGCCATGGTGATGGTCTTCTGGGAGTTTGAAGAGGCTCTTCCATTTTAATCTTCATCATCATGGTGTAACGATCAACTCTGAAGTGTATTGCGCTAATCTCAGGAAACTAAACAAACAAAAATGCAAACGAACTCCTTCTCTATGACAATGCAAGGCGTTACATAACTGTCCGCCCGAGAGGACCTGACAAAACTTCATTGGATTGAATTTTCTCATCCACGCTACAGCGCCTGTCTCGCACTTTCTGACTTCCTTCTGTCTGGTATATGCACTTGTTCACACCGTGTTTTGTAAACGAGCATTTGCACTCTTATCTTTACCTCCACAATACGTGATTTGAGCAGACACGTTTCCGTAATGTTTGAGAGGTTTCGTGAAAAATACGTGAGAAGTGAAAGTGAAATTATATAAAAAAATCGGTGTGAAAAAGTGTAGACAATAGCACCAGAAAAAGATATCCACTAACAGGACGTAAAATATGAGTACAGTAACATATTAACAACTATTCTTGAATTATATTTTCAAAAATGCACGAATTTTCTTCGTGACTACGTTGCAGATAACATGCTGTCAAAACGACAAAAATGTACACGAAAACCGCTTTTTGAAAGTAAATTCTCACTAATAATGAAATATTCAGGTGAGCAATCGAAACAAACCAAATGAAATGCACATTTAATAATCTTTGGCCTACAGTAAATAAACGGCCACAGACTTGGTACTACGCTTCACAGAAATACACTACTGGCAATTAAAATTGCTTCACCAAGAAGAAATGCAAATGATAAACGGGTATTCATTGGACAAATATATCACACTAGAACTGACATGTGATTACATTTTCACGCAATTTGCGTGCATCGATCCTGAGAAATCGGTACCCATAACAATCAACTCTGGCCGTAATAACGGCCTTGATACACCTGGGCATCGAGTCAAACAGAGCTTGGATGGCGTGTACAGGTACAGCTGCCCATGCAGCTTCAACACGATAGCACATACATCAAAACTAGTGACTGGCGTATTGTGACGAGCCAGTTGCTCGGCCACCATTGACCAGTCGTTTTCAGTTGGTGAGATATCTGGAGAATTTGCTGGCCAGGGCAGCAGTCGAACATTTTCTGTATCCACAAAGCCCCGTACATGACCTGCAACATGCAGTCGTGCATTAACCTGCTGAAATGTAGGGTTTCGCAGAGTTCGAATGAAGGGTAAAGCCACAGGTCGTAACACATATGAAATCTAACGTCCACTGTTCAAAGTGCCGTCAATGCGAACTAGAGGTAACCGAGACGTGTAACAAATGGCACCCCATACAATTATGCCAGGTGATACTCCAGTATGGCGATGACGAATACACGCTTCCAATGTGCGTTCACCGCGATGTCGCCAAACACGGATGCGACCATCACGATCTTGTTAACAGAAACTGGATTCATCCGAAAAAATACCGTTTTGCCATTCGTGCACCCAGGTTCGTCGTTGAGTACACCATCGCAGGCACTCCTGTCTGTGATGCAGCGTCAAGGGTAACAGCAGCCATGATCTCCGAGCTGATAGTTCATGCTGCTGTAAACATCGTCGAACTGTTCGTGCAGATGATTGTTGTCTTGCAAATGTCTCTGTCTGTTGACTTAGGGATCGAGACGTGGCTGCACGATCCGTTACAGCCAAGCGGGTAAGATGCCTGTCATCTCGACTGCTAGTGATATGAGGCCTTTGGGATCCAGCACGGCGTTCCGTATTACCCTCCTGAACCCACCGATTCCATATTCTGCTAACACTCATTGGATCTCAACCAACGCAAGCAGCAATGTCGCGAAACGATAAACCGCAATCGCGATAGGCTACAATCTGACCTTTATCAAAGTCGGAAACGTGATGGTACGCATTTCTCCTCCTTACACAAGGCATCACAACAACGTTTCACCATGCAACGCCGGTCAACTGCTGTCTGTGTATTAGAAATCGGTTGGAAACTTTCCTCATGACAGCACGTTGTAGGTGTCGCCACCGGCGCCAACCTTGTGTGAATGCTCTGAAAAGCTAATCATTTGCATATCACAGCATCTTCTTCCTGTCTGTTAAATTTCGCGTCTGCAGCTCGTCATCTTCGTGGTGTAGCAACTTTAGTGGTCAGTAGTGTACATTTGACCCACAGAAGATGACACATGTGTCGCAACATGAGTGGATGAATAAAAATAAAGTGTATCTTTCAAAATGCGTAAGGCAAACACTGAAGAAACGTCATCAGGAGCTTTCAACCTGAACAAGATGAGTTTGCTTATACTTACTTCGTTCTTTTGTGCTGAAATATCAAAAATTAATTATCGGAGCAAGTAGTACGCATGATACCAATTTGACATTTGCTGCATGCAGCTGTGGCAGTTTTAACGTCCAGTGGCGTAATGTATTACCGTAAGTTTGAATCTCGCCTCTACGATGCGACTGCTGCCCCACAGCTGCGCGCCTGCGAGTCGGCAACCCTCCTAGCAGGCAGGTGCTGCGGCCAAGCGCACGGCCCGTCACGTAAGGCGCGGCGAGTTAGCGGTGCCCCCTGCTAGTGGGGAAGAAGGCGGGCGGCGTTCGCATTGTGCATTGTGCGCCATTGTGTGCCGGCCTGGATGAAGAGAAACGCGGCAGTCGGCACGCATTGTGCGGCCGGGGGGCGTGGCGCGCTACGCCCCGGACGTTGCCAGTCGGCCGCCCTGCCCGCTGCCTCCTGTCTCTTGTAGCTGCTCTCACCCGCTACACGCTTTGCGCTTTCTAGCCCCGCGCGAAATACTCCTAAGTCCGTTTCACACGACCGACTTTCTGGTCTAAACCGACTAGTCTTCGTGCTTGCGCGTTACGTGCATGCATGTAAAGCAGCTGCCAACCACAATGCTAGTTGGCACGCGATGTCATTGATCATCTGACTATTCCGAGTGTTGAGTTCTAAAATTCTGACTGTGGTGGCACCGCCAAAAACCGCACTTGCTAGGTGGTAGCCTTTAAATCGGCCGCGGTCCGTTAGTATACGTCGGACCCGCGTGTCGCCACTATAAGTGAGTGCAGACCGAGCGCCACCACACGGCACATCTAGTCTACAGAGACTCCCTAGCACTCGCCCCAGTTGTACAGCCCACTTTGCTAGCGATGGTTCACTGACTGCATACGCTCTCAATTGCAGAGACGACAGTTCAGCTACGTCATTTGCTACGACCTAGCAAGGCGCCATATTCAGTTACTATTGATGTTGATATTGTGAATCATGTACCTTCAAGAGCGACGTTCATCATTAATGGATTAAAGTTAAGTATGAAACAAATTACGTCCGCTTTCTGAATTCTCATTCCTTGTCATGTTACAAACCTCACTTCAGTTTAGCTCTTCCCTCCTCACGCCAGTCTACGTCAGCTAAAACGCGTGCCTTTCGGCCTCCTCTAGTAACACGGTGTTGGCTCTGCTGCCAACACAACACTGACTATATTCCAGGCTGCACATGTGCAGTAACAGGGCCTGTGGAGTCGTCTGTTAACATCAGAAGGTAACCTATTGTCGTCGCTCGCTCGTATTACAGTTTCCATATTTCGACCTTCTCAGTCGTTATTTTATTATTGCATTTGTCTTCGTGACACACTGGAAAGACAGCGTGAAGACTTGATATCGTTCCTACTAGTTTTCTCGCACAATGGAGACAAGGTATTTGAAAGCAAAAAGGAATTTAATTTCCACAGTACACGGGCAAATAAAAAGCTGTGCATGAATAAGAAAATAATGTGACAAGGATTTTTATGAAAACTATTTCAACCGCCATTTTGTCAGATGTACTGAGCGACGTTAGTTCATAAAATGACTTTTGTTGATAATATGGATATTTATATATGTGTTCGGAGAGAGAGAGAGAGAGAGAGAGAGAGAGAGAGAGAGAGAGAGAGAGAGAGAGAGAGAGAGAGAGAGAAAGAAAGATTGATTTTTGATTGAGATTTTTACTTTAAGTCTTAACTGGTACCTGAATTTTGGTTGCTCCCTCCTTGAATGATCAGCTTCTGTACCAGTTGTTGACGTATTGCAATTTTGAGGAAGTTATTGTTCTTTAAGGTTTAAAATACGACTCTGTTAGTTGCTTGGCCGTATTGCGGATAGCTTTGAGCCGAAGTTTTCGTAGCTTTTCATATCTAAGGGACCACTGTTGTAAGTAAGAAAGATCAAACAGCAATCTGCTTTTCGCGAAAACATAATCCAATTACTGTAATTAAGAAATTATGAGAGGTTGTTACTTATAGAATGATAACTACAGAGAATCCATTTCTTTTCCTGTATTTTAGTGGACTTTGTACACTTACAATTCTGTCGATTGATAGACGGCAACGACAATGAAGTTTACCTCCTTTTCCAAAAACAAGATATTTCTATTCTCCACTTCCAAAAAATTTGTATACATAAATGTTGCAACTCTTACACATACTTTACTCGGTTTTATCACTAAAATATCAATTTTCATTAAATGTAACAATACGTTCTGAGAGACGACCTAGCAACACGTCGTCTTTCCACAAGATACAGATTAACAGTCCTCTATTATTTTTTTAATAAATCGATTGTCTTTTTCCTAGAGTCCATAGTCAAAGATTCACTACTACTATCGTTGCGGGGGCTGCGAGCTAAAGAGTTTCTTGCTGTCCAGCTGCGCTTCGCTTCACTGTACTTCAAGTACTTTTTGAATCACATTTACATCTACAGTATTTACATACATTACTGAGCTTCTCAGTATAAAATCAGACACAAATAAGTTAAAGAAAAAAGCAGTGAGGCACACATAACATTAAAAGTTGCCGCTTGGAAAGAAAGCCATACACAGTGGATAAAGGAGCTATTTACGGCTTTCTTGTGTACAGACTGTCTACAAAGAATAAATGATGACTTTTGCAATGTATTCTATTTTTTCAGTAGAGTGCAGGATTTACCATACATCTTCATCAAGAACGTTCAGCATGAATTTGGCTTGGGTTATTAGTATACTCTATGGTTCTTATTACTTAAGGATGTTACTGTAACTCAACATTTTCCGAGTAGGACGGTGACTCATAACCTCTCTTTCGCAGCAGACAGCACTCAGAACTCACTCTTTCCCTTATTTTGATTTCGTTGCATAATGTCCAATTTAATTTTGAAACTGTTCAGATGGTTGAAATGGCTGTGAGGTAATCAGTCCCCTTAGAACAACTTAAACCGAACTAACCTGAGGACATCACACACACCCATGCCCGAAGTAGGATTCGAACCTGCGTGAGACCTTAGCAGTCGCGCGGTTCCCAACTGAAACGCCTAGAACCGCTCGGCCACAGCGGCCGGCTTTGAAACTGTCATTAAGTCTGTGATGATGTAATGATTACACCAATTACTAGTACATAATGCTCTGCATAGACCACATAACTAATGAGGAGGTATTGAATGAGGTTGGAGAGAAGAAAAGTTTGTGGCACAACTTGACTAGAAGAAGGGATCGGTTGGTAGGACATGTTCTGAGGCATCGAGGGATCACCAGTTTAGTATTGGAGGGCAGCGTAGAGGGTAAAAATCGTAGAGAGAGACCAAGAGATGAGTACACTAAGCAGATTCAGAAGAATGTAGGTTGTAGTAGGTACTGGGAGATGAAGAAGCTTGCACAGGATAGAGTAGCATCGGGAGCTGCATCAAACAAGTCTCAGGACTGAAGACCACAACAACAACAACAACAACAACAACAACAACAATGACCTGTATTTTTGCTTTCTCATTATAAAGGCATTTTTTATATTCCCAGTAGCGTCAATAGGTGGATACAACCTGTGAGTGGATTGTGTGATTACTTGTACTTCAACTTTCAGATAAGAAGTTTGTAAAGACTGCATTTTGATTTTAATTAGAATTTGAAGCTATAAACAGCATGTTTAATTTACTATATTCCATAATACACTCGTTAGAATGCAAAAAATATATTATTAAATTTATGTTAATATGGAGTATGAGAGAGCTGCCGTTGCAAAATGTTGATTATGCGCCCTATATCGGAGATATCTCATTGTTAACTACGCTCTGGCAACAGTAAAGAATTACATGTCAAAAAGCCGCGAAGACGTTTTTAGTAATTCGCTGTCAATCGATAATATAGCGTAACACTATGGTCAAACAGCGGCTTAAACGGAGGAAAGAAAGGTAGAAATTCTGTTAAAATGCCCAAGGTATACAAGTGGTGTGGCTCTCGGTATGCCTGGCGGAAACTCTGACAATGATCAATCAATAAAAATGACAGTCACAATCGCGTTATTTATTTTGTCGCCAAACGGTTTCAACCCGCGATGGGGATCAATCGTCACAGGCAGGGTGGCATCTCCAGCGAGCGACCAAATGGTGTAAATTTGCCCTGAAGATGACCCCATCGCGGGTTGAAACCGGTTGACGACAAAATAAATAACACCATTATGACTGTCATTTTGACTGATTGATTATAAGTAAACCAGTCGCTGCTATCTCCACGCAACTACGTTGTCTAAAAATACTCTGACAATGATCGTGGTCAGAGTCCCACAACAGACCAAGTCACCTGCTGGACGCATCACACTAATACCGTTTAACAGTGTCTCCAACCCTAATAATAGTCTCATTTCGGTGAGGAAGGTAATAAACAAGTTTGTTGATGTATGTAGCCAGGTGTCCAGCTGAAGCAACTCCTTGGCAGCTAGGTCGCGTAGATTTACCAAACTGCGGGTACGTTAATCGCAGTCCCAAACAGTTTGACATTTTCTGTATTAATAAGATTGGGTGACTTTGATAGATCCGCTGTAAAAGTGATGCAAGGGGGTACCTACTATGTATTTTCCAACCCAGAATCTACATCGACACAGAAAAACATCCTCGAAACAATCACCTAAAGTCTGTGCACAACGGAAAAAGAAATGCAAATGACAATGTTATTTGCCCAGGCTCACTGCTTCGAGTACCCTCATATCTATAAACAAATCAAACTAATTCTGCCATTAATATGAATTTTCCAAAATGCCACCAGGTTCCCAGCTACTGGAATGACAGAATGTGCTAAGGGTCACGAAAATGTTTATTTCCAATGAAACACACGTTTGACAAGTAAAAACTAAGAGTCATTAATAAAATAGCTGACACCCGAAGAGTGAAATAAACTAGAGCTGGTAAAATAAAGATAGTAGTGGAATGATTTCCGAGACTTTCCCTTTGATAAAAATAAACAGGTAAGGCAATCACAAAAATTCAGTACAAGGCTGACAATGGTTGTTAACCTAACTACTTATAGACACAATAAGCTTGTAAGAACAGAGGCCGTCTCTGTCAAAAATAACTCGTCCTTACACGTGAACTAACGCCTGGTCGAAATTACTCTCACCTCAATCCGTTATAGGCTGCAATACAGGTGGTGCAACGCCCAGAGCGTCTCAGAAGTTCCGGTCAGAAGGCAGCCTACCCCGGAATCTTCACAAGTCGGCTGCCGTAGCCGACGCCCTGTCACTACGGCTTCCTAGACCACAGTCTGCCCTCGACGTTACCACTGGCCGAAATCGAAATGCCGGTCTCACCGGCTGTTTTTCCCGTGATTTTACGACGCTACTCCACGTGTAGTCATCTGAAGAAAGCTAGAATTCCAATGCGAGTCTTGTTGCACCTTTCTGCGTCAATCACACATGTTCTCGCTCCAGAAAATTCCCCCTCCACACGAATTGGGAACTTCTTCTCTGACATCACCTAGAGGGTACCGGTTGTACTTTTCCAGAAGAACGCTTGCGAGAGTCGACGCCAAGTTAAAAGAACTTTCCTAGCCAGCCGTTCCCACGCCGATGTCCACAGGGCTCTTCACACCATCCCGCACTGCGCCCACGTCTCTTGCTACTGATGTTTTCGCAGGGGCAGTCGCCGGGCGAGCTACGTCGACGGGACTTGCGTACGCCGGTTTTCTCTTCAGCAATGCCTGCACTGTGTTAAGACCATAAAATTTGCTCGTGACGCTCTGCCTTCCTTCCCTGCCTCTTGTTTGACGTAGCCCATCCAAACACAAGAGAAAAGCTTCACTTCCCGGTAACCCAAATGCGATCAATATCTCAGACCTCATACTGTCGGCCGCTAACTTCTTACTCCGCACCTTTCAGCGGCCGCCTGCCTGGTTCAAAAATGGTTCAAATGGCTCTGAGCACTATGGGACTTAACATCTATGGTCATCAGTCCCCTAGAACATAGAACTACTTAAACCTAACTAACCTAAGGACATCACACAACACCCAGTCATCACGAGGCGGAGAAAATCCCTGACCCCGCCGGGACTCGAACCCGGGAACCCGGGCGTGGGAAGCGAGAACGCTACCGCACGACCACGAGATGCGGGCCCGCCTGCCTGTTAGTAAGTCTCTGCTACCTGCCTCCACCACGACAGGTCCAACTAAGACGTCGTAATTGCCGTTTCTCTCGTCGGCACAGTGAAATTGCCTCTCGGCCCACCGCCGCTAACCCAGCAAACAAGATTACAGCCAACCTAAAATGCCTTCATGCACAAACCGAAACCAGAACCCAACCATCGTCAACAGCTTGTTTAATATGCAGCTAAACGTACAACTAAATTAATTACCGAATTACCAGTGCCCTATTAGCATCTGCTAACATAACTGAGTTCTTTGAAGTGAAGTGAAAAAAAGTCTGAATGACTTGCTACGTTTCATCATAACTGCGAAGTGAGACAGGATGGCTGAGATTTCGTCAAACCAAGAATGAATGTGTGCTGTTCTGTGGTAGAGGCTGTTGTCCTCTTGGAACACAGAAGTGTCCACAGCATACTCATCATGAATATCTAGAGGAAAGAGGAACACTTGGTCAGCGAGATTGTAACCTGAATGAATGTTCACAACTCAAGATACAAAGAAATTCCTCGAAACACTACAACACCACCTTCAGCCTGAACTGCACCCCACGCACTGTGCACGTTAAACGCCTGTTTGGGCTGTGGGTATACTCGATGGCTTCTTCATTTGAAAGGAGGCAAGTCAGCGACTCATTGGATCGGACTGTACGCCTCCGGTGAGCTACTGTTGTCCACTGAATGCAGTCGCATTTCGTAACGAACCCTCGAAAACTGGTAGAGATCGACCTACATTGATTGACAGCAGCAATACCTGAAAAATTTGAAAACGAACGACTCTGACAAGGTGTGACTGTCTGAACAAGACCTTAACTTCTTTTCACATGAATGATACTTACTTCGAACTTGAGTGAGGATTCGACAAAGTTATTTCACAGTATTGTGTTTTTGGACGATTGTTATTAGAAAACTAAAGTAAACTCCTCCAGAACAGGCCACGAAGGCCCAACAGTACCGTCCGGCTGCCATGTCGTCATCAGTCCATACGCGTCACTGGTTGCGGATATGGAGGGGCATGTGGTTAGCACACCGCTCTCCCGGCCGTATGTCAGTTTACGAGACCAGAGCCGCTACTTCTCAACCAAGTAGCTCCTCAGTTTGCCTCTCAAGGGCTGAGTGCACCCCGTTTGCCAAAAGCGCTCGGCAGACCGGTTGGTCACCCAACTGGTGTTACCACTGCGGTAAGGCCGTTGTCCTTCGATTGTTATTATCCTGTACTTAAGAATCTCTTCTTGTTATGTGTCTTCGTGCACGCATAGTGCTAGCGAACTGTCCGTCTGCTCATGCCGTTCTACTACAGTGCTGCGGTCACTGTTACGTATGCTCGGTTACATCTAAAGAATGAGGCGCTTTACTTTTCTCCTGTAGCATCGTCAGCCATTCCTGTTAATGAAGTAATAAATATGTAATTTAAGTAAGGCAGACCTAGTGATATTTCGTTTATATCTGCATCTACATCTATACTTACACTCCAAAAACCACCTTACGGTGAGTGGCGGAGGGCACTTCTGGTACCACAACCTGTTCTCCTCATCCCTCTTCCATTCGCGAAAAGCGCGTTTTAGCTGTAACTTTTCGTACTATTGCGTTGCGGTCATCTCGCGAGACATGTGAGAGAGGTAGTAATATATTGCTCTACTCTTCCTGGAACTTACTCTCACGGAATTATGTAAGTAGACGTCTCCTTGAAGCACAAAGCCTCTCTTGTAGCGTTCGCGTCTAATAAACGATCCATTGACGAAAGGTGTCACTCTTCATCTTTTCTGCCTGTGCTGGCCGGCCGCAATGGCCGAGCGGTTCTAGACCCTACAGTGTGGAACTGCGCGACCGCTACGGTCGCAGGTTCGAATCCTGCCTCGGGCATGGATGTGTGTGATGTCCTTACAACTACTTAAACCTAACCAACCTAAGTTCTAGGGTACTGATGACCTCAGATGTTAAGTCCCATAGCGCTCAGAGCCATTTGAACCATTTTGAAGAGGTCGGGATAAGCGTCGGAACTGCAACGGACCTGCTGTGCTCTTCGTACACTTGTGCCATTCTTTGATAAAAGTCGGTTACTTGCACTCCTTTTGCTGTCAGGGAACGTACGACACCCCTTTTGCTTTTCTTTTGAAGCCTTTATTTCTCTGATTTCAGCACGACTCACGAGGGAACAGGACAAGTGCCATTACCCGATTTCCCAGAAACTTGGCGCAGTGGAAGATGCGTCATAATAAGCGAACACGTGTCTCGGCTTAACCGTAAATACTCGACCTTGAACATTTTGTCTGTGCTCTTAGTCCAACCTGGTGAGGATCCCAGACAAACGAACAATATTCAAGAACTAGCTGAACAAGTACGGGGTGTCTCTATTTAAATTTCTAGGAGCAAAATGCTGCAGAAGGCGAACCACTACCCAGAATGACGTCAGTTTTGAACAGCATATTGTTGATGCAGGGAGGTACGTCATGGGACAAGGAAAAGTTACCTAATTCTTGCCAACAGGCGCTGTAAGCGTCGTAATGTAAATCAGCTCGGCTACAAGTGACGGATGAGTCGCAGTACGCAGCTATCCACACTGTTCAACGCGCATGGCTACGCAAGGCTGGTAGTCAACAGCTATGACACTCTTAGTGAAGTAAACACATCCACCATGGCAAGGTCGTACAACATCGGATGAAAAAAAAATCGGTTTTTAATTGTCATGAGGCATATACTGTATCAACAACAAAATGGCATAGGTTATTAATTATGCTGGGGCCAAAAACCGGATAAAAGGTGAAATGACATCGGTATCTAATTGCCGTGAGACTGGCGCAAGACGTATTCAATATATTGTCCACCGTTTTCTACCACAGGCTAAAACTGACAAAAAGCATATTCCACAACAGATCGTAGTGACTCGGGGATCGTGTTCAGAATGCGTTGCGCAGTTCGTGCGATCTTCGTAACTGAACCACTGAACACATCTTTCACATAACCCCACAGGCAGATGTGACCAGGACAGCCATGTTGTTGCTAAACAACGGCTGATAAGTTTATCATTTCCGAAATTAGTCTGCATCAACCACTTTACTGGCTGTGCAAAGTACCGAGGAGCGCCACCTTGCATCAAAATGGCCCTATAGAAGGTACGTTTGGTCGGTCTTTGCTCACTTTTTTTGTAAAAAGAAAAAACCGTGAAAATCACAATTTTTTATTTTTATAAAGAAGTTAGCCAAAACATGCCAAATATAACTACTATCTCAGTACTCCAGTTCTTGCTCACTTATTTAATTAAAAAAATTATATTACACTAAAATATATATGACATATTTCACTTAACATTTACTTGATATTTCCCTAAATTTTTCTTCTACGGCAGACATAAGATTATTATGAACTGATGTTTTTACATTGTTATTAGTGCAGACTTGACTACACTTCTTCCATATCCACATGTAGCTTTAAATTTCGTGACATCTCTTATCACATACTTTACATATATAACAATATCAACGTTTTCGACATTTACCCATATAAAATTCGTTAATATGTTTCATTTCCATACACTGACTACACTCCTAAGTACTGTCCATTAAAAGATTATAAATATTAATAGGAAAAACAAAATTTTTAAACTAGAAAAGAGTAGCTGAAACTGAGTAGCTGAAAGCATAGCAATGTAATAATTTGAACATTTTCAGGGAGGGATACATATCCTCTCTGGAATAATAAAGATTGAGGATGTATATAATTAAGGGTCTGCTGTATAGACCACTTTAAAATTTTTAAACTAGAAATTCTGGGACATGAAATTCATTATTATTATTTCTAGGTTTCTTCATACTTTTGTATCTTAATTTCATCTGTCATTCTTCAAGAAACTGGATTTCCTAAACGGGAATTAATTTCAAATATCTATTTGGCAAAATAATCGTAAATTCGTTATTGACGTCAATATAGATTATTTTCACGATGCCTAGTGCTAAAATATTCACAGGTAGTAATGTTATACAAACTAGTTACTTCCAGCTCACTAATATTTTTCAATTAACTAGAAATTTTACTGTTGTTGAGCTTCTTGAGTAGGGGCTCCATACATATATAAAAATATTTTATTTTTTATTATTGTTATTAAATTTTTTCTATATAAATGGGCAACTCATTAAAGAACAACAAAAAGTTTATGGTGTTTTCTGTTGAAGAGATAGTAAAAAAGGTACATAAATATATGGAATTACATTATCGTCTTTAAAAAATAATGACCAGTTTCCAGCATGAAAAACACAGTGATGACCAAGAATACAGTGATGATAAAGAATGCAGTGATGTTGAAGTATGTGATGATGAAGGATATAGTAATGGGGAGTATAGTGATCATGAAGAGTATACTGATGATGATGAAAATGATAATGAATAATGTACATACAGTAATGCATCTGTTTTATTTTCCAAAACTTGTCTCTTACCCTCAAATGGGCTCAGTGGTAACGAAGACGATAATGATGAATAATGTGCATATGGTAATGCAGCTATTTTGTTTAATTATCTCAATAGAATAAATTTCATGTTAAATGCTTCATATCAAACTCACAGTTCTAAATTGTTCTGTATTGTTGAATGAACAATTTTTGTAGTCTTCTTGGCTTATTTTATTTTTCAGAACACATTTCTTGACTGCTTTAAATTTTTGATCAGTTTTATCCCCAGCTTTATGAGCATACATTTTTGGTCGGAAACCACAGAATTCTTCCATTATTTTTCCATTACATTCATCTTTCATTTTTCCTAAAACTTCCTTCTTTACTTGTAACTTTATTTTTATGGAATTCCATAGCTGAATACAATTTCTGTAACTTTACGATTTCTTGTTTTTTTCTAAATGAATGGAAACTGTTCAACTAAAACCGTGCAAACATAACAAAACTAAGAAGTCAATTGGTAATTTTACTTTACAGAAATATACAAAAGAGGGGTTATAGGACAGTTTTTAGACAATTTATAAATGAATGTCATACAGGAGTATACAATAGTAAACGATTTACTTGTTTATGAGGAAAAATGTTAATCATTTGAAATGAATTACAAGTTAAGAACTTTCTAAGGTATCATTGTCAATGGACAAACATGAACAACAAACTGAAGGTGCAAAAAATATAATGGTTGCCAATAAATTAAAGATTCAGATTGCATTTATACAACCTGTGTGAAGACAGTCAATTACATGTAAGGAATGTACCCTGAAAATATAAGATTTAAGAAATCTCATGCTTAAAATTAGTCTTACTTTAGATTCTTAATTGTACTTTTATCTCATGGTTAAAATTAGTTTTATTTTAATTCCTAATTGTATTTTTATTAAATAAGATACTAAAATGGAGCAATTCAGGGTTACTCAGCTCCATGGCAGAAATCTTTGGAAACAATTACCTTACTTTAAAATTGAAAATGATTAAATTTTCATAAGTAGTGAAGATAAATCTTCAAACGAAATATTAACTTTTTCAACAATTTATTGGAGAAATTAAGAGACAGAAGAACAGAGATTATCTAGCTGATAAAGTGTTTGTTTAGAGCCTACTGACTGTAATTTAAATTTAACTTAGCCTACTTTGTTCTTGGATCCATCAAAGCCAAATTATGAAAATAAAATATATTATCTAAAATTATACTGAAAGTAAATTTTAAATATTTTTGTTAGTAAATAATGCATGCAAGTGGAAATAACATGGAATTAACATTAAAAACACAAAACTATAGAATCACCAGAGAGAGAGAGAGATAGAGATAGATAGAGATAGATAGAGATAGATAGAGATAGATAGAGATAGATAGAGATAGATAGAGATAGATAGAGATAGATAGAGATAGATAGAGATAGAGAGATAGAGAGAGATAGAGAGAGATAGAGAGAGATAGAGAGAGATAGAGAGAGATAGAGAGAGAGAGATAGAGAGAGATAGAGAGAGAGAGAGAGAGAGAGAGAGAGAATTCAAAAAACTGAGAGAGACAAACCAAATATTTTATCAAAAAATGTCGAATTTTCAGGCTGGTTCTGGTTGGATATTAAACAGAATTATTGACTTGCAATTAGCAGTAACTAGATATTTTCCATTAAGAGGTTCATCTTACATCAAATAGCCAGAAAAAATAAAAAATATGTATAACTGTAAAAAATTATGACCAAAATTTTTTCTGTTGGCTGTTTTGTTTAAAGTTGTAAAAGTGCAGAGAGTCACAAAACATCAAAATGTTGATCCTGTTATTAATTAGAAGCTTAAGAACATTGAATTTCCTGCAGTGGTTGTTAATATGCCAAAATTTGAGACTAAAATTAACGTATCTAATAACGTTCACTCACTTGATGAAAAATACCTAGTTTATCCAATAAAAATTACGAAATGTAAGAAAGAGAAACATGTAAAACACCTTTATTTTAAGAATGGGAGCTATTTTCAATATTGCTGTATAAAAGATTTATTAGGCTAGTTTTGAATCAAATTATTTGTGATATGTGTTTACTTCCCTTCAAGAGTACGGAGAAATTAGATAAGACTGCTCAGTTAACACACCATTAAAAGTACAATTACCAGAAAAGGTTCACATGTACGCCTCCGAAATAATCAGCATACACGAATAGTTCCACTCATAGTTCAATTTAAATTAGGGAGGAAGGTTTATCTGTTCAGCAAGAGTAATAGAAGGCAGATTTCAGACTACCTAACAGATCAAAACGAAAATTTCTGTTTCGACACTGACAATGTTGAGTATTTATGGAAAAAGTTCAAGGTAATCGTAAAATGCGTTTTAGACAGGCACGTGCCGAGTAAAACTGTGAGTGACGGGAAAAACCCACTGTAGTTCAACAACAAAGTTAGGAAACTACTGCGAAAGCAAAGAGAGCTTCACAGCAAGTTTAAGCGCAGCCAAAACCGCTCAGACAAACAGAAGCTAAATGATGTCAAAGTTAGCGTAAGGAGAGCTATGCGTGAAGCGTTCAGTGAATTCCAAAGTAAAATTCTATGTACCGACTTGTCAGAAAATCCTAGGAAGTTCTGGTCTTACGTTAAATCAGTAAGTGGCTCGAAAGAGCATATCCAGACGCTCCGGGATGAAGATGGCATTGAAGCAGAGGATGACACGAGTAAAACTGAAATACTAAACACTGTTTTCCAAAGCTGTTTCACAGAGAAAGACCGCACTGCAGTTCGTTCTCTAAATCCTCGCACAAACGAAAAAATGGTTGACATCGAAATAAGTGTCCAAGGAATAGAAAAGCAACTGGAATCACTCAACAGAGGAAGTCCACTGGACCTGACGGGATACCAATTCGATTCTACACAGAGTACGCGAAAGAACTTGCCCCCCTTCTAACAGCCGTGTAACGCAAGTCTCCAGAGGAACGGAAGTTTCCAAATGATTGGAAAAGAGCACAGGTAGTCCCAGTTTTCAAGAAGGGTCGTCGAGCAGATGCACAAAACTATAGACCTATATCTCTGACGTCGATCTGTTGTAGAATTTTAGAACATGTTTTTTGCTCGAGTATCATGTCGTCTTCGGAAACCCAGAATCTACTCTGTAGGAATCAACGTGGATTCCGGAAACAGCGATCGTGTGAGACCCAACTCGCTTTATTTGTTCATGAGACCCAGAAAATATTAGATACAGGCTCTCAGGTAGATGCTATTTTCCTTGACTTCCGGAAGGCTTTCGATACAGTTTTCTGCACTGTCGCCTGATAGACAAAGTAAGAGCCTACGGAATATCAGATCAGCTGTGTGGCTGGATTGAAGAGTTTATTAGCAAAAAGACACAGTATGTTATTCTCAGTGGAGAGACGTCTACAGACGTTAAAGTAACCTATGGCGTGCCACAGGGGAGTGTTATGGGACCATAGCTTTACACAAAATATATAAATGACCTAGTAGATAGTGTCGGAAGTTCAGTGCGGCTTTTCGCGGATGATGCTGTAGTATACAGAGAAGTTGCAGCATTAGGAAATTGTAGCGAAATGCAGGAAGATCTGCAGCGGATAGGGACTTGTTGCAGGGAGTGACAACTGACCCTTAACATAGACAAATGTAATGTATTGCGACTACATAGAGAGAAGGTCCTTTATTGTATGATTATACAGTATGATAGCGGAACAAACACTGGTAGTAATTAATTCTGTAAAATATCTCCGTAAAATATCTGGGAGTATGCGTGCGAACGATTTGAAGTGGAATGGTCATATAAAATTAATTGTTGGTAAGGCGGGTACCAGGTTGAGATTCATTGAGAGAGTTCTTAGATAATGTAGTTCATCAACAAAGGAGGTATACTTGAGTATTGAGCGGCGCGTTTCGTCACAGGGTTATTTGGTAAGCGTGATATCGTTACGGAGATGTTTAGCAAACTCAAGTGGCAGACTCTGCAAGAGAGGCGCTCTGCAACGCGGTGTAGCTTGCTCGCCAGGTTTCGAGAGGGTGCGTTTCTGGATGAGGTATGGAATATATTGCTTCCCCCTACTTATACCTCTCGAGGAGATCACGTATATAAAATTCGAGCGCGCACGGAAGCTTTCAGACAGTCGTTCTTCCCTCGAACCATACGCGACTGGAGCAGGAAAGGGAGGTAATGACAGTGGCACGCAAAGTGCCCTCGGCCACACACCGTTGGGTGATTTGTGGAGTATAAACGTAGATGCAGATGTATTTATGCTATTAATGCTTTCAGCTACTCAGTTTCAGTTACTTTTTCCTAGTTTAATAATTTTATTTTCCTATTAACATTTACAATCTTTAAATAGACAACACTTAGTAATGTAGTCTGTATATGGAAGTAAAACATATTAATACATTTTATAAGGATAAACATCAAAATATGGACATAGTAATATACGTAAAAATGTGGTAAGAGATACCAAAAATTTAAATCACATCTGAATGTCGAAGAGGCGTAGTCACATCTGCGCTAACGAAAAGAAAAGAAAGATGCAAAACATCAGTTCATAACAGTCTTATGTCCACGAAATTTTAGATAAATATTAAGTAAAATATATTACATATTTTATCATAGTATAATTTGTTGCAAGAAAATAGGTGAGATAAGTGAGACAGAACTGGATTATTAGGATATCAGGTACGTTTGTTAGGTTTCAATAACTAAAAAAAAATTAAATGTGATTTTTCACTTTTTCTTTCTTGTGCAGCCAGGTAAACAGAATTTAGGATTATTTTCAAAACTGAGAATTTTAGTCAACAGAGTTGCACTGAATTATAACTGTACCATTCACAAGGAATTTTACAGCTATGGACAGGGCCTTAAGGAAACAAATGATGATGGGCTGCTTGATAATCAGTGGGTTTTCTGAAAGCTGCAAACAACGTTCTAGGTAGGACAACCACGGTTCAGAGAGATTGTTAACAACAATGAAAAACACTGAACAGTCAATAACGTTTTAAATTATCAGAACTGTAACAAATGAAAAGTCAAGAATGATCAGGTGTTTCCTAAAGCCACATAACTGTACGATGGTGCTTCATTCGCCGCTACCGATTTCCCTTCAGTATACACGCATCTTCAGGTTTATCTGCCAAGAATACAACCCACAGCGTGAAATTTTATGGAATAGTAGAAATGCAGGACTCAAATAGTGTTGGCATTCAACAGAAAACAGTGACAAGTAGTCAGAATGATCACGATTTCATAATGTAGATGGACAATCGCAGTCTCAGCATTCGGGAAGTTATCTACGATATAGTCACACCAGGTTGGAGGGTTGTCATAATAAAAATGAGTACACCCAAAACAAGTTTGCCAAATGTGTAAAAAGAATGGATAATGAATGAGGCAGGCCCAAAAATTGACTGATGCCTAGGAAAATTACTATATGTACACGGGAAGGTAACACGTAAAAATTAAATAGTGTGATATGGAACCAAAACGTTGAGAATAAAATATGGAAAAATAACTCACCGGATAACACTCTGTAGGATATATTACAGGGTCTGCTAGACACCAGTTGTGTCTTACAGTGGTATTATGTAGCTAGTGTCTACCGAAACTTGCAATGTGTCCTATGGAATGTTATTCTATAAGCTGTTTTTCCTATCCCTTAATTTCACGACGTTACGGTTCGATACTATATAGTACACGACTGGCCATTAAAATTGCTACACCACCAAGATGACGTGCTACAGACGCGAAATTTTTCACGATTTTTTTCTTGTTCTATAAGAAAGTGTTCCAAAACCTACTAAATGTTCCCACTTCCTTCCAAGACATCGACGCCGTCGTAGGTTTGGAACGACGGTGGCGTGCGAAAGACTCTCATAGTGTTTACCAGTGACGCTAGAGGTAACAGGAGTCGCAGGACGCATCTCCTCGAAAAATTACGGCCTTACGATAGCGTTCACCTGTGCCACATAATCATCTTTGCAGAACGAAGTGTTAATGATTGCGAATTTTCCGTTCCCCATATTCTGCATATTGACATGGCGTTGAAGAGGGAAATGAACTTCGTCTGTCGACGGCCATTCATTGTCGATGGCCATTCGTTGTCCACTTTCATGCGAGCAAGAAATTACAGAGCAAACCTTTATCTTGTAGCAGGTCAGCAGGAAGCAACTCTTAGAACATAGGTGATTTTGTATTAATTGCAACGCAGGATGTTTCGTAGGACTTTAAGCACCGCACTCGGGCGCGTGTTCGACGTTTGGTCAATTGCCTGTGCACTACATGTTTGCACACCACTGGTCAACCCCTGCTGCAGTATTGTGGTGACATCGCCGATAGACGTCGGATCATCTGCTTTCCTCCTTCTGCCATATTGCATTCCAAAAGAACCTGTCTTTTCGAATTTTGTGTCCGTCCCCACAGCTGAGTGGTCAGCGCGGAGGTCTGTTACACCAAGGGGCCCGCCCATGGACTGGGCGATGTGTTGTCCTCATCATCATTTCACCATCATCAGTGGAAGGCAACGGGAAACCACCACTGGAATCACTTCCCTAGACGCTCATGCGGTGGAGCTCTCTGACGAGGCTTCCCCCATGACAAGACCTGCCGTACGGCAGAACACAAAGTTAAAATTTATAATTTTGTAATCAGTTTCTACAGACCCTTGACAGACATCGGACCGGAGCTTGTTTTCATACCCTTGAGTGTCCAGGAACTTCCGCAGGGCTACTGGCGCAGTCACTCCAGAACATAGATATAAAAGAGCTTTACAAGCTGCGCACGATCCTTCATGGAGTGAGTTATGTTCGGCATCTCGGACGCAAAGTGAGGAACTTTAGAGTCCGGCAAGCCTGTTGGTGTGCATTTTCTGACGCTTACAGCACCATCTACTGATCAAAATTTTGTGAAATTCTTTTTGTTCCATGACGTTTCCTCCTGCGCCAATAATGCGCTGCTCATATTTCACGACATTTCGGGCAGCGGTTCTCTGTCTACAGCGTTTTGAAACTGGAACTTAAATTATGTACACCTTCTATTTTGTACACGAGTTCCAACATATTAGCAATAAAGGTTCCACAGCGATCCCGGACACGTTTATTTTATTATAAATCCAGTCACAGACCACAGAAGTTTGTTAATTAGGTAATTAATTTCGATTAATAATGATCATCTTCGACCTGAGTAAATATAGTTTAATACATAATTCGTACCATTGTGAATACAGTCACGTCAGTCAGCCATACAAAATTCATCAAAGAATTAAAAAATATTTGTTGTGTACTTCGTGTCTTTAAAAGAGTCAACATCTAGGACGTAATGACGCTCATGCTTCTCAAAATTTTTGATTTTGTGGTGAAGCTTGTGCGACTGAATAATGTGACTGATCCACTTATATACGCAGTGACACAAATTTTTTGACATGCTGAATTTGCTCAGATCTGAAGATTGACTGATATTTATTACCTGTTTAACGAACGTTTGTGGAGCGTGATTGCATTTATAACAAAAGGGAGTGTTTTGTAAGCAGGTTTTTCGTGTATTTCCTTAACATTTTTCCAGTGAAATTCTTCCTGGCAGATGTTTTTCCTACAATTGGTTTCATGTGGTCCTTTCACATTAGGTCGCTCCCAATTTTACGATAGTTACTGTTTCCAGGGAATTGAGACAAATAGTTTAATCATATAGCTGTGGAATATCTCTCTTTCTTTATGTGAAATACGTTAAATTAAGTTACGTTCACAGTTACCTGCCAAACCTACCAATCACCAACCCTTTGCTGTATTTCTCAATTTCCGAGAAGCATTTGACCCAGTACCACACGTACTCTTATTTTCAAAAGTACGATTGCACGAGATATCAAGCGAAATTTGTGACTGGTCTGAGGATTTTTTGGTAGAGAGAACGCAGCAAGTTACCTCGGATAGGAAGTCATCGACAGATGTAAAAGTGACTGACTTCTGTTGTTCCCGAGGGAAGTGTCTTGTTGTATATGAATTACCTTGTGGACAATATTAATAGTAATCTCAGACTTTTGCAGTTATTTATAATGAAGTACTATCTGAAAGCAGCTGCAGAAATATTCAGTCAGATGTCGAAAAGGTTTAAATGGTTGAAATGGCTCTAAACACTATGGAACTTAACATCTGAGGTCATCAGTCCCCTAGGCTTAGAACTACTTAAACCTAACTAACCTAAGGACATCCATGCCCGAGGCAGGATTCGAACCTGCAACCGTAGCAGCAGCGCGGTTCCGGAGTGAAGGGCCTAGAGCCGCTCCGCCACAGCGGCCGGCTCGAAAAGGTCTAAGGGCGTTGAAAAGATTGGCAGATTGGTTAAATGTTCGGAAGTGTAATATTGTGAACTACACAAAACGAAAAACGTTATATCCTATGACTATAGTACCACTGTCACAGCTGGAATCGGTTATCTCATACAAATACCTTGTGTGTAACACTTTGTAGAGGTATGAACTGGAATGAGCACATAGACTCAGTTGTAAGTAAAGCAGGCGGTAGACTTCGGTTTGTTGATAGAACACTGGGGACATGTAATCTGCCTACAAAGGAGATTGCTTAAAATGGTACGTGTGACCCATACTAGAATATTGCTTAAGTGTGTGGGACCCATACCAAACAGCACTAACAGTGTATATTGAAAGTATACAGGAAGTATAGATTTGTTTGATCCGTGAGAGTGTGTCAAGGAGATACTAAAGAAACTGAACTGGAAGACTCTTGAAGATAGATGGAAACTATCCCGACAAAGCCTACTTAAAAGTTTCAAGAGCCATCTTTGTTCAAATGGCTCTGAGCACTATGGGATTTAACATCTGTGATCATCAGTCTCCTAGAACATAGAACTATTTAAACCTAATTAACCTAAGGACATCACACACATCCATGCCCGAGGCAGGATTCGAACCTGCGACCATAGCAGTCGCGCGGTTCCAGACTGCGCGCCTAGAACCGCGAGACCACCGCGGCCGGCCCAAGAGCCATCTTTATGTGATTACTCTAGGAATATATACTACAACTCCCTACATGCAGCTAACATAGCGATCGTGATGACGAGATTAGATTAATTACAGCACTCACCGAGGTATGCAAACCATCATTCTTCCCGCGCCACATAAGTGAATGGGAAAACCCCTAACAACAAGTACAACGGAACGTATCATCTACCCTGCATTTAAAAGTGGTTTGGATGTACGTGTAGATGTAGAGACTTTTGTGCGATCTGATGTAGTTTTCTGAGGTTCCTCTATTACTACGGACAACCGCATCACCTGCGATCACCCTTATAGAGCTTCCGCCGGTATCCATTACATCATTTAACTGTAAACCGTAACTGTCTTAGCTCATTTACTTGTTTGCTCTGGGAAATAACTTTATACCCGTCGATTCTGGTCCATTAAGAGCGACCTGTTGAGTTCTGTCTGAAAGGAGGTCCTGAATCCATTCACAAATATGGTCCTATACTCGGTAAGCTCGTATTTTTTTTCACTAAACTGCAGTGTAGATCCTGTGATATGCCTACCCGAAGTCAAGAAACACGGCGTCAACCTGCGTAGCACTGGACCTCAAGGACCAACAGAGCGAACTCAGTTTCGCGAGGTTTTTGTTTGCTGAGTCCATGTTGATTGTTATGCATGAGATTTCCTTTCTCCAAAACCGTCACAACGCGTGCACGTAAGACGTGTTTCATAAATCTATAACATAGACCTACAATTATGTGCATCTCTACTACGACCATTCTTAAAAACGGGAATCACTTGCCCTTTTTCCAGTCGGTAGGTACCCTCCGTAGCTCTGGTCACCTCTGATAAACTACTACTACGAGGGGAGCAACACTTTCTGTTACGTATCTAGTTATCCGCTAGAAAAGCGAATATTCCAGTAAATATACTCGGGGAAGTCTTAATCAAAATTCCGATTTCCACTTAGAGGTCAAAAATGGAAATGAGCGTATGGCATATTTGGCCGGGAGGCCCCTATTCGGGGAAGTTCAGCCACCAAGTGCAATTCTTATTTCATTCGACGCCACATTGGGCAACTTGCGCTCTGGCGGTGAGGATGAAACGATGAATAGGACAACACAACACCCAGTCCCCGATAGGAGGAAATCTCCAACCCGGCCGGGAATCGAACCCGGGCCTGCTTGCATGGGAGGCGGGCACGTTACCACCCACCTAAGCAGGCGGACCCCCTTAGAGGTAACAATCTATTGACACGTGGATTCAGAAAATTTCGTTCTTGTGAAACACAGCTAGCTCTTTATTCGTACCAAATAATGAGTGCTATCGACAAGAGATCTCAAATTGATTCCGTATTTCTGCGTTTCAAGAAGGCTTTTGACACTGTTCCTCGCAAGAGAATTCTAATCAAACTGCGTGCCTATTGAAAATATTGTGCAGCAGGATCCGTGATTTCATATCAGAGAGGTCACAGTACGTTGTAATCGACGGAAAATCATAGAGGAAAACTCGAATGAAACCCTGTGGTCTCCAAGAAATTGTTACAGGCCCTTTGCTCTTCCTAATCTATATAAACTGTAACCTCCAAACAGATAAAAAAGAATTATAATAATCACATTTAGTCTAACCTAGCAACAGGAAAAAATATTTATATATCATTTACATCTAGCGTAACGTCTCAATAAAAAAATTAATTACATAATATTCACATTCGCGTTTAGTGTAATCTCCCAACAGTTTATTATTCCGTAACCTCGCAATAAAAACGTGACTAATCTCTCAATAATATTGCGGCTCACTTATAACCTTTCAATAATTGACTGTGAATCTAAACTGGTAGATTCGGATGTCAGCAGTGCTGCGTCATGGCCCTGAAAGACCATACTGAATAAATTGAAAATTCTTACCTCAATAAGGTCGCCGGATAACGCATATATATCTGCTCCTGTAAGAAATTTTTCTGGCACAGCCCAGTGCAACGCTGGCCGATAGACTTCTCATGTATAAAAAGAAGAACTGATTTTTCTTTACAATAATCGGGATGACCATGGATTGGAGAAATTAGTAAATTCTTTAAATTGAGATGAATGATTGTCAAAATTTAATTTTTATCAGAAAGATTATTATTAAGAGATTCTTTTAAAAACATTTACATGGGACTTGATATAACAATAGTACATATGCGCGAGGCTGCTTTTACCTTATACTACAACGCTCAGGCACCGCCATCGCTCCCCCCTACTGCCACATAGTTCCTACTGTAGTCAACAGTGGTCTCTGATCTGAGATTCTCTTATAGCTTACATATCGCAGGCAGCGCGTGAGCAATCCATCGAAATTACGTCTGCTTGAGTGCGCTAACAATAAATTCCTTAGTCATGGACCTCTTACAAAACGAACCGTCTATTAAAGTCATCAGAAGATCAAATCCAAATGCAAGTGATTTAGACATGATATCTTCATGGAGCGAAAAGTGTGAGGACATCTACATGAGTTCGAAAAGAAATTCGTTAAATTTCTGTTTCACTATAAATCACAAAAATTTAAAGACTGTTCAAATGGATCAAATGACTCTAACCACTATGGGACTTAACATCTGAGGTCCTCAGTCCCCTAGACTTAGAACTACTTAAACCTAACTAACCTAAGGACATCACACACAGCCATCCCCGAGGCAGGATTCGAACCTGCGACCGTAGCAGCAGCGCGGTTCCGGACTGAAGCGCCTAGAACCGCTTGACCACAGCGGACGGCTTAAAGACTGTCAATTCACCGAAATAACCAGAATTACTACTACGAAAAACATAAATTGGAACGATCACGTAGATAATGTGGAACAGGTGAACCAACGACTGCATTATATTGGCAGAACACTTTGAAGAAGCAACAAGTCTACTAAACAGACTGCTCGCACTACTTCTGGAATATTGGCGTGCGGTGCGGAATCCTTACCAGAACAGGGACAGAATGTTACGGATATGATAGGCGAGTTCGGGTGGCAACATTAAAACAAAAACATTTTTCGTTGCACTGAGATCCCTTCACGAAATTTCAACCACCAATTTTCTCTTCTGTGTGAAAATATTTACCGTCGTCAATCTACATAGGGAGAAATTATCAACGTAATAAAGTAAGAGAAATCAGGACTTACGTGTGAAACGTCCCCTTAGAACAATTGTACATGACTGTGCTTAAACTGACACACAATATTTTATTTTGCGCAACGCAATCTGACTTTCAGTAATCGCTACAAGAGAATGGCCCTGACTAACATTAATCTATATGTTTCACAAATCACTTACCTCACAAAAATCTTCGTTACTCGAACTACTGCAATACAGCGAGCGCCACTACTGCCAGCTAACTAAAAGATTCAAACTACAGAAGTCACTAACTACTGATAGGCACAGTTAGCAAATTAAAGATTTTAATAGAGAACAAACAATGTATTTACCTTAATAGTCATAATATATATGGTAGTTCATGACATCCAGTCTTACAAATTACAAAACTCCGCCATCTCTCCCCACGTCCACCACTGCTGGCGGCTCACCTCCAACTGCGCAACGCTACGCGCTGTTAACATCCAGCCGCCCAACACGACAATGGCGAGTATTACAACAATGCCAACCAGCCACTGACTGCCCACAGCACAGCCAGTGATTTTTCATACAGTGCGCTATGTGGCGTTACCAATAAAAAAACCTAAACAGCCTACTTACATAGCCCCCATGCACCTCACAAAAAATTTTACAAATTGTTTTGGGCACTGGCCAATAATGATTTGATAAAATTTTTCATAATTACAATAACAAAGATATAAAATGCACACACTTATCGATACAATGTTGGTCAAAAGCTAAAATTTTCTCACAGTCCATATAGATAGTCCTGATCATTCATCACAGTAAAATAGTAGTGTTTTTCTCAAAGACTGAGCAATAAAAGAAAATGCACATGGATGTAGTGGATTTCCATGCAGTCTTGAAGAAGTAGTGTTGTCCTTCCACTGGAAAGACAGTGCTGACTCTTGACATGCAGACAGGTAATGGGCCACAACAGAGCAAACCCACAGCAGAGTCAGTCGAAGTTTTAAAGAATATTGGTAGGTAGGTCGTCACAGAGTAGACCCATTGTAGTCCTGGTAGAGATTACGGTATTGGTGGGCCACCAGAGGTGTAGATCCACTGCAGTCCTTGTAGAAATAATGGTATTGGTGGGTCATCAAAGGTGTAGCCCACTGTAGTCCTTGTAGAGACGGCCAGCAGCCATCTGTTTGACTGTGCAGGCGCACAATCACCATTGAAGAGTCTTGCGGATAATATAGCAAGTCCATAACCACCACTTGTGCACTCACAAAAATTGTTTTGAAATGTCCTTACAACCAGCAATGCTGTTATCCAGTCCCTACTGAATTATTAACACACATGCAAACACTATCAGTCCCTACTTCTCACATATTGTCCATATACTATGACCAACAGAAACGTGTGCAGTGAAATGTAATTTACAAGTTACTGGTGTCAATTACAATTTTATAACATAAGAATACAATAACAAAGGTACAAAATAAATCATTAAAGAATGTAACAATACAGATAACATTTGCTGTAATACAGGCTTTACAAAAGAATCGAAATAACAAATACATCAGTGTTACAAAAATTTCAACATAAGTACATACACAAAAGATCAGAATAACTTTTGAAACATCAACTTGACACATGAGCATTAGAACAAAACAGAATAAATAATGTGTAAACAGCTTTATGAAGTAAATAACATGTTATTAATGCAAATTATATTTGAGGATAACAGTATTCCTCATCATAGTGAATGTAGCTTAGTGTCAGAAGAGAAAAAATTCTATGAAACAGTACACAGAGACAGGAAGAAAATAAATACACAAGGGTACACAAACACATAGTGGGATAACACAAAAGGAAAGGACAAGGTTTGTTTTCAATGTAACATTTGGTACTGCAGTCCAACCCAAAACTTAATTCCATAGATCGTCCCTCTTATTTCAACATTTGCTCCAGCTAAAAAAATCCTATCCAAGCATGCTTTCTGTATTTATATATTCACAAATTTCTTACCTCATTATTTATTTTCCATCATCTTACCTCATCATTTATTTCCAAGAAAATCGTACCTAAACCTGTTCTCCCTAAACCCTACTTTTTTTTGTTCCTATCCTCTTTCAAAATACTTTTTTGGCCAAACCATTTTCTTATAGCTTCTCAGTGAATTCCTTCCAATTCATCGCAACTCATTCTCTTATATAGTCTACCCCCTCTTAAGGTAACTTAAATCTACTGAGCTCAGATGCTAAACTAAGGGACGAGGCAATGCAGCAGCACAAAACAATTAATACAAACAGCAATGACAAAAAAATGCAAGTAAGCAAAGCAAGCAGCAACAAATTTAATAACTTATACCTAAACATGACAAGCCCACAAGCAGAAAAAATAGTACACTAAAGACAACAACACATACAAGGGAAATGTATATTCACATCTTAATGTCTATATAATTAAAGTGGTGCACCACAAAAACTATGAAATAAATTACCAAGTACTTGAAAAGAAAATTATCTATGCAATTCCTGTGAAGGGAAATGTCTTTTTGTGCTACCTCATTTTTTGGAGGTATATCACATTGTTCTTATATACTGGATCTGTAGACAGAAAATATTTATATTAGTACATCTATAAAAATTTATTTTAACAATGCTGCAGTGCAGCTAGAAACTAGATATTAAACAAAATGAGCAAATATGTACAAAGAAAGGTATGAGACATCATTCATTAGCCATATGGCATTTCATAAGATAGTAAAAAATTCTCTCAATTCTCGTAGAAAGACGCTTGTCATAATCATCTGTGCAGATGTAAGTATCTTTACAAGTAATGAGCGTGTCGTATTTGCGATGCTTTCTACATGTCAATAGCGAGGATAATGGCCTCTTTTTTTCTCTCTCTCTTCACCTGTGCCTCTGACAGTCACACACTAATGGCTTTCTTTTGTCAGGTGGTTGTCGCACAGCTGGGTGCCCACGACGCATTACGTGCAGGTGGTCACTTAACTGTCTTATCGAAATATTTACGACACCAGCTTCCGCTACAGTGGCAGTCTCTTATAAAAAAATCCACAGGTCAAGAATTTGCGTTACAAATCTGTAGAAATAAAATCATTTAAATATAATAGTGTCCAAAAAAATTTTCGCCAGCATAGTGATACATTCACGCATATACACACATTTCATAACTCTTTAAAGTGCGATTCTCGGTTTCCAACATCCTTTTTCACAAACCAGAGTCCCTAACCACTACTCTTATTCCTTACCTTATTTGTTGACACTTCAATATTTCATCATAACAGATACGCAGCATAATCAAATAACTCATATAGCATCAGCTTATTGACCATAAACATACAACAGCATAATACACAGTCATCGTAATAATATCATAACACCTCAGTCAAATCTCAAAATCGTCGTAGCTTCCTCCAATAATTTCAAAACCTAAAAAAAAATTCTCTGCTCATGTCAAGTGTCATCTGCCTCAAATGTACTTTAAAAATCATGATCTCATACCAAATATGTCATTCAAAGCTCCTATAGTATTACAATGGTTCTGAAAAAATATGAACAGTTCACAAAGTACAGACAAAATACAATTTCGTAAGTGTGAAGTTATCCAACTGTGTAATTACATAAACATCTGTCACTGATGTACTAAAATAAATGTTTGACTCTCCCAGTTAGATGATCAGATAGCTGTGTAATTTATGTGTTAGAGAAATATGGTACCGATGTGTAAAGTTGTATAAGCAAAGACCATATTAGCTAGGGCTCCTTGTGCTTGCCATACTCATGGTACACAAAGTATGCGTGTACCCCCCTGAGGATTAATGTAATTATATTCTCAGGTGTTACAGATTACAGCAATGGAATGAAATGTATCACGGAAAACCTTTGTATCATTGAACTTCAAATATCTTTAAAAATAAATGTTTTAAGTACAAAATTAGTCACTCAAATACGCGTACTGTAGCACTAAACTGTGCGTCTTGTAAGATAATCTCTGTGGAAGTGTCGTAGTTATCGTCCTCCGAAAGCTAAGTTCTGCAGAAGTCAATGTACTGACCTCATGATAAACAAAAGTGAAATGCTTTGCGTATAGATATCGTAGTTACTACGCTTATTGCCGTGATGAAGTAAGTACTGTACTGTAACGTATTGTTGTGCTACAGAAAAGGCTGTCTCATTGTAGCTACACCACAAAGTTATTACTAAAACATGTTTTCCTTTTCAGAAGAATTCAGAAAAACTGTGCAGATATAAAACAGATACACCGCAAAAGCACAACATAAATTGTGTCACACATTAATAGCGTCGTGATATAATCGTGTAGCTGTCAAAGAAACCAAATGCTAAGTCATCTTTAATCTCACAAAAAGTACTTCAAATAAAGAATGTCTTTTGAACTAAACCAAAATGTTGCATTAAAATCTCATTAACAGTATGTAAGCCTTATAGTCGTTACGTAATCGTGCAACTAACAAGCAAGAATGTACAAATAACAACAATGTGTCGTCTATCCACTATAAGCATGCATTCGTAATTCCTGTTTAAAAATATTCCCTAGGTTCTAGACTGGATAGTTAACTTCAAAACATTGTTGCATGTTAACAGTTTCTCAGTGTGACAAAGCATACTAGAAATGTGAAGTGAAATGTTTTATGGCAAAGACAAAGTTAAAAAGCAGATTATCTTTCAATAAACGGTGTTACATGTGAAATGTAGTACAATCCTTTACTCTTCCTAGTGCACAGAGTTAACCTGAACGCAATTATCATGCGGTATACGTCCCTAAAGAATACTGGAATTTTTCTCAAGGTTAGCGTCTATGTTATTTTTCTCTGAGCCAGCCGGCGCACGCGGCTGCCTGCGGTGCAAGTCATTGTCTGTCTCTTTGTTGGCGCGCACCGTTATTGGGATTAGGAGACCTAACTTCTACAAATTCACCTTGCGGAGATGGCCCTGTCCTGTAGGAATCCCGCCAGTTCTGATGCAATTCAGGTCTGTCGTTACGATCATATCGTCTGTCGTCATTTCGGTAGATTCCATAGTTTCTTTCTTGTCGGTCACGTGGTGGAGAATTTCTCTCTGAGTCGTAACTGCGCGCTAGACTGTTCGTTATGAAATTATTCTGTGTCCCGTGATAATAATAGTTCTGGTTGCCATATTGTCTCTTTCTATGATTGTCTGTGTAATATTCATTACTACGGAAATGCAATCTTTCTCTGTAACTATTACTACTCTGCCAACGGTTGTCATACGGTTGGTGTCTGTTTTGGTCACGATTTGGATTGTGAGAATAGCCTTGTCGTGTCCAGTTATTATTTCTTTCATCGCGGAATTGCGACGGATGTGACCTGTAATTGTTGTGTTCCTGTTTTCGCGATCCGCGATTGTCAGTGTCAATTTCTAATTCTTGTAAGAGTCCCTGAAAAGCTTCAATGTCGTCTTTGCAACGGCCTGCCAAAATAATATGCTGTAAATGTTCAGACAATTTGATTAAGCAAATGCGGATGAGTTCTGACGGGCCATATGGGTTTGAAAGATACTGATTCTTATGTAACATGTCTTCAAAATATTTCACAAGACTTGAAAATTCAGATTGTTCGAAATTTTTCATCATTATGATGCCATGTTTTACTCGGTCGTGTGTGGCTTGAGACCAATATGCTGAGAGGAAGGCATGGTAAAATTCTCCTTCACTGTGGCAATTGTGAATGACTAATCGCATTCTTACAGCTGGTTCATTCTCCAGGTAGCCACACATAAATTGTAATCTGTGCTCTAATGACGAGTTGGGAGGAAAACAAAGAGAGAATTGATGAAGCCACGCTTGTGGATGAATTTCGTTGCCAGAATTCTTAAATGTTTTGAATTTACGTGTAGTAATGAACAGCTTATAGTCAAAATCATCGTGTCGGCGGGTCGCATGTCGGTCATTGTTACGTCGTTTCGGCGGTTCCATCTCAAAATTCGATGTACTTTGCCAATTTCTTTCATAATCTCCAAAGTGCCCTGTGTTATTATTTTGTGGCAGTTCCGTATTTTTATGTCCCTCTTCCCGTATTGGAGTGCGAGTGTCCTCTGAAATACGTAATTCTTGTATTACCTGTGTCAGCTTATCTTGTACTTCCCGGATTTATCTTTGGTGTTGCGAATTAATTTGATTCTGATTTTGTGTCTTGACTCATTTGAGAAAACGGTGAGGACCCATAACCTAAGTCTACAGTATTTGCAATATTGTGTTCTGCCATTTCGGATTCCTGAGGCGAGCTGTTGCCGACTGATCGATCGATAATTGTTCCCTGTTCACTACTTGTTTCATTGTCTGCACCATTATATGCCGCCCGCTCCATTTCCTATGCACAATTACCAAATTACTACCCCCCCTGTGGGTTCGGGGGTAAGAATAGGCCCACGGTATTCCTGCCTGTCGTAAGAGGCGACTAAAAGGAGTCTCAAACGTTTTGGCCTTGTGAGATGGTCCCCTAACGGGTTTGACCTCCATCCTTCTAAATTTTCCGAAGAGCGAGCCGATTGGGGAAGGGCGCCTTACAAGGAGCGATGTGTCCATCAAGCATTACCATCTCTAGCCAGGTTTGTCGTCATCGCTTAGCAGTCCCGCTCACCTACCATCTCTTGGGCGTGGATTTGTTCTTGGGTGCGGTTTCTTGCAGTCTGCTATGCTGTGCCGCTTTATGCGCCAATGACGATATTGGACTACATCACCTGAAATCCAGCACGGTAGCCAGTCCGTTGTGGTGGGGCCGCCATGTACCCTGTTGGTTGTAGCCCCCTAACTACACAGGGGTCGCTCTGCTGATGCCAGCGCCGTTAACTCCCCACGTATGCCAAGGAGTAGATGCCTATCTCCTTGGGGCATTGGGACTCCCGGCAATGGCCATCCTGCCAGGTGGTCGTTGCTGAGGCTGGGTGGCGCCCGTGGGGAGGGCCCTTGGTCGGAGTAGGTGGCATCAGGGCGGATGACCCGCAATGAAGCGTGGTACATCATCTCTTGCTGCTGGCCAGCCGCCAGCAGTCTCTAAGCGTTCCAGGGCTCAATACAACGCAACTACATATGACCCCAAATCGTTCCCCTCCCTGGCTACACCATGGGAGGAACGAAAGACTAAGGATGCCAGCGAACCATACTCGCCCCGCTACCTGGTGTGTACGAGAGCTGATGGTGAATCCTTTACATCCATGAAGCCTCAGTTCTTCGTCGAGCACTTAGAGGACAAGTTCGGGGAGGTGGAGAGCTTGTCCAAAATGCGCTCGGGCTCGGTTTTGATCAAATTGGCGTCCTCCGCCCAGTCCCGCCGGTTACTCGATTGTAACAAGCTGGGGGATGTTCCGGTTACAATCACGCCCCATAAGAGTCTTAATATGGTCCAGGGCATAATATTCCATCGGGACCTTCTATTGCAGTCCGATGACGAGCTTCGCGCCAATTTAGAGCGGCGAGGTGTTCACTTCGTCCGGCGCGTACATCGTGGTCCAAGGGATAAGCAGGTTGCCACCGGTGCCTTCATCTTGGCCTTCGAGGGTGATACTTTACCTGAGAAGGTCAAGGTGATGGTCTATCGTTGTGACGTCAAGCCCTATATCCCTCCCCCGATGCGGTGCTTTAAGTGCTGGAAGTTCGGGCATATGTCTTCCTGCTGTACTTCCAGCCTCACATGTCGAGATTGTGGACGCCCATCACATCCCAATACTCCATGTGCTCCGCCTCCCATCTGTGTAAACTGCGGAGAGCACCACTCACCTTGCTCGCCGGACTGCAGGATCTACCAGAAAGAGCGCAAAATCATGGAGTATAAGACCCTGGACCGCCTGACATACACTGAGGCCAGGCAGAAGTTCGAACGCCTCCATCCTGTTCGAATGACTGCCTCTTATGCCGCGGCTACTACTGTTATGGCCCCATTGGCTCTCCCTCAGACTGCCACCTCTCAGAGCCGGAATGCTACACCTGCCCCCCTGATGGTGGGGGGCACTTCACTCCCTGCTGCTCCTGCACTACCTGCCTCAGGAGCAGCAACCCCCCAACCATCGGGGACATCAGTCCCCACTTCTAAGCTGGGGAAGCCTCAAACTTCCCCTGCTCGAATAGCACGGAAAGGGTCCCTTGGGTCCCTTCCTTCCCAGGTTTCCGCCTCTGGGAAGGGTGACGTCAGCCAATGGAAGAAAAGCAGACCAGCGGCTGATCGCAGGGCTTCCCGCTCCTCCTCCGTCCCGGAGACTGACTCGCTGGAGCCCTCCCAGCCAATGAAACCCAAGGACCAGAGAGACAAGACGAAGAAGAAGACCTCTAAGGCCAAGGACCACGCGGTGGCATCCACCCCACTGCTCCCTACAGGCTCTGCGTCCGGGGATAAGGTGGAGATCCGGGCGTCCGCTGAGGACCTGGATCTCGCCGGACCCTCAGACGCCATGGAAGCAGATTGTACTGGTCCTCCATCGGTGGCAGCAGGTGACCCAGTGGCGTGATCTGCCTCCTCGGCCCCTTCACGCCTTTTTCGGACATGGACAAAGCAATACTCCAGTGGAACTGCAGCGCTTTTTTCCACCACCTTGCTGACCTTCGCCAACTCATCAGCAGTCACCCTTTCCTCTGCATTGCCCTACAGGAAACTTGGTTTCCGGCAATGCGGACCCCTGCCCTACGCGGGTATCGGGGTTATTACAAGAACCGGGCAGCTTATGATAGGGTATCTGGTGGAGTCTGCGTCTTCATCCTTAACCCTGTCTACAGCGAATGTGTACCTCTTCACACGCCTTTAGAGGCTGTCGCTGTAAGGATGTGGACGCCTCAGCCTATTACTGTCTGCAGTTTGTATCTTCCGCCAGATGGTGATGTCTCGCGTCATGTGTTGGCTGCATTGATAGCACAACTGCCTCCTCCTTTTGTGTTACTGGGCGACTTTCACGCCCATAACCCCCTGTGGGGTAGCGCCGCGATTACTGGCCGGGGTAGAGATGTCGAGACTCTCCTCTCGCAGCTTGACCTCTGCCTCTTAAACACGGGAGAGCCGACATATTTCAGCGTCGTCCATGGCACATTTTCGGCCATCGACCTTTCTATCTGCAGCCCCGGACTTTCACCATCCATCAACTGGAGTGTCCATGACGACTTATGTGGTAGTGACCATTTCCCCATCTTTCTGTCACTACCACAGCGTCACTCTTCTGAACGCCCCTCCAGATGGGCTCTGAATAAGGCTGATTGGGGCTTGTTCTCCTCTCTCGCCACTATCCCACCTCCTTCCCATGACACCATTGATGCGGTGGTTCAGTCGGTCACCACCGGCATCGTTTCTGTGGCAGCATCTGCGATTCCCTGTTCATCCGGGTCCCCTCGGCGGAGGACTGTGCCTTGGTGGGCGCCCGAGATCGCAGAGGCGATTAGAGATCGCCGGCGGGCTCTTCAGCGCCATAAGCGGCACCCGTCCTTGGAGAACCTCATCGTTTTTAAACAGCTCCGTGCCCGTGCCCGACGCCCGACGCCTTATTCACCAACGGAAGCAGGAGTGCTGGGAACGGTATGTTTCCACCATTGGCGTCCGTACCTCTGCATCGCAGGTTTGGGCTAAGATTATGCGACTCCATGGCTATCGGCCGCCTGTCTCTGTCCCTGGGCTTTTGCTGAATGGAGTGGTGTGTACTGACTCCGACACGATTGCGGACCGGTTAGCAGCGCATTTTGCTCAGTGTTCCGCATCTACGAATTACCCACTGGCCTTCCGCTCCCGGAAAGAGCGGTTGGAAAGTTGGAGGCTTTCCTTTCACATGCGCCACGCTCAGTCGTACAATGCTCCTTTCAGCGACTGGGAATTCCAGAGTGCCCTATCTGCTTGCCCTGATACGGCTCCTGGGCCAGACGGCATCCACAGCCAGATGCTGAAACACCTCTCTGTTACTTGCAAGCGACGCCTCCTAGATGTTTTCAACCGCATCTGGGTTGAGGGTGTGTTCCCGTCTCAATGGCGAGAAAGCATCGTCCTCCTCGTGTTGAAACCTGGCAAGAACCCGCTGGAGGTGGACAGCTACCGCCCCATAAGCCTCACCAACGTTCTTTGCAAGTTGCTAGAACGTATGGTGAGCCGGAGGTTGAGTTGGCTCCTCGAGTCTCGAGGCCTTCTGGCTCCGTCTCAGGGTGGGTTCCGCAAAGGCCGCTCTGCCGTCGATAATCTGGTCTCCCTAGAGTCTGCCGTCCGTACAGCCTTTGCACGCCGCCAACATCTGGTTGCCGTCTTCTTCGACATGCGGAAGGCGTACGATACGACTTGGCGATATCACATCCTGGCCACACTTCATGGGTGGGGTCTTAGGGGCCTGCTCCCGATTTTTATTCAGAATTTTCTGTCGTCTCGTTCCTTCCGCGTGCAAGTTGCTGCGTCCCATAGTTCCTCCCGGGTCCAGGAGAACGGGGTCCCACAGGGGTCTGTCCTCAGTGTCTCCCTGTTTTTAATTGCGATCAATGGGCTCGCTGAGGCGGTGGGATCGTCCGTCGCAGCTTCGTTGTATGCAGACGATTTCTGCCTCTACTACAGCTCCGCTGGCATTGCAGTTGCTGAGCGCCAGCTGCAGGGCGCTATCCGCAAGGCGCAGTCGTGGGCTGTAGCGCACGGCTTCCAGTTTTCGGCCGCTAAGACCTGCGTTGTGCATTTCTGCCGGCGTCGCACGGTTCACCCTGAGCCACGCCTTTACCTTGACGGTGAACCTCTTGCTGTGGTAGAGACGCATCGGTTCTTGGGACTGGTATTTGATGCCCGGTTGACTTGGCTGCCTCATATTAGGCAGCTTAAACAAACATGCTGGCGGCATTTAAACGCTCTCCGTTGCCTTAGCCACACCGGATGGGGTGCCGATCGGTCCACCCTTCTCCGGCTGTATCAAGCGCTGATCCAGTCCCGCCTTGATTATGGGTGTGTGGCTTATGGTTCGGCGTCGCCATCAGCGTTGCAATTGCTGGATCCCATCCATCACTGCGGGATCCGACTCGCCACAGGAGCATTTCGGACAAGCCCTGTTGACAGCTTACTTGTGGAGGCTGGTGTTCCTCCATTGCGGATCCGGCGCGACCGACTTCTGGCCGCTTATGCTGCCCACGTTTGTAGCTTGCCAGGGCATCCCAACTACCGTCTCCTGTTCCCGCACTCGATCGTCCATCTTCCAGACAGGCGGCCCCGGTCAGGGTGTACGATCGCGGTTCGCATCCGGGCTCTACTGTGTGGGATTGAGTTTTTTCCTCTCCCGCCTGTTTTCCGGGCCAATCTCCGTCTGCCCCCTTGGTGTGTGCGCCGACCATGCATTCGGCTGGATTTGGCACAGGGTCCGAAAGACTCGGTCCCTCTTCCGGCCCTCCGCCGCCGCTTTGTTGCTCTCCTTGCCGAGTTTCCCGGATCTGCCGTGACCTATACCGACGGTTCGATGGTCTCTGGTCGCACTGGTTACGCTCTTACTCTAGAGGATCATTGTGAGCAACGGTCGCTGGCACCCGGGAACAGTGTATACACTGCCGAGTTGGTTGCCATCTATCGCGCCCTAGAGTATATCCGCTCCCGCTCAGGTGAGTCCTTTGTCATCTGTAGTGACTCCCTGAGTGGTTTACGAGCTCTTGACCAGTGCTTTCCTCGTTCCCGTCTGGTGATGGCCATCCACGAGTCGCTCCATGCTCTTGCCCGTTGCGGCCGCTCCGTGGTCTTTGTTTGGACCCCAGGTCATGTCGGCATCCCGGGCAATGAGCGGGTTGACACGCTGGCTAAACAGGCAGTGAGTTCACCGGCTCTGGAACTCGGCCTTATGGAGTGTGATCTCCTGTCGCTTTTGCGCCAGAAAGTGCTTGGTGCCTGGGGTGACGAGTGGCGCACCCTGCCCACGCCCAACAAACTTCGGGCGGTGAAGGAGACGACCCGTATGTGGCGCTCCTCCATGCGGGCCTCTCGGAAGGACTCTGTCGTCCTCTGCCGGCTGCGCGTTGGCCACACGTGGCTGACGCACGGCCATTTGTTGCGCCGGGAGGACCCACCGCTATGTCGCTGCGGGGCAGCTCTGACGGTGGTCCACATTTTGGTGGACTGCCCACTTTTAACAGGACTCAGGCAGACGTTTGCGCTGCCTGATACCCTCCCTGCCCTTTTATGTGATGACAATGCTATGGCGGACCTCGTGTTGAGTTTTATTTGGGCAGGGGGTTTTTATCGTATGATTTGAGTGTTTGTCCTTCTATTTCCTGTATTGACTTGGGCCTTTGGCCTGTGGTTTTAAACTGTGGGTTTTAATGTCATTTGGTGGTTGGCTTTTCCTTATTTTCATGGTCGGCCAACCACCTTCACACTCGGTGCGATTTTAGTTCCGTTTGTCTGGTCTTTGTCTGCCTTTCTTGTATTGTGTCGTCCCTTCTCTCAGTTCTCCGTTTTTAACGACTGACAATTTTTATTTCGTGTGATTTTATCGTGGAACAAGGGACCGATGACCTTAGCAGTCTGGTCCCTTCAATCCCACACCCAACCAACCCAACCAAATTACTACTTCGAATGTCTGTTAATTCACTACTCAGTGGTGCTGATAAGCGACGCTCGTCGTCACTATTATTTCTCAGTTTACTTTGGAGCCTAGTGTTACGTTTTTCACACGCCATTATTGTCACAATATTTCACACGATAACACATAAAAGCACAATTTGAAGAGCAAAAATAAGAGAACACATTAACATAGCACTGAAAATAATATCTAGTTAATTGCAAGCGAAGCTGCGAAATACTTGGTGCAAATCTACATGGATGCCACAATTGTTTTACTGTACAACAATGAAAGACTACAACTACAAAGGAAATTCTCTCTATGATTACGCGCTAGCAATAAACAAAGGCTACACTAACTACACAAACTACAAGAAAAAATCAGAAGATTCCAGTGAGGTATCCTTGGCTAAGGGTCGACATATGAAACGTCCCCTTAGAACAATTGTACACGACTGTGCTTAAACTGACACAAAATATTTTTTTCTTTTTTTTTTTTTTTTGCGCAACGCAATCTGACTTTCAGTAATCCCTACAAGAGAATGGCCCCGACTAACATTAATCTATATGTTTCACAAATCACTTACCTCACAAAAATCTTCGTTACTCGAACTACTGCAATACAGCGAGCGCCACTACTGCCAGCTAACTAAAAGATTCAAACTACGGAAGTCACTAACTACTGACAGGCACAGTTAGCAAATGAAAGATTTTAATAGAGAACAAACAATGTATTTACCTTAATAGTCATATATATATCAGTTCATGACACCAATTCTTACAAATTTCAAAACTCCATCTCTCTCCCCACGTCCACCACTGCTGGCGGCTCACCTCCAACTGCGCAACGCTACGCGCTGTTAACATCCAGCCACCCAACACTACAATGGCGAGTATTACAACAATGCCAACCAGCCACTGACTGCACACAGCACAGCCAGTGATTTTTCATACAGTGCGCTATGTGGCGTTACCAATAAAAAAACCTAAACAGCCTACTTACACGTGTTCATTTTTCACAAGGGCTGTTAGTGTATCGCGGTAGGGAAACTGATGGTTATGCGAACAAGCTTCTCCCAGGCGAACTATATAGTAATGGTGCAGATGTAGAAAAGTTGCGGGTACGTTTCAAGTCTCTCATACACACCTGTTTGCCTGTGATGCACGCTGCTCTGGTTGGTGAAATGCAAGCTACTCTGATTTACCTCCACCCCCTGTGTACTGAGTACCTTGCGCCTCCGCCGTCTTTGTGCCCTGCCATTGCACAATTGTGTGGGGATCCTCAACTGACAGGCCGCCGCACCCACGGCTAATAAATCGTGCGACACCGCTAACCCTGTCCTCTGGGGAAGCCAGCTTCATAAATTTGCCAGACGTGGTAAGCTTCCAATACACGGCGCATCTGTTCCAGTCGGGCTGTCCTCTTAGAACACCGCACGACCCCATACACGGCAGTGGGGGATACGGGACACCAACATCAATTTCAGTGGCTGAATGAGCGTTTCGGAACTGCGCTCTTGTGGCACTATGTTACCCTGACTCCTACGAGCCGGCAACTCTACTGCGTCTGCGAAATTCTCAGCACAAGGACTGCAATTTACAAACAGGGAAATGTACATACCTGCACGACTATCTTGCATTTGCAGTTCCTTTGCGTCATCAGCTGACGCATTATAACTTTGGGGCGTACCTGTCTCATGGTTCACCGCAAGACATAGTAAAGAGCTTATGCTTTGCTATAAATGAAGAACCCTTTGCCTTTAAATGAAAAAATGTAAAATTTGCAAAAGAAATGTATATTGTCTGTTCGAGATAGACTTAACTCGAAATTGCTTATGGAAAATCGATTAACTTGTGTGCCTCGCAGAACATTTTCTTGTAGCATATATCTAACCAGCGCGGAGTTTTTTTGGCTATATCGAATAATACGAAATCATTTATGTCCAGCCAGGTAAACAGAACTTTGGATTCTTTTCAAAACTGAGAATTTTAGTCAACAAAATTACACAGAATTATAACTGTACCATTCACAAGGAATTTTATAGCTATGGACGTGGCCTTAAGGAAACAAATGATGATGGGCTGCTTGATAATCAGTGGGTTTTCTAAAAGCTGCAAACAACGTTCTGTGCACGACAATCACGGTTCAGAGAGATTGTTAATAACAATGAAAAACACTCAACAGTCAATAACGTTTTAAATTATCAGAACTGTAACAAATGAAAAGTCCAAAACGATCAGGTGTTTCCTAAAGCCACATAACTGTACGATTGTGCTTCATTCGCCGCTACCGATTTCCCTTCGGTATACACGCATCTTCAGGTTTATCTGCCAAGAATACAAATCACAGCGTGAAATTTTATGGGATAGTAGATATGCAGGACTCAAATAGTGTTGGCATTCAACAGAAAACAGTGACAAGTAGTCAGAATGATCACGGTTTCATAACGTAGAAGGACAATCGCAGTCTCAGCACTCGGGAAGTTATCTACGTTATAGTCACACCAGGTTGACGGGTTGTCATAATAAAAACTAGTACACCCAAAACAAGTTTGCCAAATGTGTAAAAAGAATGGATAATGAATGAGGCAGGCCCAAAAATTGAATGGTGCCTAGGAAAATTACTATATGTACACGGGAAGGCAACACGCAAAAATTAAATAGTGTAATATGGAACTCAAACGTTGAGAATGAAATATGGAACAATAACTTATCGGATAACACCCTGTAGGATATATTACAGGGTCTGCTAGACACCAGTTGTGTCTTACAGTGGTATTATGTAGCTAGTGTCTACCGAAACTTGCAATGTGTCCTACGGAATGTTATTCTATAAGCTGTTTTTCATATTTCTTATTTCACGACGTTACGGTTAGATACTATGCAGTACACTACTGGCCATTAAAATTGCTACACCACCAAGATGACGTGCTACAGACGCGAAATTTAGCCGACAGGCAGAAGATGCTGTGATATGCAAATGATTATCTTTTCAGAGCATTCACACAAGGTTGGCGCCAGTGGCGACACCTACAAAGTGCTCACATGAGGAAAGTTTACAACCGATTTCTTATACACAAACAGCAGTTGACCGGCGTTGCCTGGTGAAACGATGTTGTGATGCCTCGTGTAAGGAGGAGAAATGCGTACCATCACGTTTCCGACTTCGATAAAGATTGGATTGTAGCCTATCGCGATTGCGGTTTGTCGTATCGCGACATTGCTGCTAGAGTTAGTCGAGATCCAATTACTGTTAGCAGAATATGGAATCGGTGGGTTCAGGAGGGTAATACGGAACGCCGTGCTGGATCCCAACGGCCTTGTATCACTAGCAGTTGAGATGACAGGCATCTTATCCGCGTGGCTGTAACGGCTCGTGCAGCCATGTACCGATCCCTGAGTCAACAGATGGGGACGTTTGCAAGACAACAACCATCAGCATGAACAGTTCGACGACGTTTGCAGCAACATGGACTATCAGCTCGGAGACAATTGCTGCGCTTATCCTTGACGCTGCATCACAGACAGGAGCGCCTGTGATGGTGGATTCAACGAGGAACATGGCTGCACGAATGGAAAAACGTCATTTTTTCGGATGAATCCAGGTTTTGTTTACAGCATCATCCATGTTTTTCGACATCGCGTTGAATGCACATTGGAAGCGTTTATTCGTGATGGCCATACTGGAGTATCACCACGCGTGATCGTATGGGGTGCCACTGGTTACACATCTGTCACCTCTTGTTCGCATTGACGGCACTTTGAACAGTGGACGTAACATTTCAGATCAGTTACGACCCGTGGCTCTACTCTTCATTCGATCCCTGCGAAACCCTACACTTCATCAGGATAATGCACGACCGCATGTTGCGGCCCTTTCCGGATACAGAAAATGTTCGACTGCTGCTCAGGCCAGCACATTCTCCAGATCTCTCACCAACTGAAAAGGTCTGGTCAATGATATCCGAGTAAGTGGCTCGTCACAATACGCCAATCACTACTCTTGATGAACTGTGGTATCGTGTTGAAGCTGCATGGGCAGCTGTACCTGTACACGCCACCCAAGCTCTGTCTGACTCAATGCCCAGGCGTATCAAGGCCGTTATTACGACCAGACGTGGTTGTTGTAGGTACTGATTTCTCAGGATCTATACACCCAAATTATGTGAAAATGTAAACACATGTCAGTTCTAGTTTAATATATTCGTCCAATGAATACCCGTTTATCATCTGCATTTCTTCTTGTTGTACCAATTTTAATGGCCATTAGTGTAGTAAAATGTCTCAGCTGTACGGGAATATACATAATGGATGTGCGAGTACAGGTTGTAGACACGTGAAAGTTTAGGTCTGGTCGGCCGTCGTGCAGGGATAGCTAAATTCTAAGGCGACCGCTCACCACAAACGGGAAATCCGGGTTCGAGTCCACATACCTCACAAATTTTCGTTGTCGTCATTCCTTTCTACACCTCCAAATCCGCAGTTACGAATACAGTTAATGAAGCTTATTCAAGTGATTTAACGTGAAAACTGCAGGAAAATACACGAAACTCCCCTTCCGCTGATCGAGGCTGGGCTACTTTCCGTGTCTACAGTCGTTCACTCATCGGAAATATCACAATTGAAACGACGACTGGGAAGCAGCGATCTAAGTGGCACAGTGCTCAGAGACAGGGCTTGCAGTTGGGAGGACGTCGGTCCAAATTCCCGCCCGGTTATCCACATTCAGTTTCCCCAAATTCGCTTTAGGCAAATGCTGTGATGGTTCCTTTAAAAAGATACGGCCGATTTCCTTTGCCATCATTCCCCCAGTCCGAGCTAGTGCACCGTCACTATTGCCCATGTCGTCGACGGGACGTTAAATCCTAAACTTCCATCCTTTTTCTTACTACTTGGAAATGTTGCTTCGTTCTCCCTGCAATAAAGATATAATCTCTTGTACGGTTTTTGTCGAAATAATTTAGATCGAGTCAATTTACAGGCTGCACATACAGGATTTATTTGCGAGTAAAGCTATATGCTAGTCACTCACAAGTTTCTAAATAGCACACTACTCATAATTTAAGAATTAATATATTAGAGATTCATACTACTCATGTAGCTAACAGTTTAATTTGGGTTTTTGTAGACACACGTGCAAAGTTTTTAACTAAAAATTCGTACACCGTATAGAATAAATTGTCCAGAAGAAATGATTTTAGGCTACGTTAAAAATTTGCTGTCTGCCTATTAGACATTTTTGTTTTGGGCAACTGATCAAATGTTTTGGTGCCTGCATACTGAATTCGTATCTGAACCACAGACAGATTTAGAAATGAGTAATAATGGCCACTGTTTCTTCTAGTAGCCGTGGATATCATTATTCTTCTTACATTATGATGGACTGTTCACGATCAGATTCATTAGCGATTATACCTTTTGTGAACGAGCGATTAAAATCCAGAATGAGATTTTCACTCTGCAGCGGAGTGTGCGCTGATATGAAACTTTCTGGCAGATTAAAACTGCGTGCCCGACCGAGACTCGAACTCAGCACCTTTGCCTTTCGCGGGCAAGTGCTCTACCATCTGAGCTACCGAAGCACGACTCACGACCGGTCCTCACAGCCTTACTTCTGCCAGTATCTCGTCTCCTACCTTCCAGACGTCTGCCAGGAAGGACACTGCAGTATCCTTCCTTTCAGGAGTGCTAGTTCTGCAAGGTTCGCAGGAGAGCTTCTGTAAAGTTTGGAAGGTAGGAGACGAGATACTGGCAGAAGTAAAGCTGTGAGGACCGTGCGTGAGTCGTGCTTTGGTAGCTCAGATGGTAGAGCACTTGCCTGCGAAAGGCGAAGGTCCCGAGTTCGAGTCTCGGTCCGGCACACAGTTTTAATCTGCCAGGAAGTTTCACCGATTAAAATGTTTAAATCTCTGTAGAAAAATGTTCGACATGATTAAGGGTGAACGAAACATACTCTTCTCACTGATCACTTTCGCACAGACAAGACTCTCCTTCGAAGTAACTGACTACGACAGGAAATTTTGCCATGGACGGTTTTTCCTGCTGAGAAGTAGTAAGGCGCTATTAATAAAGGCACGAATTGTACTAAAATAATCACTGAAATGTGTTGTAGCTAAAATATTAAACAGCTGAACATGGATGAATACGCTCGAGCACCGTAACTAATATTCTTTGGTTACGAAAAAACACGAACCGATGTACTATTATAACCCATCAGGCGACCAGAACAACCTTTTATGCGAAAAAATAGGCTTCCTCGTTGATCCGTAATAACCGTAACTTCCTAACAACTTGAAAATGACGTACACTTCGAAATCCACCACACAATAAGACTGTACATTATATTCCTACACTCTACTGAAACTATTCTAATTTCAGTTATACAAAGCGATTTTAGTGCCAAAGAAAGCGGAAATAGATCCAGACCAATTTTATTTCTGATAAGAAGAAACGTAAAATGGGAAGAGCACCTTCAATGTACAATTTCTCTTGTATTTGGATAAATGAAAGCCATGTTACGGTCTCATTATCCCGTCCACTGCGAGGTATTTTAAATGCTTGAACAGCAATAACAGTTCGGCATAATTATGCGTAAAAATAAAGTGTATCGATAAAAAGATACGCCACCGATTGATTCTCGCCTCGCAGTTAACACATTTCTGTCCTCTCTCTCTCTCTCTCTCTCTCTCTCTCTCTCTCTCTCTCTCTCTTTGTCATTTACTTCTCTATCACTGGGCCTTATCGTCAAGAGGCATTTACGTAATGGAGACCTGGTCCCGTGTTCCTTCTAATTGGAATGTGTTACTCAGCCTCTAATGACATCGATTCCATCAGAATTATATTCATTAGGATAGCTAATTCTCACTTTCGCATTTCCTCTTCGAGTCAGGAATTGGTCGACTCATACAACGGCACCCACGCTCTCTCCATTCCGTCGTATCTTTTGAAAGGAGCGTCGGAGAAGATGTTGAATGTGCAATTGCAAGACAATAGCCATGGATTCAGATATTAGGGTCATTCAAAAAGAAATGAACCGATGTCTGTGAAATGAAAACTGCTGAAAGGATCGTAATGTCATTGCCTAAGGACGAAGGTGTGGTCCCTATAAAAGCGCTGAAGCCCTAAACTGGCCCCAAGAGGGACATAGGTGCTCATCCTCGTTGTAGCGGGACTTTGAATTTCGCCGCGCTACACTCGCTCCCTCAGACATAAATTATGCCGTCGCAGCGGTATGAGCGCTCGACGCCAGACAAAATACTAAAATTGTGACTCTTTATTTTCTATCCGTTTCTTTTGTCTCTTGAGAGCCGAAGCTTAATGCAGACGTAAAAAACTTATTAGCTAGTCTTGATCTGATTTTAATGTGTAGACATATTGTGGAAGTTATGAAATTCGGAGGATGGAAGTAGCAAAGTAAATTAAATTGCATTCAGTACCAAGATGATTTTAATTTCTATAAATTAGTGATTCCTGGACGATTGCAAGATTTCGGAGCAGACTTTTCACGCAGAAATGAAGTAGGAGATTTTGAAGACCTGGACGCCGCACGAAAGAAGACATGTTAACCTCGTAAAGAATGAAGTCTTATCTACGCCATTTCCCCCTGTTGGTTACATTTGTTATTCTCTGTCTTTTTTCAAATAATTTTTGTAGTGGAAATTGGTTTAACCTTTGCTCAGAAACGCCACAAGGACCACCCCAGCAATAGCCTTTCCGAATCACGAAGTCCGATAACTTTTCTGTAATACGAAGTCCGATTTGCATTTCATTCTTTCACTTTTTCACGGTCATCAACGATTTTTAAAACCCACTTTTTATTCACCATTTCTTCCCACATTTTCAACCTTTTCTTTTCTTCTCTCTTTCTCTTTTTTATTAACCACTACAACGTGACGAAAGTGTGAGCACGAGCTCATGTGTACCGTCCACAGTACTCATTAGCACTGGCCACAGGAAAATGGAGGCTTCAAAAGAAGAGGAAAGGAGTGTACTCCGCTTCCTGACGCGGAAGGAGAGCGAGGAACGGATGTTCATCGAAGAGTGGCACAAGCGTACGGACATTACAGTATGCCCCTTCCGAGGTTCAAGACGCGGCAAAAGAGATTCAAAGAAAGTCAGATCTTATTGGCTGATGATACAGGATCTGGAACGCTACATCGCATTACCGATGCCATGTTCAGTAGATGGATGCCCTCGTTACTGAAGACCAGTGAGTTACTGTTGCCATAGAGGTCGGGTTAGCAGGCCGCTGTAGCCGATCGGTTCTAGGCGCTTCAGTCCTGAACCGCGAGACTGCTACGGTCGCAGGTTCGAATCCTGCCTCGGGCATGGATGTGTGTGATGTCCTTAGGTTAGTTAGGTATAAGTATTTCTAAGTTCTAGGGGACTGATGAGCTCAGATGTTAAGTACCATAGTGCTCAGAGCCATTTGAACCATTTTGAAGAGGTCGGGATAAGCGTCGGAACTGCAACGGATCTGCAGTGCTCTTCGTACACGTGTGGCGTTCTTTGATAAAAGTCAGTTACCCGCACTCCTTCTGCTGTCAGGGAATCACTACACCCCTTTTGCTTTTCGTTTGAAGCCTTTATTTCTCTGATTTCAGCACGACTCACGAGGAGAACAGGAGATGTGCCATTACCCGATTTCCCAGAAACTTGGCGCAGTGGAAGATGCGTCAAAATAAGCGAACAGGTATCTCGGCTTATCCGTAAATACTCGACCGTTTCTGAAAAAAACGAAGGTCAGAGTTTTCAAGGTATTTTTCACGTACATCATGAGCCTTTTACCGCTCAGTCGTTAGCGTCGCAAATTATTAATATTGCGCTCCGTATTCGGAACTTGATTATTACATTTATTTTCCTTTTTCATTTATACGCTCGTGTCTGTTGAAGATTATTACACAAATGTTTTTCAGTATACATTGATATAATCTTGTTCTTATTTGGCTACTAACTGTACGTGAGATGAATGAATAAAGAAAACTGAGAAAAATATTTAAAATTGTTTTCGGTGAAATTCCTGTGAAATGTCTCGATTCATAATCAATAGCAAGCGCCAGTTTTCGGAAAAGTGATACTTTAAGCACGGTTTACGGCGAAATTATTGCTAAAGAGGGAAATGTACACCAATGTTAAAGACATTTCTTTCCAAAGTGGAATTCGTACGAAGATGTGTCGCTGTGGCAAACCTGCCTTCACGCATTGCTCTTGATGTTCAAATATCTGCATCTGCATCTAGATGAATAGTCTGCAAATCACATTTAACTGCCTAGCAGAGGTTTCGTCGAACCACATTCACAATTCTCTATTACTCCAATCTCTTATAGCGCGCGGAAAGTATGAACACCTATATCTTTCCGTGCGAGCTCTCATTTCCCTTATTTTATCGTGGTGGTCGTTCCGGCCTATGTAGGTCGGTGTCAACAAAATATTTTCGCATTCGGAGGAGAAAGTTGGTCATTCGAATTTCGTGAGAACATTCCGTCACAACGAAAAACGCCTTTCTTTTAATGATTTCCAGCCCAAATCCTGTATAATTTCAGTGACACTCCCTCCCATATTTCGCGATAATACAAAACGTGCTGCCTTTCTCTTAACTTTTTCGATGTACTCCGTCAGTCCTACCTTGTAAGGGACCCACACAACGCAGCAGTATCCTAAAAGTGGGCGAACGAGCGTAGTGTAGGCAGTCTCCTTAGTAGGTCTGTAACATTTTCTAAGTGTTCTGCCAATAAAACGCATCCTTTGGTTAGCCTTCCCCACAACATTTTCTGTGTGTTCTTGCCAATTTAAGTTGTTCGTAATTGTAATACCTAGGTATTTAGTTGAAATTACGGCTTTTAGATTAGACTGATTTATCGTGTAACCGAAGTTTAGCGAGTTCGTTTTAGTACTCGTGGCCGAGCGGTTCTAGGCGCTACAGTCTGGAATCGGGTGGACGCTACGGTCGCAGGTTCGAATCCTCCCTCGGGCATTGATGCGTGTGATGTCCTTAGGTTAGTTAGGTTTAAATAGTTCTAAGTTCTAGGGGACTGATGACCACAGAAGTTGAGTCCCATAGTGCTAAGAGCCATTTGAACCATTTTTTTTTTTTTTTTTTTTTAGTACTCATGTGGATGACCTCACACTTTTCGTTATTTAGGGTCAACTGCCACTTTTCGCACTATTCAGATATTATTTCTAAATCGTTTTGCAGTTTGTTTTGATCTTCTGATGACTTTATTAGTTGATAAACGACAGCATCATCTGAAAACAACCGAAGGCGGCTGCTCAGATTGTCTCCCAAATCGTTTACACAGATGAGGAACTGCAAAGGGCCTATAACACTACCTTGGGGAACGCCTGAAATCACTTCTGTTTTACTTGATGACTTTCCGTCAATCACTACGGACTGTGACCTCTATGACAAGAAATCTATGTTTAAATTGTTTCTCCTATCAGTATCATCAAACAGAATGCACCAAATCTTCCTGAAGAATAAACAATAAACAAAATATAAGAGTTAATACAAGTATTGATATGAGAATTAAATATAAGAATATTTCGAATATAAAAGACTGTAACTTGCCAGCATACCGTACATACACATGCTATGTAATAAATGTGTGACACTTACTGTGATATCCAACTGTAATTTTACAGTTAATAAAAGCGATTGTATCCCCTATTTGGAAATGAAACATGCAGGTAGTAACTTTCTACGAGCATGGGTAGATAAATGAAAACAATAAAAATAAATATAAGCAATAATAGAGTTTCGAACACTGGGTGCAAAAATTAGTAAGCCGTGATGCTAATCACGGATTAGCCATTTCGTCTGTCACATAAAGCATCTCAGAAATACCTCGAAAACATTTTTTTAACGGTCGGCTTTCTACGATAAGCCAACGCACGTGATCGCTTACCTTGACACCTCATTGAGTGAAGTCCTGGGAAGTCGGGTGATGGGACTGGCCGTGTCTCTCTCGTCAGAATAGTGGACTGTCGACGCATGCAAGTTCCCGCTGTGTCGCCACGTGGATGTGGGCACACGTCCCCTCTGGAGCCTGGTTTGGAGCATCACTGCTCGTGTAGGGACCACACCTTCTTCCATAGCCAACGGCATTACTATCTCTTCAACTGCTTTCATTTCGTAGCCTTCACCTCGTTTCTATTTGAATGATTTCCGTTTACAGCAGCAATCTTCTCAAAAGCTCTGGTTCAGAAACATTTCCTCTAAGTGTAATTTGTGCTCTTGGTGGCTGGCCTGGGTGGCCGAGCGGTTCTATGCGATACCGTCTGGAACCGCGCGATCGCTACGGTCGCAGTTTCGAATCCTGCCTCGGGCATGGATGTTTGTGATGTCCTTAGGTGAGTTAGGTTTAAGTAGTTCTAAGTTCTAGGGGGCTGATGACCTCAGATGATAAGTCCCATAGTACTCAGAGCCAATTCAACCATTTTGTGGCCATGTTTTCACAGAGAAAATACATCTTAGACTACTGGCCATTAAAACTGCTACACCAAAAAGAAATGCAGATGATAAACGGGTATTCATTGGACAAATATATTATACTAGAACTGACAAGCGATTACATTTTCACGCAATTTGGGTGCATGGACCCTGAGAAATCAGTACCCAGAACAACCACTTCTGGCCGTAATAACGGCCTTGATACGCCTGAGCATTGAGTCAAACAGATCTTGGTTGGCGTGTACAGGTACAACTGCCCACGCAGCTTCAACACGATACCATAATTCATCAAGAGTAGTGACTGGCGTATTGTGACGAGCCAGTTGCTTGGCCACCACAGACCAGACGGTTTCCATTGATGAGAGATCTGGAGAATGTGCTGGCCAGGGCAGCAGTCGAACATTTTCTGTATCGAGAAAGGCCCGTAAAGGACCTGCAATATACGGTCGGGCATTATCCTGCTGAAATGTAGGGTTTCGCAGGGATCGAATGAAGGGTAGAGCTACGGGTCGCAACACATCTGAAATGTAACGTCCACTGTTCAAAGTGGCGACAATGCGAACAAGACGTGATCGAAACGTGTAACCAATGGCACCCCAAAACATCACTCCGGGTGATACGCCAGAATTGCGATGGCGAATACACGCTTCAATGTGCGTTCTCCGCGATGTTGCCTAACACGGATGCGAGCATCATGACGCTGTAAACAGAACCTGGATTCATCCGAAAAAAATGACGTTTTGCCATTCGTGCACCCAGGTTCGTCGTTCAGTACACCATCGCCTCCTGTCTGTGATGCAGCATCAAGGGTAACCGCAGTCATGGTCTCCGAGCTGGTAGTCCATGCTGCTTCAAACGTCGTCGAACTGTTCGTGCAGATGGTTGTTGTCTTGGAAACGTCCCCATCTGTTGACACAGGGATCGGTACGTGGCTGCACGATCCGTTACAGCCATGTGGATAAGACGCCTGTCATCTCGACTGCTAGTGATACGAGGCCGTTGGGATCCAGCACGGCGTTCCGTATTACTCTCCTGAACCCACCGATTCCATATTCTGCTAACAGTCATTGGATCTCGACCAACGCGAGCAGCAATGTCGCGATACGATAAACCGCAATCGCGATAGGCTACAATCCGACCTTTATCAAAGTCGGAAATGCGATGGTACGCATTTCTCCTCCTTACACGAGGCATGACAACAACGTTCCACCAGGCAACGCCGGTCAACTGGTGTTTGTGTATGAGAAATCGATTGTAAACTTTCCTCATGTCAGCACGTTGTAGGTGTCGCCACCGGCGCCAACCTTGAGTGAATGCTCTGAAAAGCTAACCATTTTCATATGACAGCATCTTCTTCCTGTCGGTTAAATTTCGCGTCTGTAGCAAATCATCTTCATGGTGTAGTAATTTTAATGGGCAGTAGTGTATTTGTAAACCTACTCACCATAATGAACGGCAACGAGTATGAGCCACAGATCTAAACTAAACGATCATTGTGATTATAAATCTACTGCTACATTTACCACACTAAGGAAACGGAAGACTGTCCAAATGAAGATAGCATACAGTCAAACGTATGACTCATAAACGTCCGCTTTCTCAGCAGGGAGGTCAGCGAATCTGACTGCCACACGGGGCTTCGAGTTCGGCCCCTGACACAACAAATGAATTTCCCTTTGGTCAGAGAAGTGGGAAAGAGGCCGCTTGCCAGCGTCAAAGAATGTGGAGAACTTCTTAAAGGAGAAGCAGCCAGTGCCTGAGAGAATACTGTGCCTCTTCTCTACTGAACTACATTGACGGAAAAAAATCGCAACACCAAGAATAAGCTGTGCGACATGAACGAAAGTTGATGGGCGTGTTTCTTCGAGGGTAATCCCAAAAGTAAAGTATCCTAGTTTTGTACAAGTACATAGACCTGTTTATTTCTACAATTGTTTACATCTCTTTACAGCCTGAACATTTAGCTATTTTTCGATATAATCACCATTTCTGTCGATGCATTTTTGTAGACGCTGTGGCAGTTTTTGTATGCCCATGTAGTACCAGCTCGCCGCCATGCTGTTCAGAAAGTTATAAACTTCTTCTTTCACCTCGTCCTCGAAGCTGAATCTCCGGGACCACAATTAACGCTGATAGATACTGTAAGACTCTGAGAAAACAGAGACGGGTAATTCAGAGCCGGAGAACAGGAATGTTGAGCAAGGGCGTACACATTTTCTGTGATAACGCTTGCCCACACATCGCTCGGCAAACCGTTGCTCTCCTGCAACAGTTTCAGAGGCACATAACCACCCACCCACCCTATAATCCGGACTTGGCAGTGACTGTCACCAGTTCCCTATGTTGAAAGAACAAGTGGCCGTAAAGTGATTCAGCTCCGGCGACGAGATGAAAGAAGAGGTTCATAACATTCTTAACAGCATGGCGGCGAGCTGGCATGACGTTGGGCATACAAAAATTGCCACAACGTCTACAAAAATGCATCGACAGAAATGGTGATTATGTCGAAAAATAGCTAAATGTTCCATCTGTAAACTGATGTAAACCATTGTAGAAATTAACAGGTCTATGTACTGAGACCTTACTTTTGGGATTACCCCTGTACATCTGAAAGATGATATCTATTAGTCTAATTTCAAAAATGGCTCTGAGCACTATGGCACTTAACATCTGAGGTCATCAGTCCCCTAGAACTTAGAACTACTTAAACCTAACTAACCTAAGGACATCACACACATCCATGACCGAGGCAGGATTCGAATCTGCGACCGTAGCGGTGTCGCGGTTCCAGACTGTAGCGCCTAGAACCGCACGACCACTCCGGCCGGCTGCTGCCATTCGAAGGGATGTTTTCCAACAGGATAAAGCTCGTCCACATACTGCTATTGTAAATCAAGATGCTCTACAGAGTGTCGACGTGTTGAATTGACCTTCTCGATTACCAGATCTGTCTCCAATAGAGCACATATTGGACATCATAGGACGCATCTCCAGCGACAACCACAATTAGCATTAACCATCTCTGTATTGTCCGACCAAGTGCAACAGGCATGGAACTCCACCCCTCAAACTGACATCCGGCACCTGCACAACACAATGCAAGCACCTTTGTATGCTTGCATTCAACATTCTAGCTCTTACACTAGTTATTTATGTACCAGCGTTTCACACACTCAGTGGCTTTTCTCCTGCTCTCATTAAACCGTGCACTGTCAAAGCGGTAGGTGGATAAAAACAAAATGTCCAGACACTGTGACCAACAGACTACAGGACGAAATATTAAGTGTCTCTTTCCAAAGCTGCTTCACAGAGGAAGACTGCACTGTAGTTCCTTCTCTATATTGTCACACAGATGACAAAATGGTAGATATCGAAATAGATGAAAGAGGAATAGAAAAACAATTAAAATTGCTCAAAAGAGGAAAGGCCTCTGGACCTGATGGGATACCAGTTCGATTTTACACAGAGTACGCGAAGGAATTTGCCCCCCTTCTCTAGAAGAGGGTAGCGTTCCAAAAGATTGGAAAAGGGCACAGGTCATCCCCGTTTTCAAGAAGGGACGTCGAACAGGTGTGCAGAACTATAGACCTGTATCTCTAACGTCCATCAGTTGTATAATTTTGGAACACGTGTTATGTTCGAGTATAATGACTTTTCTGGAGACGAAATCTACTCTGTAGGATTCAGCATGGGTTACGAAAAAGACGATCGTGTGGAACCCAGCTCTCGCTATTCGTCCACGAGACTCAGAGGGCCTTAGACACGGGTTCACAGGCAGATGCCGTGTTTCTTGACTTCCGCAAGGCGTTCGATCAGTTCCCCACAGTCGTTTAATGAACAAAGTAAGAGCATATGGACTATCAGACGAATTGTGTGATTGGATTGAAGGGTTCCTAGATAACAGAACGCAGCGTGTCATTCTCAATGGAGAGAAGTCTTCCGAAGTAAGAGTGATTTCAGGTGTGCTGCAGGGGAGTGTCGTAGGACAATTGTTATTCACAGTATATATAAATGACCTTGTCGATAACATCGGAAGTTCATTGAGGCTTTTTGCGGATGATACTATAGTATATCAAGAGGTTGTAACAATGGAAAATTACACTGAAATGCAGGAGGAACTGCAAAGAATTGACGCATGGTGCAAGGAATGGCAATTGAATCACAATTTAGACAAGTGTAATGTGTTGCGAATACATAGAAAGATACATCCTTCATCATTTAGCAACAATATAGCAGGTCAGCAACTGGAAGCACTTAATTCCCTAAATTATGTGGGAGTACGCATTAGGAGTGATTTAAAATGGAATGACCATATAAAATTAATCGTCGGTAAAGCAGATGCCAGACTGAGATTCGTTGAAGAATCCTAAAGAAATGCAGTCCGAAAGCAAAGGAAGTAGGTTACAGTACACGTGTTCGCCCACTGTTTGAATATTGCTCACCGGTGTGGGATCCATACCAGATAGGGTTAATAGAAGATCCAATGGAGAGCAGCGCGCTTCCTTACAGGATCATTCAGTAATCGCGAAAGAGTTACGATGATGATAGATAAACTGCAGTGGAAGACTCTGCAAGAGAGACGCTCAGTAGTTCGGTACGGGCTTTTGTTGAAGTTCCGAGAACATATCTTCACCGAGGAAACTTCTAAGGATATCAGTCCCTAAGCTTACACACTATTTAACCTAAATTAGCCTAAGGACAAAGACACACACCCATGCCCGAGGGAGGACTCGAACCTCCGCCGGGACCAGCCGCACATTCACCGAGGAGTCAAGCAGTATATCGCTCCCTCCTACGTATTTCTCGCGAAGAGACCATGAGGATAAAATCAGAGAGATTTGGTTCCACACAGAGGCATAGAGATAATCTTTTGTAAGGTGTCAGGCAAATCCAACACCTTACATGAAAACCCTGACATGATAAGCAAATCCAGTAGTATGTCACATAGCTCCGAATAAATCGTGACATTAAATTAACCAAAGTAATACGAGTAACGAGTGAGCAAATGGAATACCACAGACTAACACAAGAATGCCTAAATGCATGTCGTACCTTCCCACCGTGAGGCAGACGCAGTTCCGAGGGGAGAAACGAGGACAGAAGCCGAGAGCAGAACCGTGTTAAGCTAGAAAAGGGAGGGGCTGGGCACCCACGCCGCGAGCCTACCTGTACAACTATACAACCCGCACGTTTTAGCGTGAGGCTTTTTCGCATCTCAGGTATGTCAAGGACAACCCTCAGCCCATGTTAAGAGCTAGAGCCCTCCAGAAAAGCAGTATAGATCTTACGATAACACAAAAAAGGGCCACTACCACCCGCAAGTTTTAGCGTGAGACTTTTTCGCGTGTCTGTTACATTAGGATCACTCCCCAGCCCATGTTAAAAGATAGAGCCCTCCAGAAGAGCAGTATAGATCTTACGATACCGCTAAAAGGACCACACTAGCTGCAAGTTTTAGCGTGAGACTTTTTAGCGTCTCTGTTACGTTGCAAACTTTAAAAACATTGCCCCACCACGAAAAGTATAACGTTTCTCATTGGATAGACAGAATTTTTGTAGGCGGAGGTCAAGGTTAACATTGAGACCCTGATTGGTCAGATGAAAACATAGCCAGATAGTTTTTTGAAACTAACTTCGGTAAATTGTAGTAAGGAGAAGTTAGAGGAGAGTTGGTTCCGAGACGGCGAGCTGGATGGCTGCTGCGCCGGCCGCTGCCGCCCTGACGCTGCTTAGACACCGACAAGGTAATGAACGCACGCGATGCCGCATTTTTGAGCGCATAAGGCTTCACTCAGAACTGCAGAAGTCTCATCTATTACACCCCTTTTTTCCGTAATACTAATGGTGATCGTTAATTAAAACTCATGGTGTTCACATTTTCCACTTGAAGAACAGATCTGAAACACGATGATTTTTCTTTTATATAGTTATTGAGAAACCACATCAGCCACTGTAATATACGACAAGTTAGATAAGTAATTAAAGATAATTGAGGGTCACTGTAGACCATTTTGATAGTTTTCTCTTTTGTGAAACTTAAATTAAACCTAGATTATAGATGTGATATGGCATAGGTCATCCTTCGATCGATTGTAGAACTTGGAAACCCATTTAGGGAATATTCGTTCACATTTTTGTTGAACGCTGTTGGTTTTTACCATCCTGTATTAAAACATTTCCTTTTATCAATAGTGCAATTTATAAACGATGTTTTGTGATTAGAATAAATTTCCAATGGTAAACTTAACTGCTTTTTCGACGTTATTTTACCAGCTAACTAAAAATAGGAAAGCCTTGAACCCTTTCCACTATATTTAGTTAGAATTAAGATTCTTTTACAGGGAGTGCAGTGGAGCTGACGCTGAGATCATTTAGTATTTGGTTATATCATCGCTAGTCTCATTGAACTCTTCTGAATTCTACATGTCATGTGTGGTCTGGCGTCTCCTTACCAGCAGCAGGTCCCAGGTTCAAACTAGTTAATTCCCTAAAAAACACGCTCAGAGCGTCGTTGCGCGAAAGTGGTAGGGAGACACGATATAGTACAAACATACACCACCATGAATGTTTAGACTTTCTTTCCACGAACAATACAAGACTGGTGTACAAGGGAGAACCGACAGAGGTACTCAAAGTACACTCCGCCACACACCGTCAGGTGGCTTGCGAAGTATGGATGCAGATGTAGATGTCAATTACTTAAATATGTTATGTAGACAAATATTTTCCCGAAATTTGACTACTCTGTGTTCCTTACTTTTTGGTTCAAAAAAATGGTGCAAATGGTTCTGAGCACTGTGGGACTTAACATCTATGGTCATCAGTACCATAGAACTTAGAACTACTTAAAGCTAACTAACCTAAGGACATCACACAACACCTAGCCATCACGAGGCAGAGAAAAGCCCTGACCCCGTCGGGAATCGAACACGGGAACCCGGGCTTTGGAAGCGTGAACGCTACCGCACGACCACGAGATGCGGGCATTACTTTTTGGTTTTGTGACTTTTTTCCGTCAGTGTAGTTTCAAAGTATTCGGTTTTGTCACTTATAAATATTTCATGAAGCTTATTCCCAATGGCAGGTGAAAAGATAAATTTGGTAAAACCGGTACCGTCACACCTTGCACTACTGCGTGGAGAGTGAAACAGATTTTCGGAAAGAGAGCAAAAGTTTAACATTTCTAATGCAGCCCATGAGGCACAGTGATACATTTCAGGTCACGCAGGGCTTCACATTCTTGTGGTTTGCAGACAGAGCTGGAATGAGTTAGCTATTGCAAGGTACGAAACTGCTGTAGAGCCTACATGAAGTTCTGGAGAGAAATTACGAACAGTATTCGTTTAAAAAAGGTCGTATAGATTCAGTAGATGCATTACTACCAGGTCATAGCTTTCGTTACGTAACGGTTAGCCATTGTGTACGACTGTTTCATGACAAACCCATTCTGAGTGTTATATCAAAAGTAATTTGCATAAATATATTTGTGTTCAGAAGTAGGATGGCTACAAAGTTCTAACTCAGAATACAAGGCGACAATGCAATCGGAATTTAACCCCAGAAATTGATGTGCACATAAGACCCTAAATCTGGAAATACTGAATACGACATTCTTTGGCGAAAGCGACATCTGCTACTGAGACGTATTTAGAAAGTTTCAGTCTTCCGCAGCTGAGCATGCAGCTCCTTACGATTACTTATAATCTGGCACTCTCTCATACAGAGCTTTGACGGAGTTTACAACAAGCGCATAACATTATTGTGTGAGGGTACGGCTGAGCTTTCGACCCACATCCGTGGATGTCAGAAGGATCTGCGTGAGGTGGACTAGCTGTTAAGTATTTCACTCCCCACGCAACGGATAAGAAATAGAACAGGGACGGCCGTACAAAACATGAAACAAAAGACAAAAAGCACGTTGTCCATCTAATCATGATACGAAACAGTGGTCCACGTTAATCCAGTTTATTACAATGTTCCCTGCTGATATACATGAATAATAAATTATTACGGCCGGCCTGAGTGGCCGTGCGACTCTAGGCGCCACAGTCTGGAACCGAGCGACCGCTACCGTCGCAGGTTGGAATCCTGTCTCGGGCATGGATGTGTGTGATGTCCTTAGGTTAGTTAGGTTTAATAAGTTCTTAATTCTAGCCGACTGTTGACCTCAGAAGTTAAGTCGCATAGTGCTCAGAGTCATTTGAACCATTTTTTTAAATTATTGCGGGATCTGTTACATCACAACAAAAGTAGAGAAGAAGAAAATTAACAGTTGGTGACAAGGCATAGTACTTGTCTTACACTTCAATGTCCCATCATTTATTGTAGTTTAAGTGAATAGGACAAGACAAAAATCTACGTATGAATTATGAGAAGTTAAATTCGTGGTAGTCACGCAGTGATTGCCTACATCCACCAGAATAATGCAAAATTATGCGTGAACTAACATTGCTGACTGGGTCATGAATGACCCTTCAATCACGCGAGAGAAGTAGTGGATTCGCACAGAAATTCTCATACCCTGCTGGCCGGAGCTACGGTATCGAACGAAATCCAGCACTCAGACGCGTGGAGTGCGGCGAGCACCGTGACCTGCTGCAGACAGCAACACGTCATCTCTCTGTCGGATCTCTGGATGAAATCTCTACATCAAGTGCTCTCTTTACTGGCACCTGGATGAAGTCTCCTCCACCATGCGACAAAGCAAAGTGAGTTCCTCCTTGACAGAAAGTTCTTTCTGCTATCTACATATCCGTTGAATTCCTGTGCACTACTGAAAAAGGCTCTGCAAATTCCTGTCTCATGACATTTTTGCTAGCAAATATCTTCTCTCTTAGCAACATTCTTAAAATATTAGCTAATCGTTACACACCCGAGTAAGCAGTTCTTAAAGGATTCCTTGTTACTCTCCCACTCCTCGTCTATGCTCACTACGACAGCCAATATGCTTGTCTGAACGTCCGCAGTTCTTGGAACCTAGCGTCCTGACCTCTCCTACTATGCTATGTGTTTATACCAGCCAATGAGAAGCCCTCTTAACCCTCTAACTGCTCCGGACGTCTTAACGCGCGCGCCTTTGCACGTGTCCCTGAGTGCTCTGAACGTGTTTCCACGCGCCACCAGTGCTTCAAATGGTTCAAATAGCTCTGACCACTATTGGACTTAAGATCTGCGGTCATCAGTCCCCTAGAACTTAGAACTCCTTAAACCTAACTAACCTAAGGACGTCACACACATCCAGGCCCGAGGCAGGATTCGAACCTGCGCCAGTAGCGGTCGCGCGGCTCCAGACAGTAGCGCCTAGAACCGCAAGGTCACTGCCGCCGGCCACCAGTGCTTCTACCTGGTACTCTGAACGTATCTACGCGTAGACACAGGTACAAAGGCACGCGCGGAAACACGTCCAGAGCAGTTAAGAGGGTTAAGACTTTTTAGAGCACAGGTTATTCACACCATAAACGACGGCGCTCAGAAGTCAGCTCATCATATTACAAAGAGAAAAGAAACCCTGTCTACAATGAGCAATGTGTTGCTTTCATGGAGCTCCGATATTTTTATCTGCCATTGGTCTCACCTCACTCATCATTCTTGGAAAGCGACTCGTCGGCGCAAAAAAAAAAAAAAAAAAAAAAAATCCCTTGTTTTCAGAACGACAATTCAGTGTTCCTTTGGAGATACATGCACATCTTAAGGAACAGGCACCGAGGCAAATGCAGCTCTTATGCATTACATGAATGTATTTGGAGTTTCGAATATGGACAGCCATCCGGTGTATAATAAAATGACGACAGCGAAATTTTTTGCTGGACCGGCACTCGAACCCATATTTCCCGTTTAACGCCAGCGGTCGCCTTACCATTTTTTAAACCGAGCGAGGTGGCGCAGTGGTTAGCACACTGGACTCGCATTCGGGAGGACGACGGTTCAATCCCGTCTCCGGCCATCCTGATTTAGGTTTTCCGTGATTTCCCTAAATCGCTTCAGGCAAATGCCGGGATGGTTCCTTTGAAAGGGCACGGCCGATTTCCTTCCCAATCCTTCCCTAACCCGAGCTTGCGTGCCGTCTCTAATGACCTCGTTGTCGACGGGACGTTAAACACTAACCACCACCACCACCATTTTTTAAAATTCGTTTTGTTCGATATTACTCATTTAATTTCGTCAGAGCGGACAACAAGTAACGCCTATTGAAGTTCATCTTTGGGTCCTATACTCAGTTTTTTCGTTACAGGGGATTACATGCCCTTTGACCAAACACTCTGAGCGACGGTGCCGGCCTACATTACGTTAACAGGGTATGACTCACGACCAGACTCAAATTCCGTAGATCGTCAACCATGCGTCGACAACATGCGCTCGTACCTTCATTATGTGTAGTCCACAAGAGAAAGATACACTGAGGAGCCAAAGTAACTGGTACACCTCCCTAATCTCGTGTAGGGCCCTCGTAAGCACGCAGAAGTGCCGAAATACGACGTGCCATGGAGTCAACTAATGTCTGAAGGAGTACTGGAGGGAACTGACACCATGAATCCTGCAGGGCTGTCGATAAATCCGTACGAGTACGATGGGGCGAAGATCTCTTCTGAACAGCACGTTGCAAGGAATCCCAGATAAGCTCAATAATTCTCATGTCTGGGGAATTTGGTGGCCAGCCGCAGTGTTTAAACTCAGAAGAGTGTTCCTGAAGCCACTCTGTAGCAATTCTGGGCCGGTGAGGTGTCGCATTGTCCTGCTGGGATTGCTCAAGTCCGTCGGAATGCACAATTCACGTGAATGGATGCAGGTGTTCAAATAGGATGCTTACGTACGTGTCACAGTCGTATCTAGACGTATCAGGGGTCCCATATCACTCCAATTGCAAATATCCCACACCATTACAGAGCCTTCACCATCCTGAACAGTCCCCTGCTGATGTGCAAGGTCCATGCATTCATGAGGTTGTCTCCATACATCTGCTCGATACAATTTGAAACGAGACTCGTCTGACAAGGCAACTTGTTTCCAGTCGTCAACAGTCCAATGCCGGTGTTGAGGGCGCTGGCGAAGTTTAAAGCTTTACGACGTGCAGTCATCAAGGATACACGTGTGAGCCGTCGGTTTCTAAGGCCCATATCGACGACATTTCGCTGAATGGTTCGCGGGCTGACACTTCTTGATGGCTCAGCATTGAAATCTGCAGCAATTTGCGAAAAGGTTGCACTTTTGTCACGTTGAAAGAGTCTCTTCGCCGGCCGCGGTAGCCATGCGGTTCTGGCGCTGCAGTCCGGAACCGCGGGGCTGCTACGGTCGCAGGTTCGAATCCTGCCTCGGGCGTGGGTGTGTCTGATGTCCTCAGGTTGGTTAGGTTTAAGTAGTTCTAAGTTCTAGGGGACTTATGAAATGGCTCTGAGCACTATGGGACTCAACTGCTGTGGTCATTAGTCCCCTAGAACTTAGAACTACTTAAACCTAACTAACCTAAGGACATCAAACACATCCATGCCCGAGGCAGGATTCGAACCTGCGACCGTAACAGTCGCACAGTTCCGGACTGCGCGCCTAGAACCGCGAGACCACCGCGGCCGGCTGGGACTTATGACCTAAGATGTTGAGTCCCATAGTGCTCAGAGCCATTTGAAAGAGTCTCTTCAGTCATCGTTGGTCTCGGTCTTGCAAGATCTTTTTCTGGCCGCAGCGATGTCGGTGATTTGATGTTTTACCGGATCTCTGATATTCAGAGTTCACTCGTGAAATGGTCGTACGGGAGAATCCTCACTTCATCGCTTCCTCTGAAATGCTGTATCGTATCGCTCGTGTGTCGACTATAACACCACGTTCAGACTCACTTAAGTCGTGACAACCTGTCAGTGTAGCAGCGGTAAGCGATCTAACAACTGCGTCAGACACTTGTTCTCTTACATAGTCGTGGCCGATCGCACCGCCGCCTTCTGCCTGTTTACATATCTCTCTATTTGAATACTCATGGCGCTTCCATGTAGATGCATTCATGGCCAAAAGAACGTGGTATCGTACTTCTGAACAACTGCAATATCGTATGTATCTGTCGACACCGGGCATGTGGCTTCCAATTAATGTGTCTACCATGTACAGAAATATACATAATGATGGGCGACATATGGAAGTTTGGATCTGGCCTTGAGTCATGCTTAGACAACCTTGTGGTGAGCCGACCGCTCGCGATAAGCGGGAAATCCGGGTTTGAGTCCGGCTCAGCAAAAAATTTCCGTTGCCGTCATTCCCTTATACAGCTGATGGTTGTCCTTTTCATGTACGAGCGTAAGTCAATTATTATCCATAAAGTAGCTATAAAATTTCATTGTAATCGAATAGAAAACTTACAAGAACATAATTTTTCGGCATAGTCTCCTTGCGTTTCAACGCAGTTGGTCCAACGTTATACAATGTTGTTGATGCCCCCATAAAAGAAAGTTGTCGGTTGAGCTGCGACCAGGAATGCACCGTTTCTTTCATTGCTTCGTCCGAGGCACATCGACGGCCTCTTAATGCCTGTTTGAGTGGAACAAACAAGTCATAGTCAGAAGGGGCAAGATGGAGGATGATCCAGTACTTCAAATTTGAGTATCTGGAGCGTTTCAGCAGTGTGGGCAGCAGTATGCGGACGGGCATTGTCATGCAAGAACACAACACCTTTTGACAGCAATCCTCGGCGTTTGCTTCGAACTGCACTGTTTATTGTCGTGCTTCTTTCCACGTAATGCTCCAGTACTCGAACTTGTGCGTCCCAAAAATCTGTAAGCATCAGTTTTCCTGCAGACGGTTGGGTCTTGAACTTTTTCTTGCATGGCAATTTTGGATGTTTCCATTCCACGCTCTGCCGTGTACTCTCCGTAAAGATGGATCCATCTTTCGTCACTAGTAATTATCCTGTCTAAGAAGTTGTCACCTTCGTTACCATAGCGATCCAAATGTTTTTTGTAGATGTGCAAGCGAGTTTGTTTATGCAATTGTGGGAGATGTGTTGGGACTCATCTTGCACAACTTTATGAAACCCAAACGTAGGCAGAACCGTGATTAATTTGCAGACGATGTGTCACTTAATGATTCAAATGACTGTGAGCACTATCGGACTTAACTTCTGAGGTCATCAGTCCCCTAGAACTTAGAACTACTTAAACCTAACTAACCTAAGGACATCACACACATCCATGCCCGAGGCTGGATTCGAACCTGCGACCGTAGCGGTCATGCAGTTCTAGACTGAAGCGCCTAGAACCGCACGATGTGCCAGTTAGTCAATAGTTACTCGTATGTCTAAGAGAATTATTTCACGTGAACGCTCAATGGTTTCTTCATTTGTGCCGGTAAACGGTCGTCCGGCTCCTTCATCGTGCGTAACACTTGTGCGATCTTTGCGGAATTTTTCAATCCATTCGTAGACACTCCGTTGTAGCAAAACACTGTTCCCGTACTGTAACGAAAGTCGTCGATGAATTTGGGCCCCTGATACGCCTTCCGACCACAAAAAATGGATCACTGAACGTTGCTGTACTTTGGCGCAAATAGACAGTGAAGCAGCCATGATTAACAGCACGACAGCTATAACGAAACTAACCTAGCAGCTGGAAAATTGCAAAGATGTAACAACAAATAAATAAAGGATGCGTCATCCGCGTAAAACGACGGTACTACCAAAATAAACAAAAATATAACTAAATTGTGGATAAAATTTGACTTACCCTCGTAGATTCCTTTGAAATGTGTTCTGGCCGGATGGCACAGCTTATAAAAAACACTTGGCAAGTGCTTTTGTTATGCTATGTTGTATAGCATCAGCTCTGACAGTGTTCAGGTCACTGGCCGTTACTTGCCCTAAGCGGTCAGCTCTTCTCATCCTTTCGCGCTTTCCTCTGAAAGGTGGCCGTCAACTCCTTTGGAGGGGAAGGGAGAGGAGGAGGTTTATGTTCGGTCCGCACACCAAGGCACTGGCCTGGGCCACTGTGCCCAGCTTGGCTCATCACGTATCTAATTAAACTACAGAGAAAATCACTTTTAAATCCTCCACCAGGATTATTGGACTTAACGTCCCGCCGATTTCGAGGATACTAGAGCTCGAATGAGGTCAAGGTTGGGGGAGGAAATCGACCGTGCCCTTCCAAAGGAACCATCCTGGAATTTGCTTGGAGCGATTTAGGGAATTCATGGAAAACCTTGATTTGGACGGCTGGACATGGATTTGAATCGTGGTCTTGCCAATGCGAGTCCAGTGTGCTAACCTCTGCGCCATCTCGCTCGGTGCCAGAAATATGAAGGAATTAACACAGAAGTAGATTTATTACTCTTGGGAATAACTGACGTTACCAATCACAAGCATTACCTGTTTTATTAACTGGCAGAATGGAATTCAGGTAGTAATGATTTTAAATCAGTTATGAACAACTCACGAGACATGTCAGTCTGGCAGTAGACTGATGCATATCAGTTGACACAGTTCTTCACTACTGACCTAGTTCCATTTTAACACAATTGTTTTTTATTCATTAATATTTTAATATATAACAGGGAAAAAATTCTCTTGGTAAAGCTCGCTGTCTGAAGACGACACAAACGTAGAAAACGGATTATAGGCCTAAAAGTTGTTGGCAGTTGTCAGTGACAACAAAGATGTCTTGCAATAACTGGCAGACGCTAATACCCCTCCATCATATTCATAATTTAAACAAAGGAAAAGTTAATATCTAAGTACGAATGTATTAGCAGGAAAGGAGTTGTTACGGTGCACGCTTATTTCCAAGTCCGTATCGATCTAAGTGCTGAGTTTTCACTCAGACGGCGCTTTGGCGTTAGGCGGTTGTTTCAATGTGTGAGCGCTGGCCGGAGCTTAGCTGGAGGCATGTGTGGAGGTGAGAGGTGGGGGGAGACAGTTCGGCTCGGCTCAGGTTGTTTGCATCTGGACGCCGAGTGGGGCCCGATGGGAAGACCGGACCGTGATTTTACGGTCAATAGTGTAGACAGCGGCGTGGTGTGCCGTTTAACTTGATTCGCAAGGGGAGCAAAATCTCTCCTGCTGTAGTTTGTCGAGCCTGAGTTTGAAATACCTTCTATGTGAGGCGGGATGTCATTTCGTCCTCCTGTCTCTCCGTCGCTGGGATTGCTATCCTCGTTTACCGTCCCATGGATGTATATCGATGGAGTACGCTGCTCTCCGTACTCTACTAGACGCTGGTGATGGAAGTGCGTCGTTGAGCGGCACATAAGTCTGGGTGCTTTATGTTTGATCTTCAAGTGCATAGTCTTTGAGTGGCACTCCTTAGAGTTTGCCTTGCGCAGTTATATTGGAGTTTACTTTGTTTTGTGGCGCTTCCGCTTTCCCTTAACGAAGGTTAAGCTAGATTCGGCACTCCTTACGACGCTTGCCACGTCAGCAGGCAGGCCGGAGCCACCTTCGCGACTAAACGGAAGCCTTTGGACTGAGAGATCTTATGTTTGCCATATTGTTCACAAATTGTTCTTTTGGTATTAAGTTGGCTGAGGTTTCTTATGGATTTCTCGGCATTTGGTCCGTTGTCCGGCCCGGGCTAGGTCTCCTTATTTTGAAGGTCGGTCCTTGATTTGACTGAGTGCGATTTTGTTTACTGCCTGGTGGTTCTCGTAGTACGCCGGGTCTCTGTGGTTGTGTTGCATTTTGTATGGGGCTGCGTGCTCGGAGGCGTGGAGCACCATTTGTGTGAACTGCTTCACTGGGGAGTACTGATCGGGCCATTCGTGGTCCTCAGCTGTATGAAATGATTTTATTATTATTTTAAAGTAACATTATCAATTAAATGATTTAATTCTTGTTTCGTTAATTGCAGCTTGGGTGCTGAGAAATTTAGTAGTGTAATTAGGGAAGATTTAATAGTGGCACACGCCCCTTTACCTGTTTCGTAATCTGTTGATTGCCGAAAGACTTTAAGCTCATAGTCATATGTGATTTTCTTAAATTATTGTATTTTTAAGTCGTGTTATCTTTTTATTTGCTGATCACTGGTGTACTGTTCCAAGTATTAAAATGTTTCAAGTAGCTATTACATGGGTGGAACCGCAACGTCTCCATAGGTGCGTGCCTTACGTGTCCTCTTTTGGCGCGGCCTGGTGTCCGTTGTTTGTTTTGGTGCACCTGAGTTAAGTATTGTGTTGCCTCCTCTCTTGCGGCCCCATCGTGTTCTTCTCATAAACGTTTCCTTCAAGGCATTTTTAATTTTATGCTAGTGTTATTTTAATTTCTTACATTGGCAAAATTGTGCGGCCTTCATTATGCACAATGCTTGTCATAGCGGAGTTGATGTGCCGTTGTAATTTCTTAAAGTCCATTGTGTGTGCCCTTCGTGATACATACTGTCATAATAGATTTGAGTATGGCAATTATAATGTCTCATATGTCATGATGTGCATGTGTAATGGAGCCATAAATGGATGATTGTTATTTCTGTTTTTGGCGCCCTTCATGCCTCCTTTCTTGTCCCTATTGGTACGCTATCCTTGTACTTGTGTTGGTAAGACAGATCAGGACTGCCTATGAGATGCATCCTCTGCCTCAGAGTCTGCATACGATACAATGTAACGCGCCAGCTACACACTTTGAGCCGTGCGTGGCTTGTGTTCCCGCCATCATGTATTTTACACCCTGTTTTTAACGTACTTCCACCTCACTACGGTAATTTAAATTACTACTGTCACTGAGTTGCTGCTTTGTGTGACTGGCGCTAGCACCGCATATTGATATATCCCCTCTCGTAGTATCTTTGCTTGACTGCTATTACTTCACGGTCGTTGTCTGTCGTTAGCTGGTTCGTCGGGAGTTCGGGTTGCGAGTTCTGGGCTGCCAGTTGGTTGGAACGTGTCTGGAGCGCAGTCCGGACCTGCCAGTCGGGGAGTTGCAATGCGGCACTAGTGCAGGTGGGTTGGAGCTGTGGGGTCTGTGTCGACATGGCTCGCCCGACGGTTGCCGCCAAGCATCACTAGAGCCGGGCCACGGTCTTCATGGATCGTCGGTCGGTCGGTCGGTCGTCCTACGGGACGAAGCGTTTTCGCTCGTCGATCGTTCATGAGTCGGCTGTGTGTGCGTGCGTAAACTCCTGATTTGTCTTCGTGTGTGCTTAGTTACTGTTGGGTATCGTCCAGGTCTTCGTGTAAGTGTTCGTCAGGTTGTGTGTGTAGTTGGTGTTATTTACTTTGAAAAGTTATTTTAAATGTTGTCGGTTGGTGTTATTTACTTTGAAAAGATAATTTAAATGTTGTCGGCGTACTGCCTCTGCGAGGTCGGTCGTCTTATCGGGCGACGTGTAACTGGTTCTCCGAGCGCTTCTAGATCCCTTCAGTTACCATCTTCTGGAACTTGGGCCGGTCCTTTCCTGGTGCAGGGATGTCGTTTAGCCAATTTATGTATTCCCTCTGCATGGTTGGGTCCGAGCCTGTATTTCCACTGTCGTCTGTCTGGAAGTGAGTGGGAGACACACCAGAAGTGCAGCCGCGACAGAGCAGCAGCCGCAGGCAGTCGGTTGGTTGTTGTGGACGAGGGAAGTTTCCGCGCGGTGCAGTGGCTGGGTCCGCTCCCGATCCCTGCGCAGTGTCAGAGCGTGTGTGGAGCTGTCCGATCGCTACGAGCTTCGTAGTTCACCGACCCAGGACGTCAAAGTTGAGTGGTGTGCTAAGTATCCAAGCCTCGTCCGTTCATGTTGTGGTTCGTTTCGGTAGTTCGCTGTTGGGGAGGTTTTCCTGTGAGTAATACAGTACATATTTGATGGTGGATAATTACGTCCGTAACATTTTGTTTGAATTCTCATGTACCGTTTGGTGGCAAGCAAGTCGTTGTGTCGGTTGGTCCGTGGCTGTCCCCTCTTTGGGTTCACTACCTGTCTCGCCTAAGTGAACGAGAACAGTCCGACCTCCCTGGAGGCTTCTGAGTGCCACCGGTGTTTAATTATGGTTATTTTTCTCTTTTCTTAAAAATTTTGCAGCCTTAATTCTGAAATTTATCTTTCAATCTTAAACATTGCGGCCTTCTGCCTTTAAAATATTATGGTAATATACTTTAAAATTTTGAAATTTAAATGTGGCCTTCAGCCTTTGGTATTGCATATGTTTGTTCTATCTACTTTGCTGTGATGTATTTTTTTAATTATTTTATTGCTATCTTAATGGGACTTTTATCTTGTTGATTTGTTAAGGTTTCTTGTTTGGAGGTCTTCAGCCGTGAAAGAGTTGCATTCGGTAAAGGTCCGGCTTTGTGTCGCTTTGGTTGTAAAAGTGTTATTAAATTAAAATTAGAAGATGAAACTGACCCCAACCTACTTGGGCCTTTCCAGAATCCTAATTACGTGTTCTGTCCAGCAGGTTTAGCGGGCGCATCATACTTAGTTTTATTTCCCAGTAAAATATTAATTTCGAATATAAATACGGAATAATGTTAGTTCCAAACTGTCCCTAAGTGATGAGAGAAGGGCGGAAGCGGAGGAAAATGCTTTTTATTAATGAAATGTTGAAAATTTTAATACAATTCTCTTTTATTGTTCTGTGTCAGTTGCACATTTTAATTACATAATCTAACTAAAAATGTAAAACTGAGACGGAACAATAAATCAGAATTATCTTACTTATCTAAACAGTTGCTGAATCTCTGAAAAAGTTGTTATATACAGTTGTCAAGGAAATTTCGAGCAGTCAGCCAACTTGCGGGTTCCGAGGACTGCAGTATCCGATGACTAAGGTGACAGCTTGTAAGTAGGCTGTTTAGGTTTTCTTATTGGTAACGCCACGTAGCGCTCTGTATGAAAAATCCCTGGCTGTGCTCTGCGCATTCTGTGGCTACTTCGCGTTGTCGTCTGCCATTGTAGTGTTGGGCAGCGGCAGTTGGATGTTAACAGCGCGTGGGGTTGCGCAGTTGGAGGTGAACCGCCAGCAGTGGTGGATGTGGGGAGAGAAATGGCGGAGTTTTGTAAGACTGAATGTCATCAACTGCTATATATATTACGACTTTTGATGATATTAAGGTAAATACATTGTTTGTTCTCTATTAAAATCTTTCATTTGCTAAATAATCCCTATCAGTTAGTGCCTTCCGTAGTTTGAATCTTTTACTTAGCTGGCAGTAGTGGCGCTCGCTGTATTGCAGTAGTGTTCGAGTAACCAAGATTTTGTGAGGTAAGTGATTTGTGAAACGTATAGGTTAATGTTAGTCAGGGCCATTCTTTTGTAGGGATTTTTGAAAGTCAGATTGCGTTGCGCTAAAAATATTGTCAATTTAAGAACAGTCATGTACAATTTTTCTAAGGGGACGTTTCAAGCTGAGGGGGGGGGGGGGGGGGGGCGGAATATTAAACTAAGAGGCGGCATCCACAATCTCAGCCGACAAAAAAAAAAAAAAAAAAAGTTCTACTATGAAATAGTCAGTCTTAAAACTGTATCCATTTTTGACTGACAAATTTGTATTTGCGCCAAGGCCTTATCGCAGTGGTAACGCTGGTTCCCGTCGGATCACCAAAGCTGAAGCGCTGTTGGGCTTGGCTAGTACTTAGATAGGTCAGCTGTTGGCAACCGGTATGCACTCAGCCCTTGTGGGGCCAACTGAGGAGCTACTTAACTGCCACGTTCGCTCCGGTCAAGAAAACTGACAACGGACGGGAGAGCTGTGTGCTGATGACATGCCGCTCCATATCCGCATCCAGTGACGCCTGTAGACTGAAGATGACACGGCGGTTGGTCGGTACCATTGGGCCTTCCCGGGTCTGTTCGCATGGGATTTTAGTTTGTTATATATGCGCCAAGCTAGGACTACTGCAACTGAAATACATTTCAATAACTGTCAGTTAATTGTTATTAGGAAGCGCATTTCCTGTATTATTGTTTTCAGAATACAATCAAATTTTTGGTTTAGTTCTCAGTAGTTTATTTGACATAGTGAACATATACGACAATGTGTAATTTTATTTTCAACCAATGTGCAGAGCATGAAATTTATTAATTACTGCGTGAAACTGGGACAATTGTTTATGCTTAATTTTATCCCCAAAGAATAAATGAGAAATAGATTAAGCATGTAGGCCTACTTGTCATACAAAATTTATGCGGTTATATTTCAGGAAACGTGAACTATTAACCACTGACATCTTAAAAGAGGCGTATATGCTCCAGCACAAATCATCAAGATTAAGAAAAAAGTGTTATAAAAAAGGAGATGGGGTTAAAGCAGTAAAACAAAAATTATTTCCTGCTTCATAACATTAAGAGTAAAGTATCACAAATAGAAAATGGGGATAAAAACAGTAAAAGGGAAACTAAAATTAATTAATTTTTATTTCCTAAGCACACAGTAAAATCTACCTCTGAGCTGTAAAACATCTTTAAACTGTTTGCTCAACTTCTTACCTGCATTAACTTTTTCATCACAGATGGTGCGTTTCCAAGCTCATGCACGCTTGTAAATAAAAAACGGTACACATTTTCTTGATACATTCACATTAAGAAAAACTGGACACCTTGAAGAATAAGAGATAGGACGTTCATATTCGCAGGACATGAACATTCGTATGTACTACAGAAATGATTAGCATTTGAACCATGTCGGCCCGCGGGATTAAAGGTCAACATCGATATCGCGGCGCAAAACCAGCTACCGGTAAAATGTATACGCAGCTCTCGTTTTCGCTAGAAAACGAAGGTAATGGATCAGTGTGACTTGAAGTACAGGAAACTACAGAAAAGTAGGAACGCTTGCCACAGCATACTTCGTAATTCACTAACACCTGTTTCACCTGAAGTACTTATCGTATTAGGAACTACACAAGGAACATTTGACAGATGTTTTGGTTATGCCTAGTTTTATTCATAAAATCTTTTTTTGGAAAAACGGTCCTCACAAGTAAAAACTCTAGCATAGTTCACATGTGACAACTCACACTTTCCGCTTCAGAAGCAACGCTTGAAGTTTTCTGAGAAATCTTTAGAACTGATTGCTATTAACTTACGTTATATACAGATGAGCGTCTCGAAAATTTACTGGAGTATTTCAACATTGTAACTTTTGTATTTCAACATTAATTACATGTATTAAATACTCTACTAAAAAAAAAAAAAACACGCAGTCCTTGATTCCACTAAACAACTTTTAAGGACAAATCAAACTTATTTAAATAAACGAACAGAAACCACGCAGCTGAATTCTTAAGAGAAGATAATAAATTTAATCTATACGTAATTAAAATGCTGTAACTTAATATCCTATCTCAGCATTCATTGTAGACTTATTTTCTGAGCAGAAATTATCTCCAGTTACATGTTGAAAGTTATGAAATTTAAAGTATAAAGTTTTATTCTGATAAATTAGTATTTCCAGGGGATTTTATTTTAGGCTCCTTATAGGGCAACGCACCCGAGACAAAATCTGTTAATTCGGCAACTGTGACATACGTGTATTGAAACAACTGTAAGAAAGGAAGAAACGAAAATGGTTCAGATGGCTCTAAGCACTATGGGATTTAACATCTGAGGTCATCAGTCCCCTAGAACATAGAACTACTTAAACCTAACAAACCTAAGGACATCAAACACATCCATACGAGGCAGGATTCGAACCTACGAACGCAGCGGTCGCTCGGTTCCAGACTGAAGCGCCTAGAACCCCTCGGCCACTCCGGCCGGCTAAGTGCTAAGTATTGAAAGGGGTGTTGATATTTGTTGACTATCAGCTTACCTTATAACTCGGATATTGAGACGGATACACCGGCCGGCGGTAGAAAGGAGATGTGTTGTTGTCTTGTTGTCTTGTTGTGCAAAGGAGGGTATGGGTAGGAAGAGCGATGGAAAGTCTATAAAGCGTATCTCAACAAAAAACGGAATAAGACAAATCAAAAAATAAAAACGGTATGTCAGTTGCTGTTGCATTAGATGTCTATTTGAAGTAAGGATGGAGAGGAGGATTGGGCGTTCTGTCGAGAACGTCATTAGAAACTAAACAAGGCATCACACCAAGGAAAAACTGAAAAGAAAACCGGTCCTATCCTTTGCAAACGAACCATCCAGCATCCAGGAAACTTTAAATCTTGATGACTGCACCTATATTTGAATTTCTGCTTACCTCGAATTCGGACCCATTGCCGTAACCACTCCAATCCTTTTTCTTTTATGTAATCCTTGTAGCCCAACACTCCTCACTGTTCACCGGCCGTTGTGGCCGAGCGGTTCTAGGCGCTTCAGTCTGGATGTTAGTAAATAGTGTGATTTACGAACTAGAAACATCCCACACCTGCCGCTGGAGTGCGTTGCGATCGCGTATATCACGTTGGGGCCCACGTACCGTATGCACAAGTTGCATCGTTTCTGAGCGTTCAGCAGCACGTTGAACTCAGCACACTCAACGTTGTTCGACAGCACGGTCTATGTGCCGACGGTTTTACGCGAAGCGTATGGTGGTGGCAAGTACCTATGGGACCAGACTACTGAGGTCATCGGTCCCTAAACTTATACACTACTTAATCTAACTCTAACTTAAGCTAAGGACAACACACACAGCCATGCCAGAGGGAGGACTCGAACCTCCGGCGTGGGGAGAGCTGCGTGAACCGTGGCAAGCTTCCCAAGAAGGCGTGGCTACCCTGCGCGGCTGGCAATGTACACTCCTGGAAATTGAAATAAGAACACCGTGAATTCATTGTCCCAGGAAGGGAAAACTTTATTGACACATTCCTGGGGTAAGATACATCACATGATCACACTGACAGAACCACAGGCATATAGACACAGGCAACAGAGCATGCACAATATTGGCACTAGTACAGTGTATATCCACCTTTCGCAGCAATGCAGGCTGCTACTCTCCCATGGAGACGATCGTAGAGATGCTGGATGCAGTCCTGTGGAACGGCTTGCCATGCCATTTCCACCTGGCGCCTCAGTTGGACCAGCGTTCGTGCTGGACTTGCAGACCGCGTGAGACGACGCTTCATCCAGTCCCAAACATGCTCAATGGGGGACAGATCCGGAGATCTTGCTGGCAAGGGTAGTTGACTTACACCTTCTAGAGCACGTTGGGTGGAACGAGATACATGCGGACGTGCATTGTCCTGTTGGAACAGCAAGTTCCCTTGCCGGTCTAGGAATGGTAGAACGATGGGTTCGATGACGTTTTGGATGTACCGTGCACTATTCAGTGTCCACTCGACGATCACCAGAGGTGTACGGCTAGTGTAGGAGATCGCTCCTCACACCATGATGCCTGGTGTTGGCCCTGTGTGCCTCGGTCGTATGCAGTCCTGATTGTGGCGCTCACCTGCACGGCGCCAAACACGCATACGACCATCATTGGCACCAAGGCAGAAGCGACTCTCATCGCTGAAGACGACACGTCTCCATTCGTCCCTCCATTCACGCCTGTCGCGACACCACTGGAGGCGGGCTGCACGAAGTTGGGGCGTGAGCGGAAGACGGCCTAACGGTGTGCGGGACCGTAGCCCAGCTTCATGGAGACGGTTGCGAATGGTCCTCGCCGATACCACAGGAGCAACAGTGTCTCTAATTTGCTGGGAAGTGGCGGTGCGGTCCCCTACGGCACTGCGTAGGATCCTACGGTCTTGGCGTGCATCCGTGCGTCGCTCCGGTCCGGTCCCAGGTCGACGGGCACGTGCACCTTCCGCCGACCACTGGCGACAACATCGATGTACTGTGGAGACCTCACACCCCACGTGTTGAGCAATTCGGCGGTACGTCCACCCGGCCTCCCGCATGCCCACTATACGCCCTCGCTCAAAGTCCGTCAACTGCACATACGGTTCACTTCCACGCTGTCGCGGCATGCTAGCAGTGATAAAGACTGCGACGGAGCTCCGTATGCCACGGCAAACTGGCTGACACTGACGGGGGCGGTGCACAAATGCTGCGCAGCTAGCGCCATTCGACGGCCAACACCGCGGTTCCTGGTGTGTCCGCTGTGCTGTGCGTGTGATCATTGCTTGTGCAGCCCTCTCGCAGTGTCCGGAGCAAGTATGGTGGGTCTGATACACCGGTGTCAATGTGTTCTTTTTTCCATTTCCAGGAGTGTATGTTGGCGGTAGCACAATCGTTGGGCAATCACATTCAAATGCCGGTTCTTTAAATTTTCTCAGTAGTGTTTCGCGCAAAGAACGTAGCCTTCCCTCCGGGGATTCCTACTTGAGATGCCGAAACATCTCTGTAGGACGTGTTGTTCTAACCTACGGGTGACAAATTTAGCGGCCGACTCTGAATTGCTTCGGTGTCTTACTTCAATCCGACCTGGTACAGACCCCGCACACTCGAGCAGTACTCAAGAATAGGTCGCAACAGCGTCCTATGTGCGGTCTCCTTTACAGTTGAACCACTCTTTCCTAAAATTCTTCTTATAAACTGAAGTTGACCAGTCGCCTTTCCTTCCACAGCTGTCATATACTCGTTCGATTTCATATCGCTTTGCATCGTTACGCCCCGATATTTAAACGACTTGACTGTGTCAGGCAGGACACTACTAATGCTGTATCCGAACTTGACAGATTTCGTCTTCTTGCTCATCCGCATTATCTTACATTTTTTCAGAGCTATCTGCCATTCACCACGCCAACTAGAAGTTTTGCCTATGTTGTCCTGTAATTTGCTACAGTAACTCAACTTGGTCACCTTCGACGCCTTACCGTACTCCACAGCAAACAACCGCAGACTGGTGCCCATCCTGTCCGACAAATAAGGTGCCAGCGCCTGTAAATGTATGTATATTCAGGCTGTTTCCGTGATAAATGAAAATTGTTCTGATACCTCTGACATTGGAATATATCTACCGGTACTGGTAAGATTGTAAGGTAGGCAACTTCCAGGAAAGACATTATGGATGAAAACAAAAACAATGCATGGTAAACATGGGCTCCAAAATGCGTACGTTAAGAGCTAAGAGCAAAGAGCACTTGCTCAATGGAAGAGATGTTTGCAGCAGCAAACATGAACAAGTGCTCTTAGCTCCTCAAGTATTTACTTTACAGTCCACATTTGTAGATATTTTGCCTTGTTTTGATCCATGCGATCACCTCTGAAACTTCCCTACATTACAACCTTAGCAACAAGTTACACCCCCACTTATCCCACTGTAAGAGTTATCAGAACTCCCTTATAACTTTCGACTCTTTCGTTTCCGGTACAAGGACCCTTACCTCAAATTGATACATTTATCCTTTTCCATCATCTTCATCACAGAATCATCTCGAAGGCGCAAGCATCTATAACTCTGACGCTCTGTAGCGTAGTTGGATGACGTTTCCGGACATGGGCACCTGTTCCTATGTACCTATGCTATTAGCGCCGGTTTGGTGTAGTGCCACGTTGTGTGGCACCACATTCTTGAATGTCCATAATTTATGAGCATGAGTGTACATACAGCTCCAACTGGACTACTCATGTCCAAGGTTGAGTTCACACGAACCCAGCCTTTGACATGAATAGTCCAGTAGGGACTATGTGTATATATGAGTAGTTTTATTGTTTCAACTTACATTTCCTGCACCGAACATGGCTAAACAGTGACCGAAATGTGTATTTGCAAGAAACTTTATTTCTGATCGGTTTCTTTATCCTTCACTACTTCAAATAAATACGTTCGCTGTCCACAGCTGTTTCCACACCGAATCAAACCTGCTTTTCAAATCGTTTTGTGGCGCATAGGAGTTATACTTCTAGCATAGCTTGGAGGTTTCAGAGCTTAACTGTCACTGCTAGGGGAAGTCATTCCCTCTTATCACAACATACGTACTTCGAGCGGTGTTTGGACATCAGAAGTGCCCTGATATCACGGTATCTAATTTTTGGTGGTCGTTCGTGAAAGACTCCAGCTGCTTCCCTTCCCTTCCCTTCCTTTCCCTTCCCTTCCCTTCCCTTCCCTTCCCTTCCCTTCCCTTCCCTTCCCTTCCCTTCCCTTCCCTTCCCTTCCCTTCCCTTCCCTTCCCTTCCCTTCCCTTCCATTCCCTTCCATTCCCTTCCATTCCCTTCCCTTCCCTTCCCTTCCCTTCCCTTCCCTTCCCTTCCCTACCCTTCCCTTCCCTACCCTTCCCTACCCTTCCCTTCCCTTCCCTACCCTTCCCTACCCTTCCCTACCCTTCCCTACCCTTCCCTACCCTTCCCTTCCCTTCCCTTCCCTACCCTACCCTACCCTACCCTACCCTACCCTACCCTACCCTACCCTACCCTACCCTACCCTACCCTACCCTACCCTACCCTTTCTTTCCCTTCCCCACCCTTTCTTTCCCTTCCCCACCCTTTCTTTCCCTTCCAATGACTCTGGACTGCGAACATAGCAAAAGCAGGTAATGCTAGAACTCCAGACATATCCGCAGAAGCGCGGAAGGACATTGTCTTTAGTATGAATGTTGGCCGTGCGCCCGGTGGTTGGGCACTTTGGGCATTCGTGAAAGGTAAATGAGAACCATGATCGTAAACTTTCCTGTGAGTGGCTGTAAAAGGTGTTATTGTTGTGGTCTTCAGTCCTGAGACTGGTTTGATGCAGCTCTCCATGCTACTCTATCCTGCGCAAGCTTCATCATCTCCCAGTACTTACTGCAACCTACATCCTTCTGAATCTGCTTAGTGTATTCATCTCTTGGTCTCCCTCTACGATTTTTACCCTCCACGCTGCCCTCCAATGGCAAATTTGTGATCCCTTGATGCCTCAAAACATGTCCTGCCAACCGATCCCTTCTTCTAGTCAAGTTGTGCCACAAACTTCTCTTCTCCCCAATACTGTTCAATACCTCCTCATAAGTTATGTGATCTACCCATCTAATCTTTAGCATTCTTCTGTAGCACCACATTTCGAAAGCTTCTTTTCTCTTCTTGTCTAAACTATTTGTCGTCCACGTTTCACTTCCATACATGGCTACACTCCATACAAATACCTTCAGAAACGGCTTCCTGGCATTTAAATCTATACTCGATGTTAACAAATTTCTCTTCTTCAGAAACGCTTTCCTTGCCATTGCTAGTCTACATTTCATATCGTCTCTACTTCGACCATCATCAATTATTTTGCTCCCCAAATAGCAAAACTCCTTTACTACTTTAAGTCTTTCATTTCCTAATCTAATTCCCTCAGCATCACTCCACTTAATTCGACTACATTCCATTATCCTCATTTTGCTTTTGTTGATGTTCATCTTATATCCTCCTTTTAAGACACTATCCATTCCGTTCAACTGCTCTTCCAAGTCCTTTGCTGTCTCTGACAGAATTGCTATGTCTTTGGCGAACCTCAAAGTTTTTATTTCTTCTCCATGGATTTTAATACCTACTCCGAACTTTTCTTTTGTTTCCTTTACTGCTTGCTCAATATACAGATTGAACAGCATCGGGGAGAGGCTACATCCCTGTCTCACTCCCTTTTCAACCACTGCTTCCATTTCATGTCCCTCGACTCTCATGACTGCCATCTGGTTTCTGTACAAATTGTAAATAGCTTCTCGCTCCCTGTATTTTACCCCTGACAGCTTCAGAATTTGAAAGAGAGTATTCCAGTCAACATTGTCAAAAGCTTTCTCTAAGTCTACAAATGCTAGAAACGTAGGTTTGCTTTCCCTTAATCTTTCTTCTAAGATAAGTCGTAGGGTCATTATTGCCTCAAGTGTTCCAACATTTCTACGGAACCCAAACTGATCTTCCCCGAAGTCAGCTTCTACCAGATTTTCCATTCGTCTTTAAAGAAATCGGATACTTCTTTTCAAAAGTCTCTGTAGTCCTATGCGTCAGTTAAAATTACCTGTCGTCATTCTTATAGACGATGTAATTTTCCGCAATCAGATGAGTCTTATTCAAAGTCACTGTATTTTTCTTCGTAGAACGTCGTCTTTCTCCTTCGTAAAAGGATGTCAGACAATTCCTTTTCCTAAAAAGAGAAAAAATAATTCTTCTTTCAAAACTTATAATTCTCTTACAGATTCCAGTCTACTTGGAATGTAAACGTTGTTTTATAAACTAAGACTCTTATTCAAAACTAAAAGTATTCTTGGAAAAAAAATCTGTAAAAAATATATCCTCATTTTGATGTCAAAGGTATGTGTAGGTACTTCTAGGACGTGTTCCTGCGCTTGTCTCCCAGCTGTCGCTTCTGCACCCTCGGGACCTCGCCCTGCCTATCGTGGCGGCTGTGACACTGCGGCGGCACGGAAATAGACTCGCACAGTGTTGGCGGGACAGAAAGGACATCCTGCTCATTGATTTCCTGCCCAGGGGGAGCCGGTGAACTCTGACCGCTACTGTCTGAAACGCAGCGGAAATTGCAACGGGCCACTCAGAAGACGGGGCGCGGAACCCTTCTTGCAGATATTGGGCTGATCCACGACAGCAGAGGCCCAAGTGCGACTCTCTGTACCACACAACTAGTATAGGCCCGTGGTTTGGGGTATCTGACAATCATACTGTAGTCTCACACTAATTTCCATCTTTTATTGCACCGAGAGAGATTTTCCCTACCTATTAGAATCTCTCGAAAACATAGTTCAGCATTTCTACATTTACTTTGCTACCCTCAGTTTCAGTTCCTGCGTCATCAGTGTACATCCGGACACTAACTTCGATGCCACTGACAGAATTTATATATACTTGTATACTGTTATGGATACAGTGCCTGTTCTTTCTGACGTCCGAAAGAACAGACACCATATCCATCTAAGTATATAGTTCTGGCAACACCGGCCATGACTTTCCTCGTCTGTGCATATGCATACATATTACCCGGACTCTTACGGGACTTGGTAAGAATATCTTCCACGAGTAATGAGTGTGTTGGGTAGGGGCACTATGAATGTAGTGTGTGAACATTCAAGGCGAGAATGTGGGTCTCGCGGGAGGCGTGCGCAAGATAGTCCTTGCAGTCGCACTATCCTTTCTGCCCTCGGTGGCTGAGATAGCCCGCACGGTAGCTCAGCGTGTTCGGTCAGATAGCTGGTTGGCCTCTGTAATAAAAAAACTGAGTGGAAGGACCAACAAACGAACTTGAAAGGATAAAATGTAACGTCCGCAACGACCGAACACAACGATCAAATATGAACAAAATGAAAAAAAAAATGGATAGAGCGTCTGCCCTCTAAGCAGGAGATCCCGGGTTCGAGTCCCGGTCGGGGCACCCATTTTCACCTGTCCTCGTTGATATATATCAACGCCCGCCTGAAGGTTTCAATATATAATTCTAATTTCGCATTTATATATGATCAGAATTTCTGCGGACGGTAGTTGAGAGACACCTGAAATGCCCACATCTCATGGTCGTGCGGTAGCGTTCTCGCTTCCCACGCCCGGGTTCCCGGGTTCGATTCCCGGCGGGGTCAGGGATTTTCTCTGCCTCGTGATGGCTGGGTGTTGTGTGATGTCCTTAGGTTAGTTAGGTTTAAGTAGTTCTAAGTTCTAGGGGACTGATGATCATAGACGTTAAGTCCCGTAGTGCTCAGAGCCATTTGACACCTGAAATAACTAAAACTGAATAAAGCTCCACGGTCCGACGGAATCCATATAAAATGCTATACAAATTTTCGATTGAATAAATCTTTCTTTTAGTCGTAATATGCTCTAAATCCCTCAAAGAAAAAGACGCCAGTGTCCACAAGTTCGAAGGAAGCGCAAGCCACCCACGTTCATAAGAAGAGTAGCAGAAGTGATTCACAAAAGCCGGCCGCTGTGACGGAGCGGTTCTGGGAGCTTGAGTCCGGAACTGCGCTGCTGCTACGGTCTCACGTTGGAATACTGCCTCGGGCATGGATGTGTGTGATTCTTTAGGTTAGTTGGACTTAAGTAGTTCTAAGTCTAGGGGACTGATGACCGAAGATGTTAAGTTCCATAGTGCTTAGAGCCATCTGAACCATTTGATTCACAAAAAATTCAGTCTATTGTCTTGACACTATCGATTTTAGAATCCTTAAACATATTCTAGGACGTAATGAGACATCTTGAACGAAATTGCCTCCGTCATGCTAACCAGTGAGTTTCGCAAGGACTGTTTTTCCGAAGTGCGTCCTCCAAAATCACAGGTCATGCGAAACTCACCTCGTGCTTTTCTCAAGTGACCTCCTTAAACGAACGGAACAAGACAGCCTGGTAGATGCAATAATTCTTGACTTACGAAAAGAATTTGACTCAGTAACACACCTACACTTATTAACAAAAGTACCTTTATACGGGGTGTCGTCAGAAATTTGTAACTGGACAAGATTTCTTTGTAGATAAGAGGCAGCATGCTACCTTAGGGTGTTGTGAAAAAGGAAACGGGGAGAGGCAAAGAAACACAGAATAACATACTGCTAAGGGAGGGGGATAGGGTAATAAATAATCTACAACATTTATCAAACTATGTAAATGAGCATTTTT